>NW_020664482.1:27053624-27105571 GCF_002925995.2 Terrapene triunguis
GAGGAGGTTTTCCACCAACAACCTGTAGTTGTCTGCCTTGTTGTTTCCGAGAAAATTTATTGCCACTAACTGGAAGGCTTTCCATGCCGTCTTTTCCTTGCCACGCAGTGCATGGTCAAATGCATCATCTCGAAAAAGTTCACGAATCTGAGGACCAACAAAGACACCTTCCTTTATCTTAGCTTCACTTAACCTTGGAAATTTTCCACGAAGGTACTTGAAAGCTGCTTGTGTTTTGTCAATGGCCTTGACAAAGTTCTTCATCAGACCCAGCTTGATGTGTAAGGGTGGTAACAAAATCTTCCTTGATTCAACAAGTGGTGGATGCTGAACACTTTTCCTCCCAGGCTCCAATGACTGTCGGAGTGGCCAATCTTTCTTGATGTAGTGGGAATCTCTTGCACGACTATCCCATTCGCAGAGAAAACAGCAGTACTTTGTGGATCCAGTCTGCAGACCAAGCAAGAGAGCAACAACCTTCAAATCACCACAAAGCTGCCACTGATGTTGGTCATAGTTTATGCACCTCAAAAGTTGTTTCATGTTGTCATAGGTTTCCTTCATATGGACTGCATGACCAACTGGAATTGATGGCAAAACATTGCCATTATGCAGTAAAACAGCTTTAAGACTCGTCTTCGATGAATCAATGAACAGTCTCCACTCATCTGGATCGTGAACGATGTTGAGGGCTGCCATCACACCATCGATGTTGTTGCAGGCTACAAGATCACCTTCCATGAAGAAGAATGGGACAAGATCCTTTTGACGGTCACGGAACATGGAAACCCTAACATCACCTGCCAGGAGATTCCACTGCTGTAGTCTGGAACCCAACAGCTCTGCCTTACTTTTGGGTAGTTCCAAATCCCTGACAAGGTCATTCAGTTCACCTTGTGTTATGAGGTGTGGTTCAGAGGAGGAGGATGGGAGAAAATGTGGGTCCTGTGACATTGATGGTTCAGGACCAGAAGTTTCATCCTCTTCCTCGTCTGACTCAAGTGAGAATGATTCTGGTGCATCAGGAACCGGCAATCCTTCTCCGTGGGGTACTGGGCGTATAGCTGATGGAATGTTTGGATAATGCACAGTCCACTTTTTCTTCTTTGACACACCTTTCCCAACTAGAGGCACCATGCAGAAGTAACAATTGCTGGTATGATCTGTTGGCTCTCTCCAAATCATTGGCACTGCAAAAGGCATAGATTTCCTTTTCCTGTTCAACCACTGGAGGAGATTTGTTGCACAAGTGTTGCAGCATACGTGTGGGGCCCACCTCTTGTCCTGAGCTCCAATTTTGCAGCCAAAATAAAGGTGATAGGCTTTCTTAACCATAGTGGTTACACTGCGCTTTTGTGATGCAAAAGTCACTTCACCACAAACATAGCAGAAGTTATCTGCACTGTTCACACAAGTACGAGGCATCTCTGCTCACTTTGGCTAAACAGAAATGTGTCCCTTTGCAAAATCAAACACTGACAAATAAGAGAGCACGACACTGTATGATTTCTAGAGCTGATGTAGGGCAATTTGTTCAGCAGAGTGATGTAAGCTTCGTTATGATTGCATCATCCATGACTTCTAGGAATAACATGATACAATTCATATCATGTATGACGCAATACCAGCTTCAGATTGCATCATTCATTGTTTTGCCTAAAAAGCAAGTACTGTCCAAACCCAATCATAGATTTATTCATAGATCCAGTCAAAGATGTATTTTAGTCATTTCTGGTTTAAATTGAGATCCCTTCCCTTTATAACTCACTTATCCTCTGCCATTCCCAAGTCAAGGGTCGTATATACTGACCCAATAGCATATCTTGAAAACTAGAGCCAATCAACAATTTTAAGCATAATTTTCATTCTCAGTGACCCAGAATTAGTAAAGTTTGACTACATTTATTTCAGAAGCATTTTGGCTGTAAAGCAGTGTAATCTGTCAGCTCTGTTCTGGAATACTTGACTGAAATTGTTCAGCTGATAGCTGATTCCATTGTCCATAGGGACAGAGAAATGGTAACTAGCTTGTAATGATACAGATTGTTGCTAAACTTGAACCTGTGGAGTTCTGAATCCTGTCCCCCAAACTTTACCATTCCTTACCTGTGAGTCAATCCATGGCCACTACATTGTAAAAGAAATTAAAAAAACAAATTTATATTGATCATATTTGAAAAACTAGCTATTAAGGTTATTAGTTGTACAAAAAAGGCAAAGTTCTATATAATCTTAATAACCAGGAGCAAATAAAAATAATATCGGTGCTTTAATAGTGCATGTGGAAATAACTGAAGCTTCCCAAAGCTGATTGTGGCACAAGAGGTCAAGTTCTCATGAACTCACTACTTGATGCATATAGAAAGTAAAGTATCTCACCAGAAAACTGTGATGGGTGATACATCAGCCTCAATATTAAATGTCACATCAATGGTGTGCAAGTGAAAATTCTTCAGATAAATCCTGGAGTAGTTTTTGTTACAGCTCTAATTTTGATTTAATTGTTTATGATGCAGCTCACTAACTGTAGTAGCAAACACATTGTCTGCTCACTTTGGGTGCAGTTTATTGGGATAGAAGTTCGTTTTTTCATCTCCCTTCCCCTGCAGCCTGCAATGGAATTCTTCAAGAAAACCTATAGGTGTCCTAACTAGAGACAAAGGGCCAGATCCTCAGGTGGAGTCAATGGAGTTATAGCAGTTACATTAGCCGAGGATCTGGCCCAATGTATTTCTGCTTAAGGAAGTTGAAATCTTAGGAAATTTTACCCAGCTCTGTAATATGCATGATCTAGGGGGCTTCTGAGGGAGAACAGCTGAGCTGTACAATTCTAAGTCAACACTTAAAAATGTTGTTAGTGACAGTGATGCTTCCCTTCACTTATCTTTACCTTTCCCCCCAGAAGTCCCCAGCTGTCATATCTGTGCCTTGTGTCATTGGCAGGTGATGCAAGTTAGAACAGCCTTTACACAACTTGAACTTGTGCCCAGGGACTGGCCCAGTAGGGATCATCCTCTGGATCAGGGGTGTGGAAAGGTGATTTAAAGTCAAGGATTGGAATATTTAAATATACGAATAAATAGAGATAATGCCAAACAATATGATTCTGTTCAAGCTTAAGCTATATGGTCTTTATAGATCAATACTGAAGATGGGCTACTCATCTTAATGACATCATAATTTGATTAGTTTGGAATATGTCTCCAGGAACTGCTTTCTGAATGATCATAAATTAAACTAAGGGAAATCAGTTTTTTGATGCCTGGTGACCTGTCTTGTTCAGTTTTAGACCACAAGGTTTCCAGAGATCTTTAGCTCTTCAAGGCTTTAAGCAATTGTCTTGCATGCGGTATTATTAAAGTAAGTGTTTTTGCTTCATGGCCTTGTTTCAGATAGTTATTATTGAATTATGAATACTGAATGCTCAATATAATAAAATGAAACCTTTAGTGCTTCTATGCTGTATATTTATCATTGGTTCAGCACTCTACTGGAGCACTCTACTTTCACATGTTGAGATCACAAAAAAGCTACTTTCATATATTAGTTGGCAGGGGCGATAAAGCCTCCTGATTCAGTGGGTGCACTATACTTAAGCCCCTTCATTTTCAGTTTAAATTGATTTTTATCAAAAAAAATCCTGGGTTTTACAAAAAGTATTATTATTTTTTTCCCAATTTTCACCCTACTTTTATATCATTCAAATATATAAAAAAAGAACTTGTTTTTATTAGGAAAATAAAATACATTGCATGAGAGATATGTATTACAATAATACATTAGTCTATATGTATATGCAAAGCTGCCTTTTGAAGTAAGACTATCTATTAGTCTAAGATGCACACAATAAACAAATCGGCACACATGCAAGCTCTGAAGTGCGTGCGCATCTGAACATACTGATGAATCTCACGCCCATCACGTACACATTTCAAGCTATTAGCAGATAACAATTTAAAGATATGACACACTAAAATGGGAAGAAAATGAAAATCTGTATCAGAATATGTTTCCAAACACAAGGAAGTATTCAAAAGTTTAAAAAAAAAGAAGAAAAAAAAAAGAAATGAAGTTGAGTGTAAGTGCCGCAAATGATGCGGCCCAATAATTAAATGTAAATATTTATAGGTTAATAGTTCTAAGTCTACAACAGTAAACTGTTTATTCAAATGAAAAGTTTTATTTGGGGATTAGAGACATATTTTTTAAAAAACACAATGCCACCTCTGAGTTTGAGTTCTGTCTCAGTTCTTCAGCAAACCTCATTGAATTTCATTCATGAAAGCATTAATCTACTGAATATTTTCTCCCCTGTCCTTCCGTCCACCAAAATAAACCCCGATATTTACCCAGAAAAATAAATAGTTTTTTCCACTGATTTTCACCTGTTTTTATTATTATTGTAATAAATATTAGTAAATTCCCGGGAAAAAAATACATAAAATAAAAACCGAAAATGAAGGGCCCTAACTATCCTAAACTCTAGCATAACTGTAGTATGAAAACAAAACAAAAACCAAATACAAAGAGGATGATTATTTATTTCAATAACTCAATCATATTATATTTATGATACTCTACTAGTAATAACAAAATTATGATGCATAGTATTGCAATAAATATCTGCAGCAATACTCTCCACCCCAGTACCGTAACCCCAATCCTGGCCTTGTGCGGCAGGGAGGTCTACGGGGGCAGGAAGGGAGTTGGAGAGCAAGCCTGCCCCAAACTCACCTGCACTGCTGGTTCCTGCCCCACAGGCTGGGCCCTGCTCCTTACTCCAGGTGTTGTGACCTAGCACATGGGGTCACAGCACTGCTCAGGCACCTTTGGTTTCATGATTTGTATAGGTGCAGTCGAACCTATGAACCCATGCTGAAGCCACCTCTGCTAACTGTGTATGTAAAATTGATGATCTTGTACCCTTACACAAGCTGCTGAAGTGTGAGAAGCTTTGCTGGATGCTCCTAACACTGCAAAGAAAGGCATCACCTAAACAGAAGGTGTGACAAAGGACAGCATAAAAAATTGTCTCATTTACATTCTTAGTGTAACTAGTTATGTGGTATCACAACCTGAAAGACATCAGTCAAGATGCTGAGCTCATGCAAAGTCTACTGATGCAGCGTTAGATGTAGCAACAGAACAACAAGCAAGCGAGACATGTCCACTGAGTTCCCAAAGGGAATGTATTAAAAAAACATGTAGCTTCCAAGTTCCAACAGAGAAGATGAGAAAAGCCAATCAATGATAACTGTGGTCAATTCCTTGCTGAAATTTTCTCTCATGCTATCATTGCTTCTCTTGTCACTCTGTATGAGTGATTCCAGTTCATGTCTGAGCTACTTGTATTTTTGAAGGGTTTTGCCAGATGCAGTTGAAAAGGGAAGAGGGTTTACTCTCTGGTCCCAAGCTTCATATCCAGTCAAACGTCACTCCCACAAGACACGAAGCAGGTGTGAGGCAAAGGGGCTTTAAACTCCTTTTATATTCTCCTAAACCTGGGGTTTGCAATGGGTCTGACTGCCTTATTCCTGCAGCTGAGATATGCCAGGGCACAGGAGCACCATAGTTACATTCCCTTTCCCCAGGCCACATCCTTTGCTCTAGGGACTGGGAGGGCATTGGTGTAGCAGCCACTAAGTAAGAGGGATTTTCAGCTGGCAAGATTTGGCTGCAAAGTACAAATCATGGTACCACCAAAACACTTCTGAGGTACCACAGTCGTGGCCACAATCTGATGCTGATGCCTCCAGCCTAAATGCTAATGTTTGTGGAAGGGCATCAGAAGATTAGAAAGCCCTCCACATACCAGTATAGTAAAATACTCATCAGTATATGGTAGTAATGTACATGGACATGTGTGCTTCATGTATATGATAAAAAGCCTATGCACAACATGATGAATTAAGTATTCATTCATGGTAGTTTTAATCTCTAGTTTCAGTTTTGTTGAATTTTTGTTTTTACAACAGACTTTTAGGGTATGTCTACTCTGCGATTAAAAACCTGCAGCTGGCCTGTGCCAGCTGACTCAGGCTCACGGGGCTCGGGCTATGGGGCTGTTTAATTGTAGGGTAGACATTCAGGCTCAGGGTCCTAGAGCCCCGGCTGAGCCCGAAAATCTACACTTCAGTTAAACAGCTGCTTAGCCTAATCCCTGTGAGCCTGAGTCAGCTGGCATGGGCAGTGTAGACATACCCTACTTCCTCTGGAGTCATGGGAGTTTACACATTGAATTCAATGGGAGCAGGATTGGTCTCTTAAAGTTACTTTGCAATGTTTGTAATATAATTTTACTATGCCCAGGTGTGTAGGTAGGGGATGGTTTGAGGAATGTGGAGAGGTAGTCTGAGGGTAATATTTTATTATCTGTTTTTAGATGTAGTCTCAGTGGTTATCTGTTTTATTTATTTTTTATTATAGTGTTTTATTCATTTTGTGGATTTTAAGCTTTACAAAGCACCAAGAGCCTAAAATAGCTTTATGAAATCAAAAGAAAGAACTAAACATTGCTATACAGCAATTGTGTGTTTTAATCGATTGCTGACATATACCTGTAAAATTTATGGGGCTACTAAATTTGGTTCTTTTACTTATAAAGAATGCCAGTTTGACTGGAAAGTTCATCCATAAATGCAACATTACTCCAGAAGTGTTTTTATTTCTAGTTTTTACTTTCTAAAAGATTTAAGAGCATTATCTAGTAATAACAACAATATTCAGAAAGAAAAGGTCAATTTAATTGGAACTACTATTTCCTGAGGTTTAAAAGGAAAATGTTGAAGCTAAAGATGACATTGACAAATTGCTACTATTTATTTAAATGGTGTAATGCAATCTACCAGTAGTTCTATAATCTGCATGTTTGAAGCAGTTGACCCGTCCAACTAATGCAAACAAATTAGCCTCCTGGGTACTAGCTATATCCTATAAGCAATTAAATGTTGTAATTTAATATTATTTAATACATAAATTCTTTTAGCTAAAATATTTTAGGGAATATGGGTGAAAAAAATATAATATATGGTCTAGTTAAGCACAGTGAAGGCCATGCCAATTAATTATGTGTTTCGCTATAATTCATACAAAATATATGTAATGGTAATGCAAGATTTTTTTCATTGCATCACAGGGTCATGCAGAGGTTGAGAAGTGCACTTCTTCCCCATCCCTCAGCATACATCTGGCTCTATGAGACAAAATCAACTGTCCCGATAGCTCTTAACATGTTTCTATTTACCAATAAATTAATTTCCCTCAAAAGTTTTTTAAAATCAATTTTATCATTTAAAAATAATTATCTTGAATTGGGCTGGAGGACAGACTTCAGAGGGACAACTCTTGGCTTAAATATACCCTTATTGCTGGGTTAGCCGTATAGTGTTGAGCACATTGCACTATCAAGCTCTAAGGAACTGATCCAAAGGCTATTGAAGTCAACGGGAGTCTTTCCATTGATTTCAATGGCCTTTGGATCAGACCCTAAAAGAATAGCTAGCTAATAAAGCTTCATACGGTGAAAAGGATTGATTTAATATCATTCCATGTCACCTTTATCTATTAGGAAAGTAATGGACCTATGTAACGTATTGGCTTTCCTTTAGATATATCACTGACAGGCAATAAAGTCTTTACAGGAGTTTATGGGACTTGGTCGCACAATTACTGGCCTGTCTATGAAAATTCCCAGGTTGCAGTAAATCAAGTATTTTCCAGCGTACTAATATACTTACATGAACTTTTTTGGAACATGATTCAGAACGAGACAGAAAAAGAACTCTAACTCCTGGAAAATTCCCAAACCATTGCAGATAAAGCTCTTTCTGTGCTATAATGATTACTAAGCTTCTTTCTTATTTGAATCACTTTTGGAAGAAGGTCCATTTTACCATGAACCGGGATTCAAATTGGGCAGTTCACAATGAACTTAGAAAAGGAATGGGAGAGATCATTCCTTTTCACAGGCATTATCTAAAATGATCAGTCTGAGGATCCTGCAATAATATGGCAGGGTGCGAGGAGGAACTGAGGATTGTGTAGCAACCTTGAGCATCCTGCTGCCTGAACTTAGGTGGATGGTTGTAGATGTCTTCTGGGAGGAAATGTGTTTGGCTGGTGGGGAAAGGCCAGTGCTTCATTGTGGGTGTCCTGCTCTCAGATCAGGAAGTAATATCTGCCATTGGAGCCCCTGGACTGCTGCCTCATTTCAACAAAACTGGAAAATAAAGTAACATGAGTTTAACCTCAGCCTGGCTTTTATGTGCCTTTCACAGCTATTTTAGTACTGTGGTACTTCTGCCAGATGAAGGGGTCATGCAGGGCAGATGAAATGGTTCTCCTCCTCCCCCCCCCCAAACTGTTTAGTGCCCACTATACTTGTCAGGCTCCAAAATACCAGCATCAAGTCTTCAGGGATGGTATTTGCACTTCATTGAACTAAACCTCAGTGTGGAAGACACAGCAAAGGACTTAAACGCACTGTCAAAAATGCTTGAATTAAAGAGCAAATATAGCCTAGAGCCACCAACCCTTGATCACCTGCACAGCCTTCCACATTCTCGCCCCAAACCTTTCCTCCACCTTTTCATACAGAATGATCTCATTTGTCTTAGGATATCATTGACCAATAAATAGCAAGACCAATAAGGTGCGGTTGCTTCCACTTGTGAGAACCTGCTCATTCCACTCTGCTGCAGGAATTGACAACCTGCTTATGATGGGTCTTTTCCTCCAACGGAAAATAATGATGTGTTTTCCCTTTCTCTGAGGACTAATTAAGTGACTCGCAGATGAGAGAAAGAAAGACACTTGTCACAGGGGTAAACGATGATCAGTGGAAAAGGGGTGTCTAACACAGTAACTATAGACATTTTAATCCATCTGTCCAATGTCTTAAGTAGCTTCAAATTCCTCTGGTTCTTAAAAATGAGCTAAATCTTGGCTACTTAATATTAATTTCTGTTGATTTGAGATTTTTAAGCTAAGGTTTGTTTGAAAAGAGGTTTTTAAATACATGGTAAGTACAGTCTTTTCCAAACTCTTGTACAACACTATCGAATTTCGCTATGTTGGATGGTGTTTGTATTTTTAATTACTATATTACACCTCTACCCCGATATAACGCTCTCCTCGGGAGCCAAAAAATCTTACCACGTTATAGGTGAAACCGCGTTATATTAAACTTGCTTTGATCCGCCAAAACGCGCAGCCCCGCCCCCCTGGAGCGCTGCTTTACCACATTATATCCGAATTTGTGTTATATTGGGTTGCGTTATATTGGGGTAGAGGTGTATATTGCAATGCCTTATAACCTACTGTAAGAGATACTGCTACTTTAAACCCTAAACAACCTTGATTGCTTTGTAGACTAGCCCAACCTAAAGTTAAAGTATGTTTACAAAGAAACAAATCCACATTAACATGAATGATAACATATGAGGTGTTTTAAATGAACAGTAATTAAAATTTAGTAGGATGATAATATGGTAATTAAATAGCAATTGTTTGCATAGGACCACTTATTGAGTTTAATAAGTATGTAAGCGATATTAATCTAGTTGTCATGCAATTACCTCATTGGAGTGGGAGGGGGAAACATATCATGAAATGCAAAATCCACTTTAAAAGTAGCAATAAAGTTGTGACACAACCCAACAAAACACAATGAACTCATTGTCCGGCTATATCAGAAGAAGGCCAGGAGACACCAGATATGGTTTAATTAGGCTGCAATTTTATTATTAGCTGTCTATGAGTATCCGGCAGATAAAAATGTTCAGTGGAGTTAACACCACAATCATTTCAATATCTACCTGAGGGCTTCCTTCGGCCCACCTCCCCCTTTTCCATCTTGGTCCCCAGCCAACCCATTGCTGGGACCTTACTATCCCTGCCCCTTGAATGAAGGTTAAGGTGGGCTATAAAGAAGGGGGGATTGGCTCCCTACCATGCCAGTCATAAGCTCCCTGAACCCCCATTTCTGCTCCTTTAACAAACACCTCCTTTTCAATCCTTTACCAAACTATTTATCTGATCACTGTATCCCCTCCCTACGGGGTACCTGCACTGGACATCCACCCCACACTTACATACTGAGTTGCGACATCACAGTCTAACTCCTGTTCCCCCTAAGTCCCCACAACCCACTGTGGGGAAGGTGAAAAAACACCGCTCCACCTTGCCCAATCTGGCCATGAAGGGAAAATTCTTTCCCAGCCCGCCACGAAAGGAGTGGCTAGCACAGTGCGTACAGCGGATCCTGACCAAATCTGATATTTCACCACTTCCAGGCTGCTCACCCTGGTCTGGGGAAAAGGGGGCTTCTCCTACCCAGGCTTGGCCTTTATCAACTCCCTTCTCTTCCAGTCCTTGAAGGATGAGTCAGTGACGCTACGCTGACCCGTTCCAGGTCAGCAGCAACGTCCATGCCTCACTACCTGCCCCTCCCTTAAAGTGGTATACCCCATCCCACAGCAAGCCAGACAACAGGATCTCTGCTTAAGGTGTGGTGTGATCACTCTTTCCTTCCTCACCTCAGACTACTGGGAAATTTGGTTAGATGCAAGAAGATGAGCCTCTCCCCCCTTTGCAATTGAGGAAGGGGATGTTGACTATAGCAGTTCCTGAGCTCCCTGCACTATGGGAAGCAAAGGGATTTCTTGCTGGGGAAGGAGGATAAGTCACGGCTCAACTCCTCCCCTTTACCAGACTGTAGACTAGAGTGAATCCAGCCCACTAGGGGGCAGTAGTTGCTCCATCCTAATAGAAGATGGAGTAGATTGCAGACCCCCAGGAGCAAGAAGCAACCTAGCATAAATCATATCTGCCTGAAACACAGTCTCTCCAGTGCCTTTCCTGGGGTGGTTCAGCTTCATACGGCCCCCTGTACAGGGCATTAACAGCATTAATGGCTATTAGTGCAGACCATCTCAATGGATCAAATCCTTCTCCTGTCTCCATAGCTCCCCCTGGAAACAGAACAGGGGCAGCATTGCTGTGCTGCAGGGGATACAGTGGGGATACTGGAGGGGATACAGTGATCACTGCCACTACACAGCTGCATAACAGATTCCTGTTGCTATGACAATCCTCTCAGCCTTCTCCATATTGGGGTGTACAAAGGCTGTGGAATCACTATAGCCCCAGGCCTGCAGTACCAGTGCTGTAACAGTTCAACAGCCACTGTGAGGATCCCTTCTAGCCGAGCCCTTGTGCAGACATACCTAGCCCACAGTCTGTCCTTGCTGAAAGACAAGCAGTGAGAACAGAGGTTATGCGTGTATATTTGAAGGTGTTATGGATAACAACATCTAGTCATATTACCCAGAGCACCTTGAAAATATAGACTAGGGCTGGATAACTCAGTCATGTTCACTTTTCCAAACAACTAATTGTGAAGTGACTTGATGATAGTTTCATCCTAGACTAGAGTATTCAATGCTATACAATAATTTTACAAAATCAATGTAAATTCAATACTCTGTGTGTGCAAAAACATTCTCCTGAAACCTGTGAGTTATTAAGTCAGAGATTGTAAAAAAATAGGCTCAATGTTCCGTTTCTCTCCGACACTCCCTGAAAAATCTAGGCGAGGGGAGGAGCCACCTAAAAAAGCCTCTGACCAGATTTACACAGGGTTTTCATTTCAATCTTTTCTCAGAGGGGAGCAGTTTTCAGACCATTCAAGACACTGTCATTCGTGTGAACAACTCCCTTTAAGAACCCAGGAGGTATGGACTGCTCCCCAGGGCAGCAAGCACTACAGAATGGATTTCTCCATGGAAACACAATGTGCAGAATATGCTCTCCATCCTTCCTCATATCCAGCACCCTTGCCCTAACCTTCAGATCTTTGGCCAGGTGGTGCTCATATGGAGGGGCTTCTGTGGGCTCAAGGGGGAGGGGAAGCATGCTGTGGAGCCACTCCTGGCAAAAATATTTTTGAATTTTGGTTTAATGCTTAGCAGAGAACAACTTTTTTCACAGGGCCATTCTGTATCCTTGAGATGTGTCACACATGGAGGTTTATAATGGAAATACTGACATAACTACAATAAATCACTGCAAATACACTACTGTAATTAATTCTTTGAAATTTTAAAGAATGGCTAGGCATTTATTAAGAGAACTTTAGCTAGTTAGATATCAATTACCACACTTATAAATGTCACTTTGTACTTTAAAGAATTATTTGATATTTAACTTGCCATGGGCTATCATGTTCATTAACTGCCTGATACATAAAAAAGAAAATCTTGGGGCAGTTCTGTGGGATTTACACATTAATGAAGTTTTCCACAGTATTTGTGTGACCATTATACATGTATTCATCATTTTCTCCCTGTATATGTAGACACTTTCCTTCATGCATCACAGTAGCTTGCAAACTTCCAAAAGGAAAACATTAAATCAGATTTTAAAATGGAGGAAAAGGGACAGTCTATATATTTAATTATAACCTATCCATCCATAATCAAACAAATTTGGGAAACGTGCACAATTTCTGTAACTCAGAGCAGTGGTGAAACACCGACTACAATTTTACAAGTGTAGAGCTGTGAAAGCACAAGACCATATTTTCAGTTCTGATGTTTATGTGGAGAACAGTGATAGTCATTCTAGAAGCATGTTTAAAAGAATGTTCAACTCTGTTTTGTTCAGCACACAAATTAAAAAGGGGTTGTGTAGTTTCAAACAGGACCACTAGGGGGAGCTGCTTTTTGGGCCTCCTGCCTGGTGGACCAGCAGCACTGCCCTGGGAAATATGAGAGGGTATCGGGAGTCAAGTGGCCTTTTTCGCTATATTGAGAGACCTGTTGGACACCCATAGAAGCTCAGTCCAAAGGGGGATGAGGGCAAAATCAAAGTTAGGAAGAGCTCTGCACAGCTAGGAGAACCCTGGCTAGGGAAAGTTAAGGAGACATCAGCAGACATTACGGTGTCTGTTTTAGTTCTATTATAATACAGTTCCTTTGAACTTCCCAAGCAAGTATTTCAGTGCTTGTATATTTCTCCCAAACATCCCTTCCAGCCAGACTACAGCACATGTACATTATCGGACTCTACTTTAATTAGCGAATAATTAGTGTAGTGACTTCTATACCACCTTAGGCCTGAGAAATATAGGGCCAAATTCAACTGTATGTTCTGGCTGCTTTGTACAGCTCTGGTAATGCAAGGCAGACCCAAACCCAGTTAACAAGCTGGTCGGTCAGGTTTAGCATTGCGTTGTTTTACCACAAAGCAGTTGCAGAATACTGATGAATTTAACCCATAGACAGAAGATTTTTTTTTTTGAGGGGGGGGGGGGAAACACTATTAGACTTTACAGTGGTTTCAGGCCCATATGTATTACTGATACTACTAAATATTGGGAAGGCTTCCCCTGCTATATCTGCACATTTATTCTTGTAAAATTATCATTTTGGGGAAAAGATAAAGACTTGTGTTTGGAAGAGAGAAACGTGCAGAAGGCATTGCAGCTCTACGGTGTGCTTGTGTTGTGTCAGTTTTCATTTTTATAACCATTTTATCACCATTACGGGTGATTCAATAACCATTCAATAACATTTTAGACGCAGCCTTCTTAGTGTAGAGCTAGATACAAACAAGGGAAGAGGTAAAGGCAGATGATTAAATGCACTGAAAATCCAGACTGACACACTGGTGCTGATCGTACCAAACTGGGGTCAGAGGATAGGTACAAGAGCATGAATAAGGACGTACATTTCTATAATACACTTGGGGTTTTTCAAGAGGATGGTATCAAGACAAGACAAATACCAACCATATTCCACACATTGTCGAATCTTCTCGATTGCAAGTTAGTGGAGTAATGCTCATTGCAAGCCTTTTCAAACCAATTCTGTAGTTTACTCAATTGCCCATGCAGGCTCAGCAGAGCCATTACCATGTCTGTGGCCATATGTAAGCATCTTGCTGACTTAGATCATTGACCCAATAGTTTGAAATGTCTTCATAGGAGGTTATGCTCTAATGTGTCTAAACCTACTTAGAGATTTTGTTTTTTCATTTGCAGATCATTGACCTGGTGCATGAAAATATTTTCTCTCCATAGGAGGCAGACCTCTTTCTTCCTCGGATTTTCAAACCACCAAAACTTTGCAGAATTACAGTACTTCTTTTCCTATACAGCAACGCCATCCTTTACTCAGGCAGAACTCTTGAAATTGTTTTTACAAAAATTTAAATGTACATTCTATATATTAAAATCTTATATTTGCGTGTGTCTAATATTTCTCTCCCACCAGTAAAGATATTTATTTCTATCCACCTTTATAAATAAAGAAGTAACGGTTTTGCTCATAGAATTTAACATGAAAATGTGATTTCTGTGTGCGTAATTCACCTGTCACTCAAATTTTGCTTCCATTTTGAACATAAGTATGGTCATACTGGGTCAGGTCAATGGTCCATCTAGCCCAGTATTCTGTCTTCCAACAGTGGCCGGTGTCTGATGCTTCAGAGGTGGTGAAAAGAACAGGGCAATTTTTCAAGTGATCTAAGGATGTCCAGTCTCAGCTTTTGACAGTCAAAGGTTTAAGGATATCCAGAGCATGGGGTTGTGTCCCAGACCATCATGGCTAGTAGCCATTGATGGACCTATCCTCCATGAACTTAGCTAATTCTTTTTTGAACCCAGTTATACTTTTGGCCTGCATAACATCTGTTGGCAATGAGTTCCACAGGTTTACTGTGCATTGTGTGAAGAAGTACTTCCTTATGTTTAATTTAAACCTGCTGCCTATTAATTTCATTGGGTGACCGCTAGTTCATGTGTTATGTGAAGGGGTAAATAACACTTCCATATTCACTTTCTCCATGCCATTCATGATTTTATAGACCTCTATCATATCCCCCCTTAGTCGTCTCTTTTCCAAGCTGAAAAGTCCCAGTCTTTTTAATCCCTCCTCATATGGAGCCTGTTCCATACCTCTAATCATTTTTGTTGCCCTTCTCTGCACCTTTTCCAATTCTAATATAGCTTTTTTGATATGGGGTAACCAGAACTTCAGGCAGTATTATGATATTTTCTGTCTTATTATCTATCCCTTTCCTAATGGTTCCTAACATTGTTAACTTTTTGACTGTCACTGCACATTGAGCAGATGTTTACAGATAACTAGCCAAAATGATTCCAAGATCTCTTTTTTGAGTGGTAACAGCTAATGTAGACCCCATCATTTTGTATGTATAGTTGGGATTATGTTTTCCAATGTGCATTACTTTGCTTTAATCAACATTGAATTTCATCTGCCACTTTGTTGCACAGTCACCCAATTTAATTAGATCCATTTGTAACTTTTTTCAGTCTGCTTTGAATTTAGCCATCTTGAGTAATTTTGTATCATCCACAAATTTTGCCACCTCACTGTTTACCCCTTTTTCCAGATCATTTATGAATATGTTGAACAGCGCTGTTCCAGTACAGATCTTTGGGGGACCCCAATATTTATCCTTCTCCACTGTGAAAACTGACCATTTATTCCTATCCTTTGTTTCCTATCTTTTAACCAGTTACTGACCCATGAGAGGACCTTCCCTGTTATTCTATGACTCCTTGCTTTGCTTAAGAGCCTTTGGAGAGGGACCTTCTCAAAGGCTTTCTCAAATTTCAAGTACACTATATCCACTGGATCAACCTTGTCCACATGTTTGTTGACACCATCAAAATAATTCTAATAGATTGGTGAGGCATAACATGGCTTTTGTAAAGGGAAATTGACTCTTCCCCCCCCAAAATTGTGTTAATCTGTGTGTCTGGTATTTTCAACCAATTTGCCTGGTACTGAAGTTAGGCTTACCAGTCAGTAATTACCAGGATCTCCTTTGGAGAATTTTTTTTAAAAATCGGCATCACATCTGCCAGTCATCTGGTACAAAGACTGATTTAAGCGATAGGTTACATACCACAGTTAGTAGTTCTGCAATTTCATATTTGCATTCATTCAGAACTCTTGGGTGAATACCATCTGGTCCTGGCAACTTATTACTGTTTAATTTATCAATTTGTTCCAAAATGTCCTCTACTGACACCTCTATATGGGACAGTTCCTCAGATCTGTCACCTAAAAAAAAATGGCTTAGGTGTGGGGAGCTCCTTCACATCCTCTGCAGTGAAGACCAATGCAAAGAATTCATTTAACTTCTCCACAATGGCCTTGTCTTCCTTGAATGCCCCTGGAGCACATCAATCGTCCAGTGGCCGCACTGATTGTTTGCAGGCTTCCTACTTCTAATATACTTTAAAAAAATTGCTATTAGTTTGTGTCTTTTGCTAGCTGCTTTTCAAATTTTTTTTTGGCCTGCCTAATTACACTTTTACACTTGACTTGCCAGAGTTTATGTTCCTTTCTATTTTCTTCAGTAGGATTTGACTTCCCATTTTTAAAGGGTGTCTTTTTGTCTCTAACCACCTCTTTTATTCAGTTGTTTAGACATGGTGGCTTTTTTTTTTTTTGCCCTCTTTTTTTTTTTTTTAATTTGGGGTATACTTGTAGTTTGAGCCCCTCTTATGGTGTTTTTAAAAAGTATCCATGCAACTTACAGGCATTTCACTGTTGTGACTATTCCTTTTAATTTCCATTTAACTAGCCTCCTCATTTTTGTGTAGTTCTCCTTTATGAAGTTAAATGCTACTGTGGTGGGTTTCTTTGGTATTTCCCCCCCTACAAGGATGTTAAATTTAATTACATTGTGGTCGCTATTACCAAGTGGGTCAGCTATATTCCCTTTTTGAACCTGATCCTTTGCACCACTTAATACTAAATCAAGAATTGCCTCTCCCCTTATAGGCTGCAGGACCAGCTGCTCCAAGAAGCAGTCATTAATGGTGTCTAGAAATTTTCTATCTGCATCCTGTCCTGATGTGACATGTTCCCAATCAATATGGGGATAATTGAAATCTTCCATTATTGTTGGGTTTTCTGTTTTTGTAGCCTCTCTAATCTCCCTGAGCATTTCACAGTCACTGTCACCATCCTAGTCAGGGAGTTGGTAGCATATGCTTTACTCTTATTATTCAACCTTAGAATTTCTATCCCTAGAGATTCTGTGGTACTTCTGATTCATTTAAGATTTTTACTATATTTAACTTTATGCTTTCTTTCATATGTAGTGCCACTCCCCCATCAGTGTGATCTACTCTGTCATTCCTATATATTTTGTATCCTGATATTACCATATCCCATTGATTATCATCATTCCACCAAGTTTCTGTGATGCCTAGTATATCACTATACTCATTTAATAGCAGGCATTCTACTTTACCCATCTTAGAATTTAGACTTCTTGCATCTGTATGATAAATTTTATAAGTGCTTGTAATGTTTAGTTGTCTGCCTTCATGTGATGTAATTGAATGGGACTCTTTCATGTGACTGTTTCTCTTCAGTTCCTACCTGTATTTTATCAACTTGTATCCTCTCCTCTTTACGGGGATATAGAGTATCCCTTTTAATAAATCCTCCTCAAGGGATGTGTCTGTCCATATGGTGTGCTCCTCTGTACCAGTCTTTGGTTTAAAAACTCCTCTACAACCTTTTTAATTTTACATGCTAGCAACCTGGTTCTGTTTCGGTTGAGGTGATCCAGTGTATATAGCGTACTTGGACTTTCAGAAAGCCTTTGACAAGGTCCCTCACCAAAGGCACTTAACCAAAGTAAGGATAAGAAGGATAAAAGGGAAGGTCCTCTGATGGATCGGTAACTGGTTAAAAGATGGGAAACAAAGGGTCCAGTGGATATAGTGTACTTGGACCCAAATATTGAAGAATAAAGGTTTGAATCTTTTGGATGTAATAGCTAATTTTGCTTGAATAATTAACTCCTTTCTGACCATTTTCACTTGGAAATAGGCCTAGTTTTATTTGAAATCAACACAACTGTCTGCAAATAAGGGTCCTATTTGAGCTCATCACAGAATTCCAGGAAGCTGAATTTCTAGTGGTTTGGCATTTCACACCTAAGCTCATTCCTGTAACTTGAACAGAGCAAAAGGTTCCTGCCTAAGGTGTTTAAAAATCAACAGTTGTTTGCCTTGCCCTATTGTGGACAGAACAAAAGAGGGCTCACTTAGATTATTTACCTTGTTCTTTATAGGATCAAAGTATGTGGACGTACTATGGTCTTTAACTGAAACTGTGCATTTGAAGCTGAGCAGGTTGTGGAGGAGGTCTCTCACTGATGTTAATTCACAGTGATCTGTTATCGATGCTCTTAATCAATACTATTTAGCTTCAAACATTGAGACATGGTTTATCAATCGTTAAAGTCTTTGCAAACTAAGATGACCCATTTGTTCTTTGTAATAATAATTAAGGCTATGATTTTCAAAGGAGTCTAAGGGAATTTCAGTGGGAGTTGGGTACCTAATCTTAGGCTCCTTTGAAAAATCACAACCTCAATGGCTAAATATATTATAGGGCCTGATCTTGTCCCCACTGAAGTCAAACTATGGTGAGATATTTCATCATATGAATACAAAACTAATGACAGTTGTAAGAGATAGGAAAAATTAGCATGTTACAACTTATGTTCTAAAAAACTAAACCAGCTACCCTGCACCAATAAGATAGTAATGGCTATTGGTCACTACTGAACTAAGCTGGATTTGAACTAGTGACCCAGAGAAGAAAAACTATCCATATCCCAAAACGAGCTTACTGAGCTAACTAGCGACATGTTGGGTAAATGCAATAAGTTGTCATGGCCCCAAACCTTCAGTATACAATAGGGATAGCTGTCCTTAACTACTTGTAATAGTGACAAGTATACTTTCCCCTATACTGATGACGCTCCTGTACTAGTTGAATGCAGAATGCTGTTTCTTAGCTGCAAAAACTACCATTTTCACATACACATGGACATACTGAGCTATGTATATACTTATCTTAAATAATGAATACACAATCTACTACTGGAAATATTCTAGCACGTATATGACACTTTCAAGTGATTTTTTTGACAAATTATTCAAGAAATTATCTTAACCACATAGTTGTCTCGGTCTATATAAAGCCTTTAATTTTATTATTTCTCACAGTTAGACACTGCTTATTGTGGCAGAATGTTAAGCCATCAATGGAAGAATCTTACAACACAGTCAAGGAAACAGAAATGCTGCTAGATCTAGAACTCGTATTTCTCCATAGAGAAACACATGGCAGGGAATGGCACAGAAATTCTGCAAGGATGACCTGGAGGAATTTCTAAATGATTATTCCTTTAGATGGGAGAAGCTGGGCTGCATGGACCAGGGAAGGAAGTTACTCCTGAGAATTCATACAGAAGTGGGAACCTTCATCCTCCAGAGGGAAAGTCCCTGGTATGGTTCCTTTGGCCCCCTCCCACATGACCCATGCTGTTACTGGATAAGTAATTCCCACTGGCATGGGAAGGGGTGCAAACACAGAACCAGAAAATGCTGCTTATTTTAAACCCCTGTAGCAAAACCCTGTCTTCATGGTCATCTCAACTCAACCACACATGTAGTGTTGGGAACAGAGTCCAGACCCTCTGGTTCAGAAGTCTCCTAGAGGAGACTCTCCATTGGCTTTTACCAGTAGTAGGGCTTATATATACCTGGTGTGATAGCTACTGGAGAGCAACTTATTAGTCTGTATATTATACAGCATGAACCCAAGCGTGGATATCTAAGCAGATATCCACAGCCCCTTGGGGTTCAATGAATAGCCCCAGAGAGCAGTTTTTCTCACTTCCACACATTGGAATCCTGTACAGCAGGGGAAGATAGCGGGGGGAGACTATATACTAGAAACTGAAAAGGTAATTTACAGTCTTCTTACTTTGTGATTTGATTTGCTTATCCCCAGAAAGAAAAAGCTGCACACTCCGGTTTGTTCTATCCAGTGTCATGCTGGGGTGTTCCTGATTTTCTCCCACGAGCTCTGAGATGAAAGTCACAGTAATTTTTTGTTTTACTTTGGCTGCATATTATGACATCTAACATCTCTCTATGCATGCAATGTCCATTGCCCGTCAGCTTGATAGATAAAAAGCAGAACTTTGTCCACCTGTTCTGGGAATTCAGGACATTATCCACACAGCTCTGGAAATATATCCTTTTTATGTCTGCATATGCCAGGTTGGCAATGTATTCCCTCTACCTTTGTAGGATGTTCATTACCTAAAGATGCTGGGAGTATTAGGAGAGGAATAGAGTTCAGAATTTTTTCGCCCATCCTGTTGGTTCTATGGGTAGTGTCATTCTTGCAATAAAAAATGTATTCCTTCATGCTGTGAATTAAATGTACTAGATGTACCTGGCCTATAGTAATTTAATTTCAAAGTGAGACAGAACTACTGCTATGAGAGCTAAAGTACAAATGCTCTGTAATAAAGGAAGCAGAGTAATCACTCGGGTAATCAACTGTGTGACCTCAAAGCTGATTCTCTGCTTAAACTGGCACTAGTTTTGACTATGTCTCCATGCACCTGGTAATAATGATGAAAATGTGTTGGAATGCTTAAGATCCCATCAGGCTGGCAGTTTCAGAGCCATGGATTCAGGGGCAGTGCTGGATCAAGGACAAAAGAGGAACTGTTGGATGTGAATTCCAGGTGTGAAGGTGGAGATTTAGAACAGAGTATTGACTATAATTCCAGTTAATGTCTAAAATCATTGCTATAGTTCATCGGAAAGAACCTAAGTGTACTGCATCAAACTAGTTGTCAGAGCATGGGATCTATAAGAAAACATTGCTTCTCAGGGCAATAGTGGCTTGAAAGTTTTGGAAGATCTTTCTTTGGGAATTTGCAATTGTTTTAAAAAATATTTGCAGGGAAGCAAGCAAGGGCTTTGCAGTCAAGTTTCTGCTACAACACCTCTTCCACATAGTTATTTCAACTTATAAAAATACTGTATGGCTGGTTTGAAATGGTTCTCACTACTTCATTACTTTTATTGATGTCACAGTTGTTAAAGATAAGTTTTTGTGACTCATTTATCTGCTTTTTTAGCATTTGTTCTCTACAATCTGGGCTCCCTGTCTTCCCCCCTCCACCAAGACTAGACATGAGTTTCATTGTCAGAGCCAGCCAGAGCACTAGAGATATTTCATGAAAGTGAAAAACCCACTGGACCTGAGACTGGACAAAGGTGAGATGGTTTATCTTTAACCGCTTACTCTTATGCTCCATAACTCTTATGCAGTTGGTTAATCTTTGTTTTATTCATTTCCCCAGGATATAAACTAACCTGATCAGAAATTTGAAATGTGGTCTGATCTTGATTTCAGTATGAGCGGGACCTAAAAGAGCATACAGACCGTGGCTGTTGTTCTTAGATATAGTTATTAGTTAGGCCATTAATTTCCTCTTCACCACAAACATCTAGCATCTGATACTCAGAAAGGAAAAACAACCTTTGCTGAGAACTGGTTTAACTGCAGGTTCATCTTTTATAAATGCAGGTTAAATGCACAAAAGAGTGCAAAAGGGACCCAAAATTACATTGGGGATATCCAGTATTTCAGAGGATGGTTGCCTCCTGTAACGATATATTAGATTTTGCGCTATAAACTTGGGGCTTGGGATGGGATTGTCTGCTCCCAGTGAAGTCAACGGGAGTTTTTTTAACATTGACTTCAGTGAGAACAGAGATAGGTCTATGATGAAAGCTTTTGAACATCCCCTCAGTTGGCTTTATAAGACACAACCCTAACAAGTCTGCTTGTTGAAAACTTATATCACCAGTAACGGTTAGTAGATATGGACAAGTCTTCCCCACTGTTAGATCTCTGCATATGTTCTTCCTAGGTCTGAGTAAGTACATTTTACTGAAAGTGACAGTCTCTCTTTAAATGTATGGGTTTTTTTTAAAAAAAGCAGCTTTTATAAAACCTACAGCCAATAGAAACCAATGCCAACTATTATTTTTAAAATAAATAACAATTCCCCAGCAGTATGTTCAAATTGGCAGAGCCTCCCTCTAATGACACAATGTGACAACTGGGGGCTTCAGAGCAGCCTTGAAATTAAACAGTGAAAATACTTTTCTAATAATAATCTCAAATACAATATTATCAAAAGACAGCAAAACTAACCTCTGGCTTGCAGATCATCCTTCTTCAGGCTCCTGTAGAGTAATTTCCTAAGTAACCAACTTATAAGCATGGAAAGGGACAGCACAGAATCAAAGGAAACAGAACTCCAGTACAGTCACTTATTTTTTTAAAACGTTAATGATCCCAATGCTGAACAATCTGATGGAATAAAGTAATGCTATCCCTAATACTGTATGTAGCAAATGCTCCGTCTCGCAGTAATTCACTAGAAAGAATAGAGATTACATAAATCATAAGACCTTTCACCGGATGTGAGTTATCGTCTCTTCCCTATTCTTCACTTATGAACCAGTGTGTTTAAAAATAATATCCCGTTTCTCCTTCTTTTATGTAGTCCATTCACAGTGTTATCTGTAAGCCATTTATTTGATATGGCATGTCTGGGAGAGAGAATTGTAAACTCTGTACTCTTCCAGGCCAGTCTGCCATTGAAAAGTGATCTCTGTTCTATGGTCTTGAAAATATTTTTATGAGAAAAACAGGCAACCCCAACAAGACTCAGCTCTCTAGGACCAGCCCCACCCCTCACCCCCCACCCGCCTCCTCTTCAAGGTGGGGGAAAACAGCTGTCCCATTTCTAAGTACTTTTTCTTAAACTGGTCTTTAACAGCATGCAGGGGACATATAACTCCTGTAAACTGCACAGTCCTCACTGGAAAAGGAAGGGCAGACTAAGGAATTAGGGAGTTGTGGAGCACTGGAGGAAGGGGGCTTAGTTACAGATGCTCTCCCTCCCCCTGAACTCAACAGCTTGCTGGAACGAAGGGAGTTCTCCTTTGCCTTCTCTATCAGAACAAGCTTTCTGCAGAGAAGGTCAACCTGTTGCAGAATCTGTATTTCCAACCATTCACATCTGAGGTGGGTTTGGGTACATTGGACTGGATAGAATTCTGAGTTAATGGAAAACATATGCTCTTCCTCCCCTCCCCCCACATTAGGGTGACCAGATAGCAAGTGTGAAAAATCGGGACAGGAGGTGGGGAGTAATAGGAGCCTATATAAGAAAAAGCCGCAAATATCGGGACTATCTGTATAAAATCAGGACATCTGGTCACCCTACTCCACATACTGGCAGTTTGCTAGATGGAAACAAGCCATTGAATGTAAATTGAGTCCTGAACTATAAAGTTCTTTTAATAGGCTGTAGCAGTTGGACTTCTCAGTCCATAATTAGACCCCTAAATAAGTGGCCTGATTTTCAGAAGTACCAAGCAGCCAAAAGCTCTTCGGGTGAATGGGAGTTTGTTGGATGCTCAGCACTTTGACAATAAGTAGCCACTCAGACTTTTAGTTTTGAATATCTCCTGTTTTTTAAGATATGCTATCATAGATAGCAATATTATTCACAGAGACAGAAGACATACCAGATTAGCAAACACATTCTCTCCAACTCCACATCACTTTGGACTATATCATCATTTTTCCACATTTGAAAACTTTTTAACAAGAACTCATATAGGTTTAAAGAAAGGTGTTAATGTTACAGGTGAGTATTTTTAATCTGCTCAGAAAATGGGATTTTGCTTGCCTATGAAATAAGAGAATAATAATATATTAGGATCGTTTTAAGTTAAATATTTTAGGGGCCAAACTGCCATTTGCTACAAGATACCAGTTTAAATCCAAAGAAACTCTGTTTCACCCTGTGGCATTGCTTCAGACTTATACTAGTGTAAATGAGAACAGAAATTTCTCTTTGGTTTCTTCCCTAGCTTTAATTTCCATTTTCTTAAAGTTAAGTACTTATATTTTAATGACACATTGTAAGAATATAAAAAGAATAGCATCTTCTTGGCAGAGGGGAGGAGAGCATAAGGAGGGTAGTTTTAACAAAACACCAAAAAAACAAAAATTCAAAGACTCCCATAAAGAGATTGATAACTTTATTTGAGATTCATCCAGTGGCAGTTTGGTTGCTACCCACAAGAAAATGGAACTAATCAGAATTAAACTGTAATTGGGACAAAGACAACTCTCCAACAATTTACTGTACAGCAATAAAATAGTCAACAATGCTGCACTAATCAAACTGTAAAGCAGTTCTCATTAGATGACTATCTCTGCATGAATAATGCACTATTATATGTTTAGGTTTAATTAAAAATGTAATAGATAAAACTTTGTTTTAATGAACATAGGTATGTAAGTGCCAGTATTATTCTTTACTCCAGTGATTCATCCATTCTTTTCATATGCACTCAGTGGGATAATTAATGTGTCATGTTGCCAGATTGCCAACTAGCAGAAGTGACTTACGGTGGTAGGGAGAAGTTATTGCTGGTAACTTTCATGTTGACTAGGAATCAAATACTGACCATGCAGAAGTTTTATTCTTTTGAAATATAGATCTTAGTCAAGAGTTCTGGATTAATAACTGTGTTAAGAATTAAGAACAAATGGGTTTCTGCCAAGAAGGGGAGGATCTCAACAGGACTCGAAATTGAGTTTTGGTTTGGATAAAAAACCATGAAATTTGGTTCTCTATTCAGAGCTTGAGAGTCTGGAAAATGGGGCTGGAAATCTCAAGAGAACAAGTTTTATAACAAGCAGGCTGGCACATCTGCCTTCTGGTCAGGTCAGAAATAGTACAGGAAAGTTCTTCACTTTCACTTCCAGCCCCTATCACAATGGCAAAGGTCTAGGGGAAAATACAGAACCTCAGAAAAGTTCAGGTTCCAAAAAAGAGGAGTCATTTCAAAGAAGGGGATGTTTTTATTTTATCCAAAACCATCTTTAGTGCCTACCCATTTATTTCTTGTAAATTAACTACCCTCTTGTTTTTCGTAAACTATTGAGACAGGCCAAATCTGTAAAGTTCACATCCACATCTGATTTCTGCAAGAGGAAGAAAATGACCCTTTTTAACACTTGGACAACACAGGGCATCATCTGCAGACCTGGTTTCTCACTGTAAGTGGATTATATACAATATTTATAAAAGATGAAAACTAATCTGACATTTAATTAATAAAAACTGCAATGTTTGACTTTTTATTTTCATAATAAGCACCCTTCAGTCCCACAGAAATCATTACTATGAGCCTGTTTAAAAAAAAAAAAAGCCAGAAACATTTAACAAAGGTTCCATTAAATTAGAGAGCAATAAACAAACACAGGCAATTTATGCATCAGAGTCATTAAATTTGTATCCTCTCCAACACTTTCTTCATGGATAGTACTTATGTCTGATACAATTGATCTGCAGGGAGCAGTTACCTTAATTATAAAATGAAACACCTCTGCTAATGTAGTCTTGGAGCCTTGTTAGTTTACACCCCAGACATGTGGCTCAGAATGGGCTCCAAATGCTAATGCCAGTAAAGGCAGACATTGTCAGTCTCTGATGTGTCGTGTTTGGCAGTCCATGACTACAGTGCTGTATGAGGCACCCCTGTTTTTCCCTCTCTTTTGCCCTTGGGGTGGAGATAAAATGCTAAAACTCTGTGGTCCAGCTCAGCATGTACTTTTGAATAGTTCATTCATGGGTAGCCATTTGTACAAGAAGTCTTATCATCTGATCATTTGCCCTCATTGTTAGGGCTTGTGCCTAGATGAGATGAGCCTTGCAGGAAAAATTAAAGAAGATGTAAACAGTAAATGCAGACATTTTGCAACATAGCTAAAAATAAATTGCACTACAGGCAATTATGCAAGTTTTACTGGATACATTAAAAAGACATTAAATGCACAGCTGTTTTAAGTGTCTTTTAAGCTGATAAATTAACTGTCTAATAAATTGTAAGATTTGTCAGCTAATAATGCTATTTTATCTGCTTTAACATATGCCTTCCTAGTTCATGAAGCATTATTGTAAGTGCCAAAAGGAGATAATGTGCATTTTACAGTGTTATGTCTTAAGTGGAATGGATCATTGGCCATGAAGAAGTGTGTTAATAAATCTCCTAGGCTTTGTTAATTGCACTCAATGAAGTGTCACTGTTAAAACACAAAAGATGTGATAGAGAAAGCTGAACATAATGTCTTTCAGTTTTACAATTAACAGTTCACTAGGCAAATCGACCAAAAAGACCATAATTTGTTGAAGCCTTATTAACTTACATTTTCCTAGTCAAGGTCATAATTGTGAATGGCTTAAAGCTATCTTTTAATGCTCATCAGGAAGAGTAACCTTGCTAGAGAGAATGAACTTTTTAGTCTCTCAGTGGCACTTATCACTTTCCTAGCAGGTAGGAGACAAATAAAGCTGAACTTTTGTCACAGAGCAGTCTCTTAAAGTCACCCACCATCCATAACAGTACCTCAGATAGTGAGGAGGAAACCATTTTAAGCATCTTCTCTCAGCAGTAAATAAAAAAATGGATAAAATGGAAACAAAATTAGAAGAGAAATGTAGCATGGACAGTGCCCTATTTTAGCAACTGGGGCTATGTAGAAAAATTTGTGTTTAATTATGCATTATTTACTGTTAATTTAAAAAAAATTAATGTAGAAGTTGAATAGAAAACAAAAATTGACAAAACCTAATATTCATACTACATATCAAGTAACAATTCCAAGTACAGGTACTGTATAACCTTAAGCAAGAATAACTTATTCCATATTTATTATTAAATATTGGTTGTCCAATAAATTACAGCTTTACTACATCCAGTCATATTACCACTATTGTATTTTGTTGCAAAACCTTGCCATTTAGAACCATTTAATAAAATGAGGTATTTATCGTCAGCATGGCAATCAGAGTAAATACTGATGATGTTGAAAGAGTACAGTTGGCACCCATTAATACATATATATTATCGTCAGACAATTAATCCTTGTGAAGTAATGAGAACACATGGTAGAAGAATAATGACCAAATGTTATTATAAGCATATAAACTCTTCCTAAGAACCCCTCAAAATGCATAGTGAAGTGTCTTCACATGAATTGTGGTTCATTTAAGTCTCAGATAAATTCAACCGTTTATATTACTCCTGTGTATTACTACTTTAAATGCTTACACTAAGGCTGTTCGATTTGTCTGATAATAGTAGTAAGATTTTTCTATGAAACACTGTAGACATCATTTTTATTTTATATATAAATCTTTCTACAGATACTAAAAATAATAAAATTCACCCTGTTTTACTGTTACTGGGTGATGTGATGACCTTCTGAACTTAACCCAGTAGATAACGTGCTTCTCAAAGCCTGGCAGATAATGAGGTCTAATGGTTAGAGCCGGGAACAGCGTCAGGACCCTTGGGCTGTGTTGCTGGTTGCTTCATTATGGGCCAGACTCTGGCTACCCTTACACATCTGGGCAGGAAGGTGAGGCACAAGGACCCCTCCCTCTTCCTTTGTGCAGCCTCCAGCGACCTGCCACAGTTGTGGTCTTTGCACTTGTGGGAGCAGAAGGGCTGCTTCTCTGTGTGCAGGACACCAGAAAGAGGGCAGGGAGGAGGCAGGGCCAATGCCTTGTCCACTTCCACACCAGGCTTCAGAGCATGTCAGGAGCAGCAGATGGAGCAAGTTCATGTAGTCTGTATTCACTGGGAAGCTCAAGGAGGGATTGTGTCACAAACCTCTAATCAGGCCAGGCTGTCTGCCACAATGTCATGCTGGCCAAGTGACTTTTTCTCTCTCTCTCTCTCATATAATGTCTGCCATAAACTTTGAGAACTATGGACACAAGGTGCTATAGAAGTGCAAAGCATTATCACCACCCAGTAGAGTTGGGTGACTGCAAACCAAAAAATAACGCATTATTCATTTGGATGCTTCAGTTTCTTCAAACCCCATTTCTCCTCGTTCTCTGAATATTCTAGAAAATTACTTCATGGCAGGAATATTCAATGAAAGAACAAATTTCAAGTGAATATTGCAGAATAGCTGCAGAAAATGAATTTTGAATGAAGAACCATGAGTACTCACACTGGAAATCTAATTCTAAGGGTATGTCTATACTTACCCGCTGGTTCGGCGGCAAGCAATCGAACTTCTGGGTTCGATTTATCGCGTCTTGTCTGGACGCGATAAATCGAACCAGAAGTGCTCGCCGTCGACTCCGGTACTCCTGCTCGGTGAGAGGAGTACGCGGAGTCGACGGGGGAGCCTGCCTGCCGCGTCTGGACCGCGGTAAGTTCGAACTAAGGTACGTCGACTTCAGCTACGTTATTCACGTAGCTGAAGTTGCGTATCTTAGTTCGAATTGGGGGGTTAGTGTAGACCAGCCCTAAGGGATAAATTCATCCAACCAGGGAACAGACGTATACCATGTGACCTCTGTCTCCAATCAAAACAATATGAGTTTAAAATATTGAATGCTAGCAATGAACTGGTCATGAACAAGATGTGAACCAAGAATTATTTACTGAAGTTATTCCATGAATAATTTAGCATAATAAAAACATTTAAAAATACTAATATTTACAGACAGTTCAATAACAAGACAAACTAAACTGAAAAATATTTGTTTATATACACACACACATACAGAGCTACACAATCATTTCATAGTTAACAAAAGCACCATAACGATATTTGATGGAAACCACCGATACCATAAAATACCATATATATAATATTTCACAAATAAAAAGGCTTATGGTGGAAAGAGGACAGTTCAGCGAGATAAAGTGTGATTAATATAAGACAGTCATCAAGTTGAATAAGACTCAGTTATGTCTATCTTCCCTCCTTCCTCATGTGTATGTTTGTGAAAGGAGAGGAGTATTTTATATATGGGAATTCACAGGTGTTAAGTTATCTATAGAAGCAGTCCCTTTGTTGGCCTTTAGCCTCTACACTTTCTAGTTCCCTGGACTACAAATAACACGCTCATAGAAAAATTAATATAAGCACTGCAGAATTCAAACATAGCCTGTTCCCTTCTAAGATGGATACAAATGCAAACTTTCATTGTGATTAAATCTACATTTCTTATAACTTTGTGTCATCATAAGAGCAAGAACAAGATTGTCCTGTTTCATGCACCGTGCTCCCATTGACGCAATAGGGAGTTCTGCTTGCGAAAAGACCTCAAGACTGAGCCCAAAGGGCCAGATTGTAACCTAACTCAGTGAGGATATTCAGGAAAGTAAGTGGGGAGGAGGCCCCCAGCCTTTACCCACCTGCATGGTTACTGGTACTTGCCCAGATTCTTACGCAGGGAACATAAGGCAGTCCCAGGGCTTCCAAGCCTCTAGCTCTGTGGTATGGAGCCTGGAAGCCCTGAGAGCCCCCAGGTTTTCCAGGCCCTGTGTCTCAAGCTGGGGTTCTTAGGGCTTTCAGCCTCCCAGTTCCATGGCAGAGGGCCTGGAAGTCCTGGGGTCACCAGCCCTGAAGCTACCCACTTGGTGGGGCTGCCCCAAAGGCACAGACTCTGGAAGCCTGGGGTACCTGGCAGCTGGGTCACTTGGCTTGCAGGAAAGCAGGAGGGTTCTGTCAGAACACTGTCTGTGGTTTGTCAAACCCAATACAGTTCCATAAAACAAGTCAGGTTTGATGAATCAGCATTTTCTGACAAAACCCTGTTCATGACCAGCACTAATCAAGACCTACAGATATTCCCTTGTAAAGCAAAATCACCAAGTTTTGCAGTGTTCAACAAAAAGCTAAACAAGCAACCAATTTTCAATACTTCAGTCTTCAAAGCATATGTTTATTATCTAAAAGTAGGCTATTAATGTCTTGAGCTAGAAGCAATCAATCATTATTTTAGGTAAAAAATACTGCATGAATAGAAAAAGCTTCCAGACCAATATCAAAATGTGCTGGAGCAGGCCACAGGGTCCTTTTTCTCTCCCAGTAAATTGAATGGAAAGACTCCCATTGATATTAATGGGAGCAAACTTCTAGCCTTGAGAGACAGTTATACAAGGACATTCAAAGTAAAATCAAGAGTTTCTTCTCTGTACTTTACTTGCGTACTTGGCTGTAATGATTCTCAAGCCATATACCTGTTACCTGGGATGTTACTTCCCTAAAGCACCTTTAAAGTAAAGAATTATAGTCTGTCAAGCTTGGTCAATCAGAATCAGTTTATTACACTGCCTCCGTTTTTTTAAAATTAAAAAATTAATCTTCCAATTACTAAATTTGCTGGACTCTTTTCAGTGAAGATATAGTCCTGTTCCATATCGAGCATTCACACCACTAACAGAGATTAACTGTTTCATAAGCAAATACACAGCATTTGTCTTACACAATGTTGCCGCTACTATTTTTGATCCATTTTATTACAACAGACATGTACTTGAAGCTTACTTTTTTTATTCTATTGGAAAGCTCAGAAAGCTGTGGAGTATGAATTACCATCCTTTAAAGATCGAGAACTTTTGAATCGCTGAGTCACCAGACAATACTAGGACACTAGAAATGCACAGCCCAGCTAGCTTCAGATTGGAAAACAAAGATTTTTGGACAAATTAGTAAAAGGGAAAAAAAAGCATGCTACAAGATTAGCACATGCGAATTCAGCGTGAAACCTGAGCATTCAGTAGCATCAAGAGTCTGCAATTTTCTTGAAATTGTGAACAGATCTGAATCTTGGCAAAAAGCAATGAATCCTCTTCATTCCGTGAAACCAAGTAAGTGGTAAGAATTTGCAAGTTTCTAGTTGGAGACAATTGACCAGGAATAATTATGGATGATACTAAAGGCTGACTTAACTCTTTCACCCATTTTTGTGATACATCAGAATTGATAATTATAAACACTGCATGCTGGGACTTCTGCCACATTAGAACCAATTTACTTTCTCACAGAGAAGTTCATCCTGCTGAGAAAGCAGGATTCTATAGATAAAAGATGGGATCTCTCAAAATAAATTAAGGATACATGAAGCATGCCTGAATTTTACTGTAGTAAATTCTACAGCACTTGCCTATTGGCAGAGGCAACCTGTTATGACTTAAACAGATGCCAATCTAAGATATATTAAATAAATTTAAAAAGCTGAAATTACTTATCTAAGCTCAGTATATTGGCAGTAACAATAGACTAAGAAAAGTGGATGCAGCTTTTTTTCTCCCTTTAACATTTCAATCATTCATTACTTAAATTAATAATAACGATTTTGTGGACAATTTAACTGGTAGACAACAGAATCGATTTCAGAAATGAAAAAAGTGCTATTTTATTTTGACATGACAAAGGACCTTTTTAAAAGCTTTTGTTACAGATCATTACATTTCTAGAATTAAAAACCCACTAGTGTTTTTAGCAACTGTTGGCATTCCCATTTTAAGGGTTACATTATCAGTTTATAATAAACAGTTAATGAGGAGAACAAATGAGAAGAATTTTAAACAGGAATATATTTCCCAAGTCACTCTGTTTACTGGCTGAGATTGTTTTGTGTACATTCATTTGAAAAATACTTAATTTTGATCAATCCCCCTCAACCTTGCCGATAGGAAGAAACATTATTTACGAATGAGAATCACCTTCTTAACATAGAGACATTGCAAAGCAGGCATAATAGAAATTACTAATCTTAATAGAAATTACTCATGACAGGCACATAATTAAATTCCTCAGTGTAAGAAAACATTCTATTGTTTATAAGGTTACCTAGATTTTGGCCAAAGTATTCTAATCGGGATGCCTAAAGTCAGGCACTTCAATATCTTCTATTTAAATATCTCAATATGGATTTAGGAATCTTTCATTTTTAAGACCCAGATTAAAAATGTTTGCCTAACTTTTTTCCCCTTAAGACAAAGCCACAATACCAGCTAATGCCCCACATACAAAGCACTTAAGCACATGCCTAACTTTAAGCACACGTAGTCCCATTCATGTCATAGTTCATTTAAAATCTTAACCAAATGGGACCTTCAGCACAAACTTCACAGGCCTCTACCATTTGAGCTAACAGAGAACTCATTTAGCTGTAAGAAGCAGGCTTTATGGTTGCTAAGTCGGCCACCAGAAGGAAATGTGATCACACCAAGCCAGTAAATTACACACACAGCACTAATTGATGTGCATTCAAACCACTCATATTTTAACATATTCTATATATAAATATTTTTGGCATATTGGTAGATTACTCAATATAATCATGTAGTAACAGGTAGCTGCAGCATTAGATCCCAACATGCAGGGATCTAATATGCAGACACTAAGCAAAAATGCCCAGTAGGAAGGGCAAAAAATTGCTAGGAATAGATTTTGCAGGGACAAGCTCTATGAATAATCCTTGCTCACGTGAGTGTGGTTTTTCAGGATCAGGCTCTTACTCCTTTCTCACTATTTGTAGGGTACACACATAGGTGTTATTTGCAGTTTCAGTTCACATAGCTGGTTTATTAGGAGACAGTAAAGTGTACTTGCCACAAGAGGAAGGTGAATAGACTTTTCTGATTATAGGCTGTTCTTTAGCAGTTCCGAACGTGCTTTCCTCTTTCCTATGATACATGTTTGAAGGACAAACAGCTCAAAGGAGGGAAATCAGTCAGATGCAGAAAGGCCTTGCAGGGGTCTATTGAAAGTACATTTTCAATAGCCAATCAAAATGGACTGCAAAATCACCAAAAGGAGAACGTGCACAGACAAAGAGCAGGCAATTTCCACAGCAGTCTCAGCACAGGATTGCAGCACATACATATACTCACAGCACATACCTACAGGGATTTGCAATATTTTTAGATAAGATAAAATAGAACTAATCTATGGTACTTATCTAGCCCCAATTGCTGTGGTATCTGAGCACCCCACAATCTTTAATGTATTTATCCTCCCAGCACCCCTGTGAGGTTGAAGAATACAATAGTCCCATTTTACTGAGGGTGGAGTGAGGCACACAGAGGCCAAGTGACATGCCCAAGGTCACATAGGAAGACTGTGTCAGAGCAGGGAATTGACTGCACTTGTCCCAAATCCTGGGCCAGTGCCCTAATCACTGCATGCTCTTTCCCCTCTGGCTGGCTGTTTCTGCACTTCACTAGCCCCCACATCTTATCATTGGTACAAAAAATCCATCTCTCCCCAGCTATCAGCTAACTCACCCCTTTCCTGGAATTTGACAAAGAGACTAATAGCAATATAACAAATTCCAGGCCAAGCCTCATAGGCAAGCTTGACTATTCAGAGGGTTAGTCTGTCTTCCTACAGCGCCAGAGCCAGACCCATCTCCCTTATATCCAGGGAGGGTTGATAGATGTTCTGTGCCAAATTTTTATTCAGGCCAAACTCCTCTTGAAGCCAACGGCAGTTTTGTCTTTGGGACAAAGGACTGCAAGAGTTGGTCCTGTGTTTCCTTTTATTCTAATTAAAGGAAATTCTTAGAAGCTACCTACACAATGACTGTTTGAAAAACATGGTTTGGGTACCCCATAAGATCTGTGGATTCTTTGCTCATTCCATCCAGGCCAAAGAATTTCTGATCCAATTCCAGGAGTAAAGCAACATGCCAAAACATCTGTTTAATCAGGAAGTTTCAATCCTTCAGAACTGTACATTCCCTACCCCCAAGAGAATTTTATAACAACAAACAGTTTGACATGCTTGTGTTAGTAAACACATGACTGGAAAACTTCTCTGGTCACAGTACCCACCTTTCAGTCTCCACAAGCATTGTTGTGCTTAAAATGAGAGTGTAGGTGTGGGCAAGAGCGCTTGACCCATGTGTCAACAGAAGAATTAACACCAAAAATACACTGAGTGCTGAAATTATGGTCTTATAAACAGTCAAGTTCTGCTCTGCTTTCACCGTGGAGCCCCACAGAATGCAATGTGGCTACACAGGTGCAACTGAAAGGGGTGTTCAGCCTAGACTGCTTGTCACAACCCTGGTAAACTCCCTCTACTGGACACTCACACACTGGACCTGTGTGCTTTAAAGCTTCCTGACACCAAGCAGAATCCAGGTACTGACTCTAGCTTTGAGTCTCTGAGCACATTCTCAGGATGCAGGTCCTTGGCTAGCATCCTCTTCTGAGGTCTGCGACCCACACAGTCCAGCTGCCCTGAGCCCCCAGGACCAGTGCTAACACCTCAATATACCCCAGTTGCTTAAGCACACCCTTCCCCAAGCCCCAACCTTGTGGTCACTCTGGTTCACCATTCACTTCTCCTGACACTGGTGATAGTTGAAGCACATACTATCTGCAGAAGGGATAGTAAAGCAATTACTCTTCACTTTAGATACCACAAGAGATAGGCAGACCTAGGCAAAACAGTAGAACACCCATTAACCATCCCCTCTTCAGTTTCCTCACCTTTCTGGAGCATGCTTTGGGTTGGGTCAGTGTCCTCTAAGGAGCCCAGGAGCCTTCTTCTCTCCCTTCGCTCCTGGACATGGCTTCTGGGCCAGAACATAGCGTCTCTCTGTCTTTTCTTCCTCTCTCTAAAATGGCTGATGAAATAACTTCCAGTCCCCTTGACAGGTGACCCTCTCCCCCCCCCCCCCCGGCCTTATCATGTGATCAAAGTCCCCCATCAGGTGCTCCATTGCTTAATTACCAGCTACCTGAGCAGACTGGTTTTCTTGGTCTGTCTATTTTCTTTGTCCAAGGGTGTTTGTATTTAAATAAAACATGATAAAAGTTTAAAAAGCCTCCATTGTGAGCCCTGTGCCACCACCCTTTGGAATTTCATCACAAAGTGAAGGTAAAAAGACTAACAGAGAAGGCAGTCAAGCCCCACTTTTAAAACTGAGTTTGCAATCTGACAATGATGCACATCAATATAAGTTCTCAGTATCAAACTGAATTAATAAATTGTGCATAGACAGATTCCCCAAATTGTCAGTGTTTTTTTAAGTAAAAGTGGTTGTATAATGCGTTCTTTTCATGCAGAAATTTTCTCTGTTTTGTCAAAAAAAACCTGAACATTTTCATCTGGAAACTATATATTTTTTTCAGTTTGGAGCCAGAAAATTTTCAATTTGGAGGAGTAGGGGGGTGTTTTTCCAAAGAAAAATCTAAATTTTCCACAGAAAGCAGACACTGTTAGCAAAAAAATTGTTTAGTCAAAACCCCAATTTTTCTTCTAAAAACAGTTTGGATGGAAAGTTTTTGACCGGCCCTAGCACCAAGGCATTTTACGCATCTCCTACTTCTCCCCACATTCCTGAATAGGCACTATGGCCTAGAGCCTCAAAGATATTCAGGTGCCGAACTGGAGCTAGGTGTCTGAACACCTTTGATGATCTGGGCCTAGAGCTCTGCAAAGCAACCTTTTTTCACTTGACCAGATTTCTATTATTTTTTCAACAAGATATATACACTGCAAGAAGTTTAGCCAGTATTCTAGATTCCTTTCGATCCATTTTACAGCATAACTGAAATGAGCGTTTAGGATCCTCAAAACAACACACGAAGATTTTGTTTTCATAGACACCAGTGAAAAATCTGAATCCGCAAAACGTTCTGCATTTTCATGAATCTGAGATATACCATGAGTCTTGCTTGTAATGAGATTTTTTTTTCATACATCTCTCCTGTATCCATGGGATTATAATATTTTCAGTTCAAATACTCTAATAACACCCATGTTAATTTTATCAGACCTGCTTTAGTAAAAATTGTGCCCTGCATCATTTCTAAATGCTATAGCACAGTAATGCCCAAGCATATGTCCTTTGGGTGCCCTTGTACTTGCGTTTTTACTTATTAGCCCCTCTAGCCATAAAGAATGGCCCAGCAGTCAATATACTCAAAATATTCATGAATATTTCCAAAAGACATTCTCTAGTTTCTAGCAAAAAAATTGCAGATCCCTTTGTTTTTTCCACATTAGCCATAATTTAGGCAGAGTTGTTAGTTACTGAGAGGCTGAACCCTCTTAATATACTTAATGGTGGATGTCTCAGAATTGTAAAGATAAATCCAAGGAATTCCATGGATTATACATTTGCTTCAATAACATACATTGCAGAGGCAGAGATGGGCAGGAAGCCAGTCAGGATGAGAGCAATATTTTTGCAGGCTATGCAATACTGGCCACGTTTAGCTTTTTTGACATTTTCTAGAAATAATACAAGAAAATCACAGAAGGGCTTCTTCCCCTGCAAACTCCAGTCTCCAACTCTCAAATTTGCCTTGGGCCTACACCCCATTGTTCCAACTTCAGTAACACTGGTGTTTTGTACAGGCACAAAGGTCCAGATCTTCAAAGGTATTTAGGCACTTAGGCAGGGCGGGGAAGCTACAGGGGCATCTGTCTGAGGAGAGCACAAACTCCATTAGCTACCAGAAATTTTGCAAGCTCCCAATGAACCAGTTGGTGTGGAAAATAGTTTGTGCTGGTAAAAATATGCATGTGATGGTGGATTTACTTTATGAGGAATTACATATAATGCCACATTTAACACGACTAGTTTTGCCCACTCACACGGTTGTCCATAGTGTCAGTAACTGAATTTATTTATTGCCACTGGCTTTATCTCACCTTCTTTTCCTTCTGTGAAACTTTCAGGGGATGTACTCTGAAAAAATAGATCTCATGGCTAGCTAGTGTAGTGGCAAACTGTATCGCTCTTTGTTGTGGCTATTCTATTGAATCATACTCTCAACTCACCATACAGGAAGCTATGTGGCATGTTCAGCCTATAAAAAAGTTAAGCAGTGGTTAGGAAGAGGGGATTTGAACAGGTAATTGTGCTAAATGCTTTTACACTGTGAAGAAAAATATATACTGAAGTCCCATTGTTTTATGGAGTAATTTAATGTGAAGAAATGGTGCAGCTTGCAGTGTTGACCAGCAGATGGAGTCTTACTGTGTGAACAAAATTCACACCCATCAAGGGCCTGATTCTGCATACCTAATGGGTGAGGGCTTTCCTTACATACCACCACAAACTGCATGAGGGAAAGAGGATTTAATAAATAAAAGAATAGCACAAGAGTGTCTGGCATCCAGGCAGGATCAGAAGCAAGGCAATCCGGGGGGGGTTGGGGGGAGGTAAAAGTGATCGCTTGATATCAAATTCACTAGAATACTGAGAAAATGAAGGAGTTTCCTAGGCATAAAACTACTCCACCCCCTAGTTTTAGGGGACTGGATATAGTTTAAACTCTCCTGAAAAGTTTGCATCAAGACAGGAGTCACAAGCAATTACAAAAGTCCTGATCTAGTTGTGAGGAACATAGATTTGGGAGAAAGATATGCACTGGCTGATGCATTAGGCTGGTTTAGCCCCCTAATTTTCCCAGAATCAAATAAAGTCACCTCATCCTCACAGGGGAACCCAAAAAGATAAAAATACAAGTCAGTCTAATACAAGCAATTCTAGTAACAGAGAAAGGGTGCATTGAGGAGAACCTAACACGGAGAGGATCGATTCTGCTAAGGAAAAGACTGAGGACTCACTGTGACAAGGGAGAGGCAGAAACATAACTTCTCAAAACATGTTCTTCACCATTATCCCAGGGTTATTCCAAAACCAGGACCAAGGGCCTGATCCAAAAACCTATTAAAGTCAATAGGAAGAGTATTTTTACCTCAGAACTATCTCTATAGCGCTGATTGACCTGACCTGAGTTATTCTTGTAAGAAAATTAGAACTTTTTGAAAGAGACAAATTGGGCTGAAAGCACTTTTGGGATAGTAAGAGAGAACAGAGATGGTTTCGTGGGTTGTAGCCCACGAAAGCTTATGCTCTAATAAATTTGTTAGTCTCTAAGGTGCCACAAGTACTCCTGTTCTTTTTATGGTTTCAAAGGTTACTTTTACCATTAAAAATAAAGAAAACAACCAATACTGTGTTAGAGAGAGTGTGAAGTACTGAAATGCTCAAAGATAACTTAGATTGTCAGCTCTTTGGTGCAGAGACCATCTTTTGGTTCTGTATTTGTACAGCGCCTAGCACCATGGGGCCCGGGTCCAGGACTGGGGCTCCTAGGTGCTACCACAATACAAATAAATAACAACAATAATTATAATCATTAATAAAGTTTAAAATTTCTCCTATCTTACCGTTTTATGTGAATAAAGTTATATATGAGAACTTTGAGCATTAAACCTAGAAATAAAATAAATAAAAATAAACACAGCATCTTTTATTGCATAATAAACCAAAAGGAGAGAACACAATATGTTGGGACTGTTGAAAAGGAAAATGCATAGTGTAAAATGCAACGTTGCAAACCCTCGCACTGTTAGTATATCCAAGCACCTCAGCAACCTTTAAAAAACAAAGCACCAAGCACTTATTGGATCCAGTTGAATCTGGTTTCTGTCTGAATTCCCACCTTAGTGACAACCTGCAGTAAAAATTCCCAGCACACATATGAGAAAAGAGAAGAATGAAAGGTACTGCATGGTGGATACAACCAGTTTTAAAAACAAAACTTTATGCAGACTGAAGACCATATCTTCAGCTCATCAGCTGGTTTAAATCAGTGTGTCTTTACTGAAGTCAATGGAGTTATGCCAGTTTAGGCCAGTTGAGGATCTGGCCCTGAGAGTTTAATCAAGTAAAGATGTGTTTCCCTGGCAAAACTGTGATCCCCTGTAATACTCTTTATCTTAAATGCTTGAGACCTGAGGAGAGTCATGTTGTTTGGATCCAAAAAAAAAAATAAAATAAAATAAAAAAAGACTGGGAGTTCAGGTTGTAAAAACTGTTATATAAGGCTGTGCCCTGGTCAGATGTAGTTCTGACCAAAGTCTGGTAACCTGGCTTACAACGGATATATTAAAAGCCCCAGAAATGTCTAGAGAATCCTAAAGTGACCCCAGAGAGGTAACATTGTGGCTATGTCTCAAAGAGGATGAATGTTAGTGCCAGTGGACAGTGGTGCTCTGGGATAACTGTTGGTGATCAGCTGAACATCAGCTAGAACAAAATCAACCCTCCGTGGACAAAAAGAGCTCAAATTGTGTGTGCTGCCACTGAGCCATTTGAAGGTAATATATATGCCAGATGTGGTACTTGAAGTCAGTTAGGATGAGAATAAGAAAGAAAACCCATCGTCCTATTAAGACATCTTTAATTAATGTTATATCTTTGATATTATGAATGATACTGGGGATGGATTTTGCTAAATGTTATAGGAAGAAGGCAATATCTTTGCCAGTCGATTCCAACTATATTTGACGTACCAAAAAACTATTTATGGAATTAACACTGGCTTTGAAGCCTGGAGTCCTAACAGTGAAGTTGTCATTAAAATCCCACCATTCTTGAAAGACATTCAAAGTGAATTGACGTCATAACTGGAATGTAAAGTGATGTGCAGTAGTAAAGGAGAAGGCTGCACAAGGATTTGGATTCATTTGCTAACTTTTCAACATTATGGCTGCCTTACGGTTCTCTACATGAAGGTTGTCAAGAGCAGTATTTGATGAGCAAGAGGAATAATAAATTTCCTATTACAAAAAAAGATTACTTCTTGGCTCTTTAGAGGGTATTGAAGAGGGACTTTTATTGCATACTCATTTTCAATTCATAGTTTTACAAGAATACATAGAGAGATTCCTATTTGGCATTGGGGGTGGGGAGGAGGTGGTCTAGATAACCACTCATGGTCCTTTCCAGCCCTGCTTTTTTATGATTCTATTATTTTATTTTTTTAGAATCTACCAAGCAAGTTCTATCCGCTCTGTTTTGCCCTGCAATCGGGCAATGATGGACATTTAGTTAGGGTGGAGTTCAGTGCTAATTCTATCCCAGATGTTCACAGCAAGGATCTCCATACATATGGTGTCAGATGCCACCTATGAAGCTAAGAGAAATGATCAAGACTAAAAAATAAGAATTAAATAAACATGTTATCTCACCAACACAGAACACAAAATACTTGTTTTGCTATCGACATACTATTTTAGAAATGTGAAAGGCATATAGGATGTCTCATGCAATCATTTTCAAAATGGTGTATGCAGAACTGATCTAAAGTTAGCTTTCTAAGGACAGATATCTTGCCCCTTATTATTTGTTAAAACATTGCTATATTTGTGATATAATCGAAGAGAATGTGAAGGGTTAAATTCTTGTTTCTGTTTAAATGTGTTGCAAAAGCATTTCAAGTGACTGTTGCATGAAAGGCATGGAGGTGGTCTTTTTTTTTTTGTATTGAGAGTTGTTAAAACTAAAAATTCCCATATACTCTCACTTCCCCTTAGAGGTCTATTGGGGTTGGCTTATTCCTTTACTTTGATATGCAAATTGGCAGATTGCTTTCCTGCAGGGGACACTGGAAGCTGTCCAAAGAACACAGAGTAGATGTCCTGTCAGGATAGAAGCTGAGCTGCCTAGAATGGTCCTTGGACAGCAGTGAAAGCCAAGTTTGTGTTTTGGCTTAAAAATAAAATACCTTTGTTAACAGTTTTTACTTCCAATATAAATGTTTATATATTTACTCTGCTAGTCCTCATGGTTAGCCAACAGCTGGAACACAACAGTTTAGCTGTTCCTTTTCAGGTCAGTATGTTACTAAACTTGTACCCTTCTTTAAAGATAGTATTTATGCTGCCCTTGACATATTCCATAAAAATACCAGGTTTTTTAAATAGCATTTACCTTCGGAGCCATTGAGGACACATTTTACACCATTTCAATGAAGTGTAAACTGCTGTAATAGGGAAAAAATGCTAAATTAATTTATAAAAGTGTGTGCTCTGTCCCATTCATCTTGTCTACAGCCTGTTTTGTGGAAAAGGTAAAGATGAAAGCTAGGTTTTAGTTTTCATCTCCTTCCTCCTTTAAGTTCCACCTCTTACTTTTTTGTTTTCCTGCCTGTTCTTTTTACCCACATAATGGAGTACCTATAAAAAAAGATTAAATGGTACCATAAAGTTTTATTAATGCCTTACATCATTGATATCTCCTCTGTATTGATAGTTCTACTTCCATTATTGCTACTTAGGCATTTAATTAGTGATTCATACAGTATGTTGTAAACTACAGTATGAGTGTTAACCATCTATATAAAAGCCCATATTATGTAAAAGCCCTTCCCAATATCATAATTGGAGTATAGTTATCCATTTTAAGTGACTTGAATTAGATTATTATAGATTAATTTATAAAAAGTTACTTGTAAAGGACATTGAAGATCACAGAATATTAAGAGTGGGACTTCATTATAATCAAATGGACTTTAAGGACAATGGGACTGTCTCTGTGTTTTATATATATCCATTTCGTTTTTCTTGTAATAAGAACAATAACAGTTTTATCTGGCAATACAGTGATACTTAAGGATGGAAAGCCAGATTGTTAAACAAGAAATATGTGAAATTACAGACTGAGGGGACGCAAGTAAGAGCATAAAATGGAACACATGGAATGATAACATTAAAATGGTGCATGGAAATCCATAACATTTGGAGAGCAAGTGCTAAATGCTAGACAGAACAATATAAATTCAGAGGAAGCCACTAACTAGAGTGGAGTTATTTCACATGTACAGCAGTGTAACCAAGAGCAGAATTTAGCCCAGATTCGTGCTTGTCGTTATCTTCATATCCTTTCTGTCTCTTTGCAACTTCCAAACTATTTCATTTGACTTGTAAGAAAACACATTCCATCGACCAACTTCAACTGTGTTTGGCACGGGACTCGAGAGTAAGGGCATAGTTGGCTTTAGACCATGGGTCGCTTCGCCCCTGGTGGAAGTTAGAGCAGTCTTAGAGCTCCTATAAATCATGCCTGGCTGCCTAAGGCCTGAAGAGGCCATTCTAGCTGTGGATCTAGAGAGTGCAGTGAAATGCTGACTCTAGCCATACCCTCTCTGCTGAGGGCCAGGAGAAGGGCCGATATAGTATTATTGCAGCAGCTCTGGGTCACTCAGGGATTTCCCTTATGTGAAACAGTGCCAGTGGCCAGCAACAGACCCCCAAATCTGTCCTGTATTATGGCATTGGATTTTAATGTTAACCAGTCCCAGCTTCTTGATGACATTGGACCTCTGCTGCTCAGAGCTATCTTTCTGACCAATTTTATCCTTTTTATAATGATACCCAACCACTGTTTCCTTTTACGTAGATATATGCAATAACATTCTGAGGCATTTGCCTGCTAAGTTGATTTCTCTGATCTTTATTTGATTGATGGAGAGACATCTCTAAGTGCTTGTGTTTCTTCCAGTCATAGGGGACCCTGAACTTCAATGGCTCACGTGGGCTTTAAAGTTTGATCAGGATTAAAAATCCTGTACCTGCCACCTATACGCTTGCATAGTCCCTGAACTGCCATGTTATGATATAATTCACAGAAGCATTTCATCTGGGAGGGAGGAGTTCCAGGAATTATGTAGATGAGTTGTTCAAACAGTCTATCTAGCTTTACTAACAGCTGCTGGGTACTATTCCACAGGCAGCATCACTGGAAATAGTGCCATAACAGTGCAGTTAATTCTGGTTGGAAATGGTGCTGGGTTGCAAAATTCCAGAGCTACAATGTACTGCTCACTCCAAGGGCAAACTCAGAAGAACATCATAAATAGGCTCAGGCAAAATCAACCTACTGATCTGCACATTAGCCATCCAACTGCTTTTTGACACATGCTATTCCCCTGCTCATTTCCAGGGCCTCTCTAATCTTTCTATGAATTGTTTCTTCTCAGTCCCTCCAGGCCTTTTGGATTCTACCTGCAACTTGTCTCAGATTTTTAAAATTTCCCCTGAGGGTTTTCCAGTCTTTGCTCTCCACTCTATCTCATCTTCATCCAAGTATCCAGCAATGCAATATACCTGGGCATGAAGCCGTCAGCCCTTAGGAAACTCCTGCTAGTACAGAACTAAGCAACAACTCCTCAGCAACATGGGCTACCGTGAGCACATCAGACTTGTCCTCCACTCTTTATATTGGCTTCCTATAGAACACTAAGTCAAGTTATAGGTTTTGGTACCTATCTGCAAGGCTCCCAATGACTGAGTCCAGGATATCTCAAAGATTATCTGATGTGCCTGCATGAGAACTGTCATTGGCAACTCCACTCCTCAGGCACAATGGTACCTTCGATTACAAGATAAAACTCATCATAAAACTCAAGAGGCAGAGATTTCTCAAGAGCTGGTCTAAGTCTGTCGAATCAGCTTCAACAGGAACTAAGGACCATCACAAACTCACCACCTTCCATCCAAATGCAAAGAGTATTTCTTCAACCTGCCTTCTCTAATATAAACACAGAGCAGCACGTACATGATATAATAAAATAAAAAACAAACAAGCAAAAAACAACTTACCAAACCAAAACACTATGGTGCACACACAGTTCTCCCCCAGGGAGAGGATGAGAGCAAGAACAAACCACACATGACAGATGTTAGTCGTAGTGCTTAATGCACAACTGGAAGGTGCTCAGATACTGCGGTGATGAGACAGTCAAAGAATTAGAATAGTACTAGTCATTTCAGATCTCCCTAAAGTCACAGTTGGCCACTTTATTTTCCCTTGCCAACTTCCCTGTAGCTCCATCTTTCAGGAACTTGTATGTTCCTTCCTCCTACCCCTCCCCTTGGCTAATCAAGGCTCCTCTAATAGTTCTTTGCTATTCAGATCATTTGTGATTTCCCCCTGCCTCTGACCATTAGGAGCCATATTAATTTCTTCCATCTCTGACATGTTATGGAAATTTGCAATGTATTGTTTTTATGAAACTGATCTCAACTCCTTACTGCTTAGACATTCTCAATACCCTATTTGCCCCATATCTTAAACATTCTTAATACCCTATTTGTGCCATGTCTTTTTTTCTTTTTAGACCATTTTTTTTGTGCTGCTTTATTCTTAATGCCAAGCACTCTACTCCCTGCATTGTTTGTGCAATATCTCTCTGATCATAAATTTTATAGACGGCTAATAGAATGCAAACACATTAGCAGTAACACACAGAAATCCTGATGCCACAGGGTAAATAGGAAATGCAACAACACATTTACAATTTTGGCCAGTGAAGTACCAACACTACTCATTGATCTCATTAAAGGCTAATCTACATTCTGAGGAAATAAAGTTCACTGAGATTTTAGATCCTTAAAAACAGACAAAATCTACAGACTAAATTCATTTTAAAACAACTCAAATAGAAAAATAACCCATAAAGGAAGGCATGAAATTCAAGTTCTTCTACTCTCTATTAGACTAGAGTTAATAATTACTCTGTTATTGAACAATAACTTCCTTCCATGCAACAATTATATGTAAATCTCCTCTGCTATGTTAAAATAAAAGCATCAGCACACAGATTAATACCGATGCTTTTATTTTTATTAATAAGTTTATTTGAGGAAAAGAGGTTGAGCAAAAGAAGTGAGAAAAGGGTTGGGATCCAGGATCAATAGCTTATTTGCATTCTCTTTATTCCTTTATTATAAAGGGAAGAGAAAGAGAAAATAAATTTGCTGAGGCCAGGTCTACACTACACACTTACTTCTGTATAACTACATTGCTACCTCTGAGCAACTTAGGGCTGGTCTACCAAGGAGATCAATGCTGCTGCAATTGATGCAGCAGGGATTGATTTAGCGGGTCTAGTGAAGACATAGCTACCGCCTCTCGCAGAGGTGGAGTAATTAAGATGATGCTGATGCAGCGTTTGTAGTGTAGACTTGCCCTGAGATCCTTTCTCCTCCTCTCTGCACCCTAAATGTTAGACATACGTGTTTAAATCACGCCATTTCCATCTGGACACTTTTGAATCCAAACTTCATGGATGACATTTCATAGGGACCTGAGAGCTTCACCCAACTCTGCAATAGACTGTGTGCCCACAGACAAGTCACGTAACTTCTCTGTTCCCAAGTTTCTCCATCTGTAAAATGGGAATAAATATAGTTATCCACCTTTAAGAACAATAGGTGGAAAGCACCTGTTAGGCACAAAGTACTGTGGTATTGGTAAGGATGATTGACGACAAAATAAGCTTTACACACTGCTAAATTATTCAAGTACATCTACTCCAGTTTTATTTCTGGCAACACCAGAATGAATCTCACTGCCATTACCCTACAGGGAGCAGCAGCATTGAGTAAAATGGCTACACAACATAATTCATACATTAATCTCTCTTTTGGTTGGAATATGCATTTCTACTTGAGTCATTCTAGGCAAGAAAAGAAAATCTTTACTCTTAGGAAATATCTCTGTCTGATCCAGTACAGAATGGAGCTGAGCAAATAATTCCTAGGGAACTATTTGATAAATTAATTTTTTTTCTGTTGTGGAATATCTACAAATAGATTGGGATTTCCTTGAATGCACTCATTATTCAAATGTGTTCAACAACTACATTTCCCAGTGTTTCCCTCTATGGCTCTGTTGTTGTGATTACATAAGTTACATGAAGCTAGATCCTCAGCTGCTGTAAATCAGTATGGCTCCATTGATTTAATTTGTTTGTTTTCATTATTCACTCACTCTTTCAGAGGCAATAAAACAACAAATTCTGTAGTTACAATAGTTGTATAACTTATACTATTGTTTTATAACTATGATGTACTGTATATGTAGGGTTATGTCATATACCCAGTTTGGATCTAGTTTGTAAATAAATCTAGTTCTTTTCAATGTTTTTGCAATAGCTTGGATGGTGGAACTAATATATACAAGCAGATGAGGCACATGCACATGTTGAGTGAACTGACCATCAATCATTGTAGAGAGTGCTGCCTATCATATAAGATTTGATCCAAAGGCTACAATTGGAGCTAGCATTGGACAGCATAAGTGACAAAAGGAGAAGCGCTGTTTGAGATTTTTTTTCTCAGTCTGTACTACTAATTCAGGGAAAGATGAGCATACATTATACAAAGCTAACATTTCCTATAGCAATGCAATATCTGGCTAGTCCATCTCATCCTTCTTCTGTAAAACTACTCTTAAATGTGTTAAGAGAGACATGTTCTTAAGAGTCTTTCTAGTTTCCTTCTTGCGTGGAAATGCCTGGCAGATTTTTGGAGCAGCTCCTGCCTGACCAAGTGGCAATAATGTGGACCTGGCTGCTATTCCTAGTTCTGTTATGTGACCTTGGGCACTTCACCTTTCTCTGACTCAGATTCCTCATGGCCATAATGGGTGTATAATGATACCTCTGTAAAGAGCTTTGATAGCTATGGATGAAAAGTGCTAGGTATCATTATTTATGAAAAGATAAATCTTTAGGGAAAGAGACCCTCAGACGCTGAGCACTTTTGCCTGATACAGGTTTCTGAATCTGGGTCCTGATTCACCAAAGTCGGTAAGCATGTGCTTTACTGTATATTTTAAATAATCAATTTTGTTTCTGTCCAGTATCAGGATCTGTCTTAAGTGCAGTCGCTTGTATTTAAATAATATTTTTATTGTGGGTTGCCTTCAAAAAGGACAAGCAATACAAACATATCAGTTAATCAATAACCTAGATAATCTGCAGTATATTAACAGCCATCATCCCCAATCATTAGTAGTGAGATGCTCATTACCTGATTAACAAACAAAGAATGAATGAAGATGTTGATGTGGTTTTTATGGAGCTGTCTTTTTCTCTGGGATTCCTGCAGTATAAGGCAGTCGAATCTCAACATAATCTTCAGTGGAGTTTCTATAAAAAAATAAAACCTTTTCTCAGTAAGACAATAGAATATAAAAGCCAATGCATGACTTTGAAGTAGCAGCTGCTGCCTACAGGGATCTTCACCTGCTCTTAATTAAATCAACATTAAGTCACAAGACCAGCCCCTTAGTAGGAGGGCTCAGGGGTGTGCAGTTTTTAGGATCAGGCCCTTAACTTTACCCCTAGCTGTTAGAATAGGATGAAGCATAAAAGTATGATGGTAAGCAATCAATGATTTGACAAGATAACCTGCCTTGCTAACAATCGTGTCATATCCTTATGAAATGCACTGGTGAGTGTGCCATGTCCTCATAGAGTACCACACAGAGTACCAAAGCCTACTACTGCTACTAGCTAATGGAGGTGGTTTCTTGTTTAGTTTTTTTATAAAGCACAAGGGGTAGAGGCCTGTGCTTTAGATCTAAAGATCCAATGTTCTAGCCACATTAGCAACCCATGGTGATGGGTCTCCATACCATTATGCTTTGGCTGAAACCTTGTTATGGGTTAAGTTAAAACCTACTTCAGACTGATGCATAAACACACCCTTCATTTAAGATAGTTGTAAGGGACAGTTAAGGGGCCACACCTAAAACAAGGCCTAATAGAGTCTTCCCAGAAATTAACACCATGTCGGTGAGTATTGGGTATTGTGGGTATTGTATATTGTGGGTACTGGGTATTGTTACCAGCTAGCTGTGGGAGAGAACACACAGAAATTGAGAAGATGCAAGAATGGAGAGAGAGGCAGAGGCAAAAAGCAAGAAAGCCAAGCAGTAGCCTGTGAGCACAGTGTGACACTGGGGAAAGTTAGAGAGAGAGGGCTTTGTAGACGATTGGCTGAAGAGGTTTAGGGCTGTAAGCTAAGCAACCGCTCATTCTGTTCTTGGTTCCTCCTGCATTTGGAAAAGCAGGACTTTGTACACTCCTTGTGAATAAACAAGATTGCATCAAGAGAATACACACTCTAGCAATGTCTGCTTCCAACTGGAACATCCCTAGGGCCCTCAGATTTGACTAGGCACTGGGGTTGAAAAGGGGCAACGATACTAACAACCCAATGCACCAAACCAGAGAGGAGGAAGATCATGCTGAACAATGTCTGGTCACTTGCTCCATGGTCCCTCACCTTTTTTGACCTGGCCCCTTGTCTGCGTAGAGCTTTTGCCAAGGCCTAGACACAGCTAAGTATCATGTAGAGACAAGCTTTTTCAAATAGCACCTTTCCCACCCAGCACACCCCTGCTGCAGCTTTTTCTGAAGTTCTTATTTCATGCACTCAGAACATCATGGAAAGCGGAGCTCAGTAAGGGTCAGATCCAAAGCCCATTGACTTCAGTGTGCTGTGAATCCATCTCTATGTGATTTTCATTAATCTAATGCTGCTGTTTATGCAAACACGTGACTTATCTTGGTTTATTTAACCTGTTTTCCTTTTATCTAAAATTGTCTATCAACAGAATCTGCCCACACAATTTTTCCTTTGAAGATTCCACTTGAGCAGCCATATTCCTAATTCCACCCACATTTGAATGGCACAGAACAAACCACCCAGCTATGTTCTTATGTTTGTACCTGGTCTGAAGGAACTGTTAATGTCTAATGTCAATGTACATGTTGCAGTTTCTGTGCACATTTATGCATGAAATCCCCACTTTTACATGTGCAAAAGTTGTGATCAGAGTAAAAAACATGGAGTTTTCATGAAACCTTTTAAAACATGCTTTTATTTCACTGAAATAAAGGGAAATTAATAGGGCTGTCAAGCGATTAAAAAAATTAATCGCAATTAATCGCACTGTTAATAATAGAATGCCATTTATTTAAATATTTTTGGATGTTTTCTACATTTTCAAATATATTGGTTTCAGTTACAACACAGATACAAAGTGTACGGTGCTCACTTGATATTTATTTTTTATTACAAATATTTGCACTGTAAAAAACAAAAGAACTAGTATACAATTCACCTAATACAAGTACTGCAGTGCAATCTCTTTATAATGAAAGTTGAACTTACAAATGTAGAATTATGTACAAAAAATAACTGCACTCAAAAATAAAACAATGTAAAACTTTAGAACCTACATGTCCATTCAGTCCTACTTTAGCCAATCGCTCAGACAAACAAGTTTGGTTACAATTTGCAGGAGATAAAGCTGCCTACTTCATGTTTACAATGTCACCTGAAAGTGAGAACAGGCATTCGCATGGCACTGTTGTAGCCGGCGTCGCAAGATATTTACTTGCCAGATGCGCTAAAGAGTCACATGTTCCTTCATGCTTCAACCACCATTCCAGAATATATGTGTCCATGCTGATGACAGGTTCTGCTCGATAACAATCCAAAGCACAGCGGACCAACGCATGTTCATTTTCATCATCTGAGTCAGATGCCACCAACAGAAGTTTGATTTTCTTTTTTGGTTGTTTGGGTTCTGTAGTTTCCTCATCGGAGCGTGGCTCTTTTAAGACATCTGAAAGCATTCTCAACACCTCGTCCCTCTCAGATTTTGGAAGGCACTTCAGATTCTTAAACCTTGGGTTGAGTGCTGTATCTATCCTTAGAAATCTTTGCGTTTTGTCAAATCTGCAGTGAAAGTGTTCTTAAAACGAACGTGTGCTGGGTCATCATCCAAGATTGCTATAACATGAAATATATGGCAGAATGTGGGTAAAACAGAACAGGAGACATACAATTCTCCCCCAAGGAGTTCAGTCACAAATTTAATTAATGCATTATTTTTTTAACTAGCATCATCAGCACGGAAGCATGTCCTCTGGAATGGTGGCCGAAGCACAAAGGGGGCATATGAATGTTTAGCATATCTGGCATGTACATACTTTGCAACGCCGGCTACAAAAGTGCCATGTGAACGCCTGTTTTCACTTTCAGGTGACATTGTAAATAAGAAGTAGTCAGCATTATCTCCCATAAATGTAAACAAACTTGTTTTAGCAATTGGCTGAACAAGAAGTAGGACTGAGTGGACTTGTAGGCCCTAAAGTTTTACATTGTTTTGTTTTTGAGTGCAGTTATGTAATAAAAAAATCTACATTTGTAAGTTACACTTTCACGATAAAGAGATTTCACTACAGTACTTGTATGAGGTGAATTGAAAAATACTATTTCTTTTGTTTATCATTTTTACAATGCAAATATTTGTAATAAAAATAGTAATATAAAGTGAGCACTGTACACTTTGTATTCTCTGCTGTAATAGAAATCAATATATTTGAAAATGTAGAAAAACATCCAAAATATTTAATAAATTTAAATTGGTATTCTATTGTTTAACAGTGTGATTAATTGCGATAAATTTTTTTAATTGCAGTTTATTTTTGTGAGTTAATCCCATGCGTTAACTGTGACTAATCGACAGCCCTAGAAATTAACTTAAATGTGCAGCAGTATTATTGCTTTGCCTGCTATTGCCATGAATTTAAAGGAGGAATATTGTTTTGAATTCTTCCAAAACTGCACTCCTTTCCTCGCCTCTCACCTTACCTTCTTTTCTCTATGTCCTTATTTTCTTTCTAACAGTTTCTTTCATCACCTCTTTACTTTTCACCCCTTCTTCTTGCTCTGCTCCTCTTGTTTCACTATCTATTTCTATTCCCCTCATCTGCTCCAATCCTATTGCTCTAACACCTCATATTTTTTCCTTGTAGACCTTCCTTCTCTCTGCTTCACATTCTTTTTCCCACTCACTCTTTCCTCTCCCATTCCCCTAATGGCTTTCAAATTTTTCCCTTCTTGGCTGGTGCTGATGGAGCATTTCAGGAACTCTGTCTTCCAGTGGGGAGTGTCCAGCCTTCTATTCTGCCGTTAAGGAGGAATGATATGGCACCATGACAAATACATGATTAAAAAATGAACTAGCTAAAGCCAGAAAATTGTCCAATGGCATGACATTTGCAGATCCTAATTTTTTTTATCCTTCCCATTTTCTAAGGTTCCTTGAGGTAGAAAATTAGACTTTAATATAAAGGATTTTAAACAAAATGTTATCATGAGCCTTTACAGGTATTTAGTGCTGAATAGAATGCTGAAAGCAACAAGTAACTAAATTGGTAGCCCTTTTGTTTTCTTATCACGCAAATCTGTTGCTGAATGCTAACAAGCAGGTCTTTATATCCTAAGTCCACTTGTTAATAGACTAGTATTCTTATCATGATGTTTCCTTGAACTTGAATTAGGTGTATAAATTTAAAGATTGGAATATGGGAAATTACTAAATTATATAGCATCAGAGAGATGTTACAAAGAAATTCTGATATTTCGCGGCAAAATATTGCCAATTATGGTAGCTGTCAATTTAACAATAGGCTTATTCACTATGGTGTTTGATTAATGTGAAATTATTCAGTTGGCTACCTTGTAGTTGGCCTATTTTTGTGTCCAATTAGTATGCTAATAATGGTAATTATGTTCTATACTGCATGTCTCATCACCTAGAGGGTTTTTAAAATGATAAAATAATGAGAATAAACAAGCTGATGCTGACATTCACTGGGCCATTCTAATTACTTACTGAGAGCACACTGGGGAATCAACACTCAACCAAAGAAAATGATTCTTGCTTACTTTGTTAAAACTACTCTTTTCAAAGAGCATTAATAGTTTGCTGCTGTTTTCTTTATTACACGGGACTGCACTTCCCCCCCCCCCCTTTATTTGTTTTGTTAATGTACAGTATCAGTGCAAAAAAAAATCAGATTATATTAGACTTTTTTGATAATTGTTTGCAGAAGGTGTCAGAAAAACAAATAACTGTAATTGCTGAATTATGCACCCTGGTAATGGCTACCATTTATTTCTTCACTGTTGTGATAAACATACCATCACCTCTCCTACCAAGACTGTGTGGTACCTTTTCAGTGTGGAAAGGAACAGTTTAACTACTGCCAATGTCGAACTTTTTTCTCCATGCAGTGCCCAAGAGTATACCCATGGCTACTTTTCCATGTAGTATCTGTTCTCCTCAGTTTAATAGCCCCCAGGCCCTCTGTATGGGAGCTAATGGCCACATTTTCAGAAATGCTGACCAGCCGCTGCTACCTTTATCTTCTATTAAGCATTGTAGTTGCTCAGCACTTCTTCAAAGGAGGCCATGTGGATGGCTCTGTCCATCTACCTGAGGTGCTTCCAGCCTATCGCCCTCCCCACGTTTCCTGTTCCACTGATGACCCCTCAATGACAGACCGTCCAAGGAACATGGGCCCTCTGACTCCAGTTCACCAATCATGATACAGTAAGGACCTATAGTCATAATGCTCAGGCATAAAAAACTTCCCATTACATCATTTTACAGAGATTTCCTCTTACTTTTCCAGCAGAGGGCATAGTTGTGGACATATTTTGGTGATTTATACTATTTAGATGGATAAAACATACACTAAG
>NW_020664482.1:27110571-27260771 GCF_002925995.2 Terrapene triunguis
ATGTTTCACAAAATGTTTCATCCTAATCTTTCACTAGGCAACATTAACATTCATGTAACTCTAGTGGCTGTCTGTATTAAGAAAGTTTGTTGAGAAGTTGGTTGTGAAAGACATCTGTTAACACAACAGAATGAAAATTCAAGATTTGTCCAATTTTGGTGCAAATGAAATTTTGTTTGATGAAATGGAATGTACTGTAGGGAAAAAATATGTACAAGGACTCTTGAATTCTTAAAAATCCAAATATTCTGGATTAATGCAAAACATTTTCAGATCAAATAATCAATACAAGTTTTGGTTAACTGAAAAAAAACGTCCAGAAGAAAAAAGTCCTCCTTGAAATGATTACTATTACAATACATAAGAAAAACCACAGTGAGATTTGGATAAACAGAGCGGTCCAAGAGAGTTACCTACCCAACTCCAGATGACCTTCAGTGGAAGATAGGCATGAGGCCCAGATTTTTAAAAGTATTTAGGCATTTCTCTGCTCAGCATTGGAAGGTCTAAGGCTTAGTAACCTAAATCCCATTAGAACCTTGTTGACTGTCAATGAAACTTAGGCTCCCAAGTCAGTCATTCCACAGATTCCAAGCCCAGAAGGGACCATTATGATCATCTAGTCTGACCTCCTGTATGAAACTGGCCAAAGAACTTCCCCAAAATAATTCCCAGAACATACCTTTTAGAAAACATCCAGTCTTGATTTAAAAGTTGTCAGGTGATGGAGAGTCCACCATGACTGTTGGTAAATTGTTCCAAAGGTTAATTATGGCCAATGCTGAACAGAGAAACACCTTTAAAAATCTGAGCCCTAACGCTCTTAGGGCTTGTCTACACTGCCCCACAGTTCAGAGTATGGAGGCATGAATAGCAGTGCACACCAAAGTACTGCGCTATAACGTCCCTGAGGTGGAAACTGCAGGCACAAACTAAAAGGTTGCTAGTTCACATTAACGTAATCCTCTTCCAAGGGGATTACATTACTGAGAGCCTAGAACCTTTTAGTTCACCCCTGCAGCATCCACACAGTGGGAAATTACAGTGCAGTCCTTTGGTTCACACTGCTATTCAACCCCCTCATAGGCCAAACTGTGGGGCAATGTTGACAGGCCCTTAGGCTCCTTTGGCAATCCCCGCTTGAATAATTGAGAATCATAAGTGCTGAATAAAAAATATTATGAATGCAGTACATTACACCCCCCCCCACACACACACACACACACGCCTCACTGAACTACGACTACAAAGAAAAATATTTGAAACAATATTATACTTTTGTATCATTTTGTATATATCGAGTTAGATATTACAGTCCGTTTTAAAATGATTCTCATACATCAGAGTAAAGGTTCCCTGTTGTAAACTCAGTTTGCCCCTATTGTGCATTAACTGCTCTTAATTTTTTTTAAGGTATGTTTAATGAAATGAAGTGTTAACAATGTGTCATTTATGTGCCCTGTAGTTGATAAGTTGTTGTTTCCTGTCTTTTGGAGTTTTGAGTCTTAATATGTCTTAGTTGCTAAAACAACTTTAAGTCCCAACAGTAAAGTTTTTGTCTTGATTATAATAAATAGAAATGATTGAGAATCACATGTAACTTACAAATAATTATCAAACTTTTTAAAAATTAGCAGGTATACATGCAGTTTAGGAATATAGTTACAAACGATCAAGAAAGCTTTTTGGAAGAACTGGAAAACTGTATACAGTTTGTCACAGGTTAACATCATATTTAGATTTTTCTTATCCTTGTGAATGAGAGCTTAGATTTATTGCTACATTATAAAAGGGAGGGTGCTAATTAATTCCTGCCCTTTTGATTATAAACTGATTTAGGATAATTTTAAATGCTTGTTTTTTTCACCTGCATAGAACAAATATGTGTGTGTGTGTGTGTGTGTGTGCGCACACACACACACACACACACACACACAAACATATTTATACTGATAAGCTGAGTGTGAATGTGAGAGTTCTTAAAGAATTTATTTGAACCTTTTGAATTTAGTCTTTCCAGAAAATTGCTGATATTTTTCTTATGTAATATTATTTTTTCCAGGACGGGAGGATAATTCAGAAAGGGTACTTCCTGCAATTTGACTATGGGTTCAGTGTTGGTTTTTTTATTCCTCTATGTCCATTAAGTGGGTTATAATGAATCAAATTATTAAAAATAATCATTTTGATAATTATAAATAATTGTTTTGAGACAAGATCTGAGAGGTGGCCCCACTACTAACGATCTAGAAGTTGTTTAGTGTAGATTAAGAGATATCAGGGTATGAGAGAGTCAAGGCTTCAGTGCATGAGTGTCTAAATATGGATTTAGCAGCCACAATATCAGATATGTTCCGGAATCAAAAACTATGTTTTAAAGCAATTAGGACTGAGTAAATGTGAAAATAAATTTAAAAGTAAAAACTGAGCTAATAATGCTGGAAATAATAATTATCGACTCTTTACAGGTGATCTGGATCAATTCCACAGTCCTTAGTAACTTTTTTTTTATATATATAAAAACAGTTGTTATAAATGAGAAGTTGTACCTAGTTGCATTTGGAAGCTACTTTCTAATTAATAATAATTTCAACAATGACTATCACAAAATAAATTCCAGGGTAATTTCTCACAGAGCATGTAATTCAGTCAGCAATAGAGTGCCATATAGACTGTGATGCTTTAATTGTGAGCTTTTGTCACATTCACTCATAATTAGGCTACAAAAAGCTAACAGGTAGATTCAAATAATATATGTATTACACACTGTAAATATTTGTTCATAGTTTGATCCTTTAGGGATACTGTACTTTATTGCAGGGTACAATATATAAAGTTTCTCATACACAAATTAGAAATTTAATTAAGTATTTAGTGGCAGAGTCTGCCTTCAGAGTATTCTTTTAGCCCATTCGCTAGAACAATAAAACAGCTTGTGACTTTAAACGAGCAAAATAAGAATGTTACTGGAATAACTTTGTGCAGAAATAGTGACTTTTCAATTAACTTGAAAACATGCTTTAGCTAAGCTGTGGATGAAACTTTTGCCATTGGAGAACAAATGGCCAGGCTAATTTGCTGTGATATACTTGGTAGTCAAATACGTGCTATACAGTAAAAACAAAAAAGGAAATATCTATAGGTAAAATAAACGGTAAAAAACAGTTTTTAAACATCACTGTTATAAAAGTATGGGTTTTTTTCTATTATAGTATCATCAATATATCCTAGGATGTTTCAGAGTAGAGCCGGCCTGTTGGCAGAGATATTTGTGACAATTTAAACAGATTGCTGAAATTACTCAAACAAATTACTCAGTATAGTGGGATAAAAAACAGATCATAAGAAAAGTACAAGTGACACTTTTCTCCCTTTTTCATTTCCATGATGCATTACTTAAATTAATAGTAAGGATTTTGATTTTTGGAATTATAAAACAACAAAATATGTGGAATGCATCATTTACATTTTTGAGAGTTTATAAACATAATTAAAAGGACCAAAATTATATTTTCAGCCATTATTATTTAGGACTCTGCAGAATTTGTTGAAATGGAGAACTATTATTTGAACCGAGCTGAAAAATATATCTTGACATACTTTATTCAGTGTATCATCCAAGGAAGAAAGTTACAAAGCTGGTAGTTATTGCTGGTACATTTTGGGCTATCATCCCAAAAAGGCTAAGCAAATGTGAGTTTAGCATTTTTCAGTCTTTCTCCATCTTCAGCTCTTAGCAATTACAAACTAATAGAATTGCTCAATTAAGATTTTAATCTTGCCCCTAGCCAATGTTGTCATGTGTTGGTTTTAATACTAACAAATGTATGTGCTTTGATATTCCTCATGGTTGCATTACCATTTCCTGTTGGGTAAAATTGTGTTTTGTTTTCTGTCTGGTTTTCTTAAAACATTAAGCCATTTTAGTCAGAGAAAGATTTATTTTTCTACTGCTATTGTTTAGAATGTTGCTTCACTTGACCTATTCAGATTTCAGCCAGCGCTCTCTATATTTTTCTAATATTTGCATTTTCACAATCAAATACACTTCAATGTGTTTTTGCAACTGGCAACTTGCCCCCTCCTCCCCGTTCCTCCGCTCCACACACACACACACACACACACACACACACACACGTACGTCATTCTGGAAATTTGATTCCAGCGCAAAGATTTCTGCTTATACAGTATGTAGACATCATAGTTGGCATAATATATTCCAGAAAAAAAAGTACAGAAACCTACGAGCTGAAATTAGAAAGTTCTAGCCAGTGAGTCAGATTTCTAATTTCATAGTGAGTGGACAACTCTAAAAGTCAGAGAGAGGGGAGAGCAGTGCTTATATACACAGGGATAGACTGTGAACTCCTGCCTCATACTAGAGAGCAATTACCAACCCCTGAGTAGTCCCATTAGTGTGAAGGAGACTACTCGAGTAACAGCTTGAGTGAGGGCACCCCCCCTTCTTTGTGTCTGTAGTAGTTTATGCTCCTCCGTCCCGCCACACAAGCACATATACCAATAAAAAACCAACAGCATGCAACTCTCACTAAATATTAAATACAGTAAGGCACTTATTCAAACAGAGCCATTTAAGTATATAGCCATGTACATTTTAAGTGAGATACTCCTTACTGGCATCACATTATTGTTACTAGTGTGATGGGTGAGCCTGTTTGGTGGAACAGAGCAATTCCATCCTGGGTTGGATGCTTGAGACAGTTACCCAGAGATCCCCTTCTACATGAAGACAAGATCGTTGTTTGTTTTTGATGTAAACTAGGGCAGAAAAGGCTGCTTCGCATAAGTAGGTAGATGCAAAAAGAATTAAGCTATTCATTGCAGCTTCAGATAATACTGAATACTCCACTTGCCAGCTGCCCAGCCCATGCCACCCCTACTTCTGCGCTGCTGCTGGTGGTGGCGCTGCCTTCAGATCTGGGTGCCTGGCCGGCAGCCACCACTCTCCACTCTGCCTTCAGAGATGGGTGGCAGGAGAGTGGAAGCTTCTCTGCACTATAAATAAATAATAATAATAATTAATAATAAATTAATGGAGATATCCTATCTCCTACAACTGGAAGGGACCTTGAAAGGTCATCAAGTCCAGCCCCCTGCTTTCACTAGCAGGACCACTCTCCAGCCACCCAGCTCTGAAGGAAGCACACAAGTAAGGGAGGCATGGAATATACAACTGTATGAACACAGCAAAATTTGCTCTTTATACCCTGACCAACTACAAAAAATGTGTGATTTCTCTGTGATTTAAGTAGACTCCTATGATATGTCCGGAGGAATCAACTTTGCTAGTTATTCATTGCTGTGGGTAAAATGTGCACAATAAGGTTTTTTTTTTGCTAAAGCTTCTCACCCTCCCTCCCCCCCGTTGAATACATTCTGTACCCCCCTGCTTCCCGGTTTGAGAACCTCTGAATGGTGGTTCTCTTTACAAGGACTAGGGCAGGCTGAATTCAGACTTTTTGTTATCCCTGAGCTTCTCTGTTCAGAAGGCACTGGGTAACAGCTGAAATTAACATATTTCCTCAAATCCCCTAGATCTGACAGAATGGTTCTATGACAGAAGAAGAGGCAGTTCTGTGTCACAACTAGGATAAAATGATATTTCCTCTGGGTTGTCTGGTCGAATCCTACAGATATAAAGTGAAAATATGAAACACAACTCACTTTGAAGATAGAGATGAGCTCAACTATTTTAGCAAACTTGAAGTACAGTGGTGAAAGTAACAGTGACTTCCCAGTGATTTAGCATGAGTTTTCAATGAATTTCATTAGATTAGTGTGTGTTAAAAATGTATCTTCAAAATGCGGGGGAAGAGAGGAGGGCAGTTTGGATGGCTACCAGTTGGTCGGGTATGTTTCCCTTTTTAATCAAACTCTAAACACAGGGCCAGAATGTCCTTGAATAAAATTGGCTACAATATGCTACCCAGGAAATATACTTTATTATAGAGATAGCCTATTTGTAGTAATTGCAAGCATCACAAATATATGGTAGCGGCACATATTTAGGATGGCCACTGGTAAGGAGGATGTTCAAGTGTTAGAAAGTCCCCACTACTCACAACTGCATTGGAGGTGTACTGTCAAAAGGTTTCAAATCTGTATTGATCTCATTTATGAACATTACACATTGCCAGGAATACTTTGAAAAGCTAAACAAAAATAATGTGTTATTCTCACAATACATATGGACTCTATCCTGCCAGGTGCTGATCACTGAAGTCAATGGGACTACTCACATGCTTAAAGTTAAGCACTTTGAAATGCTTTGCCTGAGTAGGTCAAAGTGATCAGTACCTTGGAGGACTGAATCTTCTAGAGGTAAATACTGTAGGTCAGATCCTCAGCTGGTGTACATGGGCATAGCTCCATTGATTTCAAAGGACCTACACTGATTTACACCAGCCAAGGACCTGGCCCAGCATGCTCAATGCTTCTAAAACAATACCAGACTGACAGCCCTGGAGACTGTACACAGAATAGGCATAGTGTGTACATTGTTTGGACAAGAATGCAATGTATTTCATATACCATGTACATACAGAACATGCATTTATTCCCTCTTTATTTACAAAAGGGAGATTTTCAAAAATGCACAAAGGGGAGTCAATGGGAGCTGGCTGCCCAACTCGCCTTAATTTCTTTGAAAATATCCTCCTCAATTGCTATCTGTGCCGGCCCAGGGGTACTGCATCTCTAGTCACTGCAGTAATCTGTCATTTCTGGCAACAGTGGCAAAGAAGAGCATGATGTGGAGGATGTCCAAGTAGAATGGGTCGGATTTTTAAAAGTCAGTGGGACTTGTGCACCTCAGTCATGTAGGTGCTTATCAAAAACCATACCCCATATTTATAAACTGATATGGAAACCCACATATCTTGCATAGCACTTCAGAACTGATTGGCTTGCATAGGTGAAAGTGGTGCACAAAATGGTGTATCAATATGGTGTAACATACATATTTTCTAATGGTCCATAAAATTGGAAATTGATGAAGAGTCCTGGCATAAAGGACTTACTCTAAGGGCTCTAGGTTGTCTAGACTAGCAGTCAAGCTGAGCTGGAGCCCATTCATCAGGATGGCAGTCAATGAGCAGTGGTCAGAGGAATCACTAGAGCCTGGTTTAATTAGCAAGCGTCAGTGTCAAAGTCAGGCCTAGTCAGAGACCAGAGATCACAGATAGTACCAGGCTGGAATCAGGAGGCAGGAATCAAGGTCAGAGTCAGGCCAGAGATCAAAGGTAGTACCAGGCAAGAGTCAGGCTAGGATGGAAGGCAAGGTGATGCCTGGAGTCACAGCAGGCCCAAAGTCTGTGTTGTTGCCCAGACAACTTCCTGGGGCACCCTCCAGGGTTAAATAGGATGGTTGGCCAATCAGAAAGCTGCAGGGCACTGTCACTCTGGCTCCCTTGGACGGTACTTCCTGCGATGCTTATTCTCCACAGTGCTCACTGGCTGTAGCTCTGCATGGCCTCCAAGTGGCACTGTAGGAACATCAGCTATCCCAGACTCTGAGATGCAGCTTCTAAGCCCCACATCCTTACCCTTAGTCACAATGGGTTAATTACCTGGCACACAAACTCTAGCCCAAACTGGCTCTCTTCTGAGAGTGAAGCATTGTTTCTACAGACTTGCACTTATATTGTTTCACTTTAACACTGGATCTTGACGTTCCTAGAGTTGTACTAATATTTTGCCATCAGAACTCAGCTATATTTTGCCAATGACAGTTAACAGTGTAATTAACATTGTAATTTCCTGAGTCAAATCCATTGCTATGACAATGTCAAAGTGCTTAAAATATTACAAAAGTCAACTACTGCATAAACACAGTAGCCAGTTTTCAAAGTTAAAACACTGAGCTCACTCTGATAGTTTATATAATGCGCTAGTCCAGTCACACTGTGGACTAACTTCTTACACATTTTATTTTATTTTATTTTATATTTAAATTGTCATTTTTTGGCTGTTGCTTTTCTATAGCTCTAAAATATAGTAAGAAAATTAACTTTATAATGGACAAACTGATTAGACCAAAATGTACAATTTTTTTTTTTAATTTTTCTAAGTTTTTTCTCTCTTTCATATTCCTCAGTTGCTCACATGCTAACATTGGACTTTATCTGACTCCAGCTAGAAATGTACCAGGGTCATCCATCAAAACATATTCCTATGCCTTAAAAGAATCCCTCAGCAGGGGAAATCACGCAAGTGCTAATTCCAGTAACCATCTTGCAGGGATCAAAGATTGTCTCCTTTATAATATGGCAACACTTAGGCTTGGTCTACACTAAACCCCCAAATCGAACTAAGGTACGCAACTTCAGCTACGTGAATAACGTAGCTGAAGTTCGAAGTACCTTAGTTCGAACTTACCTCGGTCCACACGCGGCAGGCAGGCTCCCCCGTCGACTCCGCGGTACTCCTCTCGTCTAGCTGGAGTACCGCAGTCGACGGCGAGCACTTCCTGGTTCGACTTATCGCGTCCAGACAAGACGCGATAAGTCGAACCCAGAACTTCGATTGCCAGCCGCCGAACTAGCGGCTGGGTGTAGACATACCCTTAGTTACGATAAAAGGAGAGCATTCCAGGTCCCTTCCTGGACACAGGCTCTCTCCACTCAGCCTCTCATGATCAGCTACAGCAGCATCAACAAAGAGGAGGCCCAGAAATAAATAAACTAGAACCAGGGGCGGCTCTATGTATTTTGCCGCCCTAAGCACAGCAGTCAGGTGGCTTTCGGTGGCATGCCTGCGGGAGGTCCGCTGGTTACGCGGATTTGGCGGCATGCCTGCGGGAGGTCTGCCAGTCCCGCGCCTTCGGCGTACCCGCCGCCGAATTGCCGCCGAAGCTACGGGACCGGCGGACCTCCCGCAGGCATGCTGCCGAAGACAGCCTGACTGCCGCCCTCACGGCGACCGGCAGGCTGCCCCCTCGGCTTGCCGCCCCAGGCACGCGCTTGGTGCGCTGGTGCCTGGAGCCGCCCCTGACTAGAACAACATATTAATTTGTTTTTAAGTTACAAGCTGACTTGGGAGATTTCTTAGTGCATGAGTGATGAAAGGAGTGAGAGTTCTCTCTCTGGGTTACTGCTTTTAAAATGTAACAAAATCATGCAAAATAGCTGCAAAATTGGGGGGGGGAGGGGAGGGATAACTCAGTGGTTTGAGCATTGGCCTGCTAAACCCAGACTTGTGAGTTCAATCCTTGAGGGGGCCACTTAGGAATCTGGGGCAAAATCAGTACTTGGTCCTGCTAGTGAAGGCAGGGGGCTGGACTTGATGACCTTTCAAGGTCCCTTCCAGTTCTAGGAGATAGGATAGGATAGGGTAAATGTATATTCATGACTGATTTGTCTGCACCCTTTCAAAATGTGCTGCAGATTATTACAGTTACTTACTTCATCATTAGCCATATTCTTTAATGATTCATAAGATTTAACACATTCAGACTGGGATTTTCAGTGGGCCCAAGAGACTTAGGTACTGAAGTCCCATTGACTTACGTCCTTTTGAAAATTCCAGTCTCAGATTTTAACTACTTTATTTAAAAAACAAACTAGCTTCATTTTAAAAACCAGGGGTCCATTTCTCTGCTGCTTTATACTCTGGGAAGTCATTTACAGCTGTGCAAAGTAAGTGTAAAAACCACTGCCAAATGAGTGTGGTAGCATTTTATGCACATTCGAAGCTCACTTTGCATACGTGTAAATAATAACACAGGGCAGTAGAGAAATAGAGCCATAATTTTTAACTACTTGAAAAGTAACTTGGTCCACCTTGTGGCAACAGAAGTTTTTGTACAAAGACTGAGGGTAGAAGACAACCCTGTAGCTAGAAAACTAGAGTGAGAGAGAAAAAAAGGTTTTATTTTATTTCCTTGTTGATTTTTTTTATCTTGCTCAGCAATGTTTGCATGATTAACGTCTCTAGTACGTCTGCTCTGCTCAGGAACCAAAATACTTTGTTTCCTTTATTCCGTCAGTGATAATTAATTAGGTAGTTAAAAACAACTGCCATTCCTTTGCTGGAAACAATCAGTGGTTTCTACTACGCAGTGGTACTCATGCATTACCTTAATGCCAAAAGCCCCAAACCCATTCTTGGCTGGGAATCCGCTTGCCTGGGGAAGGGATGGTCCCTATAGCACAGTCATTCCTTGCCAACGTAATTGGGGCTTGTGAGGGAGTACTGAGACACTCAGAAGTCTGGGTCCATACATGCCACTGAAAATAGAAAATAAAATGTTGCCGCCATTAGTGAGTTGTCATTAATTGTTCTCTGATGAATGAATATCTTTGAAGGGGAATTCCCATCTTCATCCTGTAATAATTATTTCTGTCTTCCTGATAAGACAATGTAAGAAATTCACATACGTGGATACAGATCCCTCTTTTATTTTGAATGTTGTTTATGCTTTTATGGGACTCGGTATGTACCTTGGCACTGGCAAAATTAGAATTGCCACTACTATTATTTCCTTGGCAGGCTCTTTCCATGCATGTTCCTTAACACATGACTAGCACTTGGAAAGGGCCTTCCTATAAAAACAAGAACAATATTCACAGCACTGACACTTCTTCTGCCTCCACTAACCCCTCTCCCCCCCACCTCCCCAAAGACAAAATAACCTGTAACTAACTAATCAATCACACAAAAACAAAAAATCCCTACCCCATGCAGTTTTACCCTGAAAAGAGAGACAAGCCAGAGACTCCATGAAGTCCAGTAGGGACTATTGTTACTGACTCATAGACTCATAGACTCATAGACTTTAAGGTCAGAAGGGACCATTATGATCATCTTGTCTGACCTCCCGCATGATGCAGGCCACAAAAGCTGACCCAACCACTCCTGGAATAATTCTCTCCCTTGACTCAGCTGTTGAAGTCCCCAAATCATGATTTAAAGACTTCAAGTCGCAGAGAATCCTCCAGCAAGCGACCCCTGCCCCATGCTGCGGAGGAAGGCGAAAAACCTCCAGGGCCACTGCCAATCTACCCTGGAGGAAAATTCCTTCCCGACCCCAAATATGGCGATCAGCTGAACCTCGAGCATGCAGGCAAGATTCTCCAGCCAGACCCTCCGGAAAAAAGTTCTCTGTAGTAACTTTTAATATCCCATCATTGACCATTGTTACTAATTACCAGCGATGGCATGTTATTGACCTATTGACTAAAATCACGTTATCCCATCAAACCATCCCCTCCATAAACTTATCAAGCTTAATCTTAAAGCCAGAGAGGTCTTTTGCCCCCACTGTTTCCCTCGGAAGGCTGTTCCAGAACTTCACCCCTCTGATGGTTAGAAACCTTCGTCTAATTTCAAGCCTAAACTTCCTGACGGCCAGTTTATATCCATTTGTTCTCGTGTCCACATTAGTACTGAGCTGAAATAATTCCTCTCCCTCCCTGGTATTTATCCCTCTGATATATTTAAAGAGAGCAATCATATCCCCCCTCAGTCTTCTTTTGGTTAAGGTAAACAAACTGAGCTCCTCGAGTCTCCTTTCATACTGGTTTTATGTAGGATACTCTCAGACACTACCATGATGGACAGAAATAAAAGCCCTATGTCAATGGAAAATTCAAACTTCTCTTGATTTATTGGAAGATCTTAGTTACCAGCACAAGATCACTACCATAAATTAATCTGAATTTGTTTTACTACCATAAATTAATCTGAATTTGTTTTAGTAATGACAGTGGGCTTCTGTTAGCAAAAGCATGTTTAATAACATTCTGGTGTGTAAGTATTCTTCGACCCGAGTGTAATTCATATTGAGCCTACAATAAGATTTAGCTAGGTATATTTTATTTCTCTAACTTTGTGTATTCAGTTCATTTCAACAGGCATTATTTGGAGCATTCCTTTGAATATACTTCATGAATCATGTCCATTCTGCCTGGTAAGAAAAGGTTGGTGAGGTAATATCTTTTATTGGACCAACTTCTGTTGGTGAGCAAGACAAGCTTTTGAGCCGCACAGAGATTTTCTTCAGTGTTCAGGTCATGACCTAAGAACAGCTCTGTGTCGCTCGAAAGCTTGTCTCTCTCACCAACAGAAGTTGGTCCAATAGAAGATATTATCTCACCTACCTTTGTTGCTCTAATATCCTGGGACTGACACTGCTACAACTATGTGGCATACATTCTGCCTGCTGTTACTTAGATAATTTTTTCACATCTTAGTACTAAGAAGGTGAATACAATGTAAAGGGACACATACCACAGTAGCCAGCTCTTTCTTCAGGTAAATAGAAGACACCCGAAATTTATTAATATAAGCTCCTAATGTAACACTTCCATGACATGTTTGGGAAGGACACCCACTGTGTAACCTCTGGTGAGTAAAGGCATTTCACTAGACATTTGATTCCCACTGGAAAAAAAGGAAGTTTGTGGTGACTGAATGGCTCAAAAGATTAGCATCTTTTTAGTATTAGAATATCTCACTACAACGCCACATTGCATCTTGGGTTGGTGGTGAGGCTAACCAAAAAGCAGCTACCATCTGATGGATGCTCACTAACCTATTTAAATAAGAGATCAAGGATTGAGAATGGGCATACTTCAGCTGGACCTTTAGGTCAGGGCTGAGGCACACTGGGAGACAGTGGAGGAAACTGCCTGACCTGTACATGTTCTGTGAATAAGCAGAGGTCTTTAGTCTCCATGGCTGTCTGCCCTGCCCATTTCAGAGAGCCAAGTCAAATATGAAAGTTCTACCAATCCCAAAGGATCAGACACATTACCTCACAAGTTAATGGATATTCCAGATCTTATCTAAATACACACTTACAGCCAATTCTTATTAACTAAACTAAAAAAAAAATTAAAAAGAAAAGAGAGTATTTGTTAAAATATCAGTATACATATAGACATGAGTACAGTGCTGAGATCAGATTAATAGTAGAGATGGTGAGCTTTGTAGTTGCAAAGAGTTCTTTCAGAATTAGTCCATAGGTTACAGTCCAATGTTCATAGGGTGATCCAGATGGGACTGGTGATCTCAGTCTTACAACTCAAGCTTCCCTTACTTAAAGCATCAAGCAGATCTGAGATAAAAAATGATCAGGACCAAAGAGACATTTGTACAGTTCCTGGCCTTCTCTTGACAGCACAGAATCCTTAGGCGAACAATAGGCAGTCATCGAGACTTTGAAATAGACCTATTTCCTAAGCATCACCAGTAATTAGCTACAGGAATTAACATAAGACAATTGCCTGTTTTCCACCATTTGCAGGTGATCTGCTACATACTTCAAAGAGAAATCAATACATTGGTATCACTATATTTACACTTCATTTAAATGTTAAGATCTCCATTGGATCTCTGAATTAACAGAATACAGCATAGACAGTAAATGTTCGATTACATTGTTAACTTCTAATAATATATATGTAAACACACAAAAACACAAACATTATCTACCAATATGTCTCCAGAGGTTGAATTTGTGTCATTTATCCTGCAGGATTCTTAACCCTTTCTGGCCATGTGTCACACCATCATTCCAATCTACGCTGATAAAATATTTATACCACACTGTGCCATTTTTGTAAACTCCCTATGGTTATATTTTGCCAATGCCCAAAATACTGATATGGGATTAATAAATCCAACTGTCAAATACAATTGGTCACAGAAAGATAGGATGTTTAAAGGTTATATATGTTTAAAGGTATATTGAATTGGTAAATATGCTTATTCTTCCAGTGACAAACTCCATGATATACAAACAGGAATTACAAGGAATATATCCTCTGTGTAGATGTGTGTGTGCTTGTATTTGTGTACTTTAAACTTCTTCAAATACTTTCTTAAAGCCAAATGGCTAAACTAGGAACAATATACAATATGCCCAGGGGAAGGGAAAGCAAGAAAGAGTTCTGATGGTTATGAAGGCAATAAAAGGTTCTATTATATATGATCAAAACATCCAAGATGAATAGACAAAAATAAACATAGTTTTTCAAGTTATTTTAAAAAAATCAGAATGAAAAGAAACATAAAGAATTGGTTAAAGAAGTAAGGCATCTAATGAATTAGAAAAACTCATGAGGAATATTACTAGAGACAAAAAACCCAAACAGAGAAATATGAATTGAACAACAAAATTTGGACTTTCAATTTTATGGATAGAGAAACTAGACAAAGAACATTTCTTTAATAAAAACCTAACAGGAGTGGAAGGGTCGTTCACATCAGTTACACCAGTTTAGTCAGACAGTTACTATTTATTCTGCCTCTGATTTCTCTGACCTTACTGATGATTGCCAAGAACATGATTGTTCAGCTTCAAACACTTACCACTGGGCTAATGGACTTGGCAATTTGGGGGCCATTTATAGGCTGTTCTACATGAAAAATATTAGCCTACATAAGATCTTGTAAATTCATTTCTTAATATAGAGGATACATGAGAACATAAGACCTGCCATATGGGGTCAGACAGCTCTGATTAATCATAGATCATCAGGGTTAGAAGGGACCTCAGGAGATCATCTAGTCCAACCCCCTGCTCAAAGCAGGGCCAATCCCCAGACAAATTTTTACCCCAGTTCCCTACATGGCCCCCTTAAGGATTGAACTCACAACCCTGGGTTTAGCAGACCAATGCTCAAACTACTGAGCTATCCCTAGACCAATCAGCCCTCTGGCCCAGCATACCATCTCCGACAGTGGCCAATACCAGAGTTTCAAGGGGAATGACAGAACAACTTAGTTTTGGAGAGATCCACCATGTCTTCCCCTTCCAGTCAGAGGCTTAGGGTGACCCCGATCATGGGGTTACATCCTGACCATCTTGGCTAATAGCCACTGATGGACCTATCTGCCATGAGCTTATCTAGTTCTTTTTTGAACCCAGTTATACTTTTGGCCTTCACATAATTGTTAAGGATAAGACTCCAGAAATCTGGAGATTCTATAGATGCAGTGATGCATTTATTTGCATATTGTTGAATATAGATGACATCATGTGCATACTTTGTCTTTTTTTCTTTAAATGAAAGAGTTGTTTTCATTTCTCCTCCTGCTCCCACTCCCTCACGACAGCACCAAGAGTTTTGCTGCAGCATTAGTGCCAACACCATTTGTTCAAAAATCGTGAAATAGATTAAAACAGTAATGAGATTGGCGAAAAATCATGAGGTTCTTTTTTATATATATTCATGTTATTTTTTATCTGTTCACTGATTTTTGAACCCTTATCAGGAACTGCCCCTTTTTTCCTCTCTGAATTTCAGGAAATTCAACCAGAAATAAATAAAAAAATAATTGGGAGAACTGCTTACTTATACTTTTGTTTTACATACTTGCCAATATATTCCAACATAAAAAGAGTATATTAATGTTCTGTAAATATGAATAAATCATAATGGGCTTAATCTGAGTGCTCTCAGTCCCTCCACCCGGGCCCACTCAATTAAGTCCTCAGGTCACATATCTTTCTCAAATAATTCTATATGTGCCCCCTGGACATGCAGCCCACCATTAATTCTGCTCCCCCCTGTACATATAGACAGCCCCCCCCCAGTTAATTCCCTGCACAATTCATTCTGCTGTTAAACACACACCCAGCCCTCCCCATTAATAATAGACCCTGCCCCCCCCCATCAGTCCTGCCTCCCCAGATCCTCCCAGCTAGTTCTGGCCTTCCATACACAGCTCCCCCAAAGAGTCACCATCCATCTATTTCATACATTAACTCAGCCACAAACATGCCTCTTGCCATGGTCTGTGGTTGGGGTAACAGCAAGAGCAGGGGCCTCTTCACTTCCCCCTCAGGTCTTGGAGAAGGGGGCAGCAGCAACAAGGGCCTCTTCACCAACCCTCCCCGGGCACAGGGGAACAGCTGCCTGATTAAAGGGGGCCTCTTTACCCCCACCATGCCCACCTGGAAGGGGGAGGGGCAGCAGCAAGATGTGCCTCCTTACCCCATCTCCCTGGCCTGCGGGGAGGACAGCAGCACTAATTAGGGCCCTCTTCTTCCCCTGCCCAAGCTGAGGATAAAAGAAGGCAGCATTGGAGGCTGCGGAGTCAGCAGGAAAAGCAGCTCCTCAGCTGGCTCCAAAAACAAATGGCTGGAGGACTTGGGTGGGGGCAGGAACAACACCTTATACAACTGCGTAGGGACCAGGATGTCCCTCTAACATAGAGCAGCTTGGTCTGGCTGCCCTTAAGCTGGAGATAGGGGAATAGGGAAAGGGCCTCTAGCCACATAGAGCCCAGTAGCAGGGTCCGAAAATCCATGGCCTTCAGGGAAAATGCAGAGCACTAGCAGAACTGGCAGGTAACCTGGGGCTGGCTCTCTGCAGGCTGGGGAAGATGTAGGGGAGTGGAGCACAGACTCCCGGGATCCTTCTCTGTCTCCTTCCTCTTCCCCTCCCCCACAATGCTCACTTTTTCTCCTATTTAGCACAGGACTAAGTGTGTGTAGGGAGAGGGGCAAGAGGCTGGTAGGAGCTTCCTCTCCCGCCCCCCAAGTTGGCTGCCAGATGCTGCACCTCTGCTCAGCACAAGAAGGGTTGCCAACTCTTGGGGGGGTGGGGTGGGGGTGGGGAGAAAGGAGCACTCCCTTTCCAAACAAGCCCATTTCAGGGGGAGGGGAGCAGGGGTATTTATATAAAGTTCATTTTTTTTAGTAGTTCTAGTTTTGCTGCATACAACATTGTTACACATTAAAATATTAACATAATAAATGTGTGCATACTTATAGTATTAAAAAAGGTTATCCTCCCTCTCTCCATCCTCCACGGTCTCTGTTGCCTCAGTGTGGTACATTCTCGTGTTGAACCGTTGAAGCATATCCCAATGTGGGACAAACAATTGGACCATAGGATGTGTCAGTGGGTGCGCCAGAAAGTTCGTGAATTTGGGTGGGTTTTTTTCATTGAACAGGAGCGGGGATAGGAACATTCTAAAATGCTAATGCTGTGCATACACATTGACACTAGTCAATCACTGAAACCACTCCCACAACCATCATTAAACTATAACTTTGTGCTGAAGTCACCTATCACCAAAAAAGCCAAACTAAGCAAGCTCTAAATAAAACAAGTCCAATAAGCCACAACCCGTGACTCTCAAAACAGTAAAGTGACTTTTAAAAAAACAAGCCCAATCCCACTTATCATAACATATAACAATATTATTATAACATTGCTTTACTGATGGCAGCCACAGCTGCGGCTGCTCAGTCTCCTGACAGTGGCCTCTGGTGCTATGAGGCAGAACTGCCACATCAGTGTAACTGTCGAGTGTAGTGGAGTCTCCAGAGCACTATGATACACTCAGTCCATGATAGCCTGCCACCCGGTGTCACCTACCATGCTAGCCCCAGGCACTATATTCACCCCTCCATCCAATGACACTGGAAAAGCACATGATCTGGATTGTCAGCACTGTAATATTTGACAATGTTGATATATAAAGTGTCATCATTTAAGCCCGGGGAGATAAAGGGAAGCCATCTACACCTGTTAGAGCTGTCTTTAGGGAGGCTGGCTGGCTTCAGATTTGGAAGGTGCTCTTCACAACATTCATGACAGTGTAATATTTGGTAAACTCACATGTGTTTTCAGTGAAATAGAGCTCTTTTAACAAAAAATGAAGCAAAAGGCAGTAGTGTTGGAATCCAACATGAGTTTTGCCATAGCTGAACTGAAGGTTAACTGAACTTGTAAATTATTTATATTGCTTTATTCTGTACGACCTTTGTGGAAAAACGTAAACCCAATGTTTCTCACATATTGATAATTACTGCTGGGTTAATACTGCATAGAAGCATTTGTGAATATTAATTTGAATAACAATACATGAGCCAGGGTCACAGGATCGGTTTCTGAAAGTTTCCCTAGTGATAGTATAAACCAGATACCTTATTCAAGAAATTAATTACCCTTCCTCAGTAGTGTCACAACTACCCCCACAAGTCATTGCTGTTATCCTGTCTTGAAAGAGGCAGATGCCCACAGTAGATCTACGTACTAGGAAGTAAAGTTCCTACATGCCAGGTAACCATCATCTTTAAGGAATTGTTCTCTAGTGCATTCTGCATATAAAAATTATATTACTTGTTTTTTTGTGTGTGTCTCTCTAGGCAGCATTTGGTCTATCAAATAAAGTTTTCTAGTCATCCCCCTTAGAATCACAAAAAGTGATATTATTGCATTACATTTTCTTCCCCCCCTGCTCCCCAGCTTTTTAAAGGAAATCCAGTTGTTAACTTGGACTCTCCATAAGAGAGTATTGTTTAGTCTTCAAACCTATCTTAATAATAGTTTTACTCCAAGCCTTGTAGGAAAAGCTTATAATAATTGAAAGATATTATTAAATGATGATGGGGGTATGATACATAACATATATCAGAGAATATTTTCTGCTACTATATTGGAACATTTTGGTGACTATTTAATATTTTGAAAGCAATGAAATTAACTAAAACACGAATGTCCAGTACCATGTGTAAAAGGTACAAATGAATACATTGAGTCTAGTGGTGATCTCATTGTCATTGTGTAACGCCACTGATTTTAATGGAGTTGTACTTGACTTGCACTGGTATAAGTGGGATCGGTATTAGAGTCATTATATCATGCTAGTCAACAAGCCTGAGAAAATCCCTTAACTCCCTCCAGATAATGCCATTGTTTTTCTGGAGGTTTCATGTTTACAAATAAAGCTTTTATTTCAAAGCCAGCTATTGAAAAATGTAAAAGGCAGCAACAAAGCAAGGGTTTGGTGAAGCATTTTATTGGCGTCAATCTGCAGACCATATAAAAGAGTCAGAACCAGTAAATCAGACCTAGAATAAGAAAAAAGTCAAATAAAAATATTCTCATAAAAACTATGATTTTGATGAACCCTTTGCCCTAGTGTAGGGTGACCAGACATCCCGATTAAATTGGGACCGTCCCAATTTTTCGGTGTTTGTCCCGCGTCCTGACCGATCTCTGGTCGGGATGCAATTTGTCCCGATATTTCGCTCCACTGGCAGCACTCGTCTTGGTTGTTTTTTGCTCCGGCACTTGGCTTTTTTTTTGCTCTGCCGGCGGCCCCCTGGTGTCCCGATATTTTGTTCCTCTCATCTGGTCACCCTACCCCAGTGTGACAACAGAAATTCGGAGTTATTGCATAGCGTAGGGTCTCAGGCTTACAGGCAGGCCAAGGTTGGAGCCAGTTCTTTAACCCTGCTCCCTACTTAGGTTTAAAAGTAAGCGTGCCATAGGAGGCCCTTTCTGTGCCTGAGGGTGGTGAGCAACATTTCCAGTTTCCAGGCTACAATGCAGCAAAAATGGTTCACCACTTCCAAAAATTAAGATAATGCTGAAATACAATGGAGCATCAACCACTTTTCCCAGCAATGGCAGGTATCCCTTCCAAGCTACACCCATATGTATCAATATACAATTATCCCATTGGTTTTAATGGGAATTCTGTGTATTCATTGTTCTGGGCAATGAGAATATACAGTAGTCCCCAAATTTTATGAACTGCACATTTATGAAGCGCCTTTTAATTTGCAATGCTTTGTGGCCCCTGGTTTAAAACATCCAGGTCCTGATTCAAAAAAGCACTTAAGTAGGTACTTAAGGCCCAGCATGTACTTAAGTTCTGCCCTGAATAGGTTTGCTTACATGAACTGGAGCCCAAGTGCTGTCAGATTGTAATTTGAATATTAGAATTTCCCTCATCCTTTAACTGCTTTAATATACTCTTGAACATCTTATTTGAATTAGTTGCACTTAATACATAAATTTACATAACTGGACTGGACATTGTCATATATGGATGTTATGTTACATCTCACGTTTTACCAAGATTTCAGATGAACTCCTACAAGTTTAGTTCATAAGACAGACTTTTGGGGATCAATCCTGCAAACCAATGTGAGTAATTTATTCATGAAAGTTGTGCCATGAAAATCTGCTCACCCTGTTGAAGTCTATGGCTAAGCATACCAGTAAGGGTTTGCAGGAGTGGAGCTTTATCTTAAAGCAAAATAATATGAAATAATCTATCTCAAACTGTTCAACTGAGAAGAGGAACAAAACATAACAGTGATATCACTGATGCCATAATTTAATACTGCATAGCAATAATAAAAATGATTAAAATAGTCAATACAATGAATATGGGTAGGATATACATAACATGCCCAGGTAACACCAGTTTTTAACCTCAACACACCATTGAAAAATGTAATTAACTAAACAAAAATGTAGTTACAATATTTGATCACCTCTCTTTCTAATAGCTTTCCCCCTGTAACATTCCAAGGACAGCCCATATTCTCATTCCTGAAGATAGAATAAGATACAAAATAGATGTTCAGAAGTCATGTGATGATCATGCTATATGAACATAAATAGATGAGAGGAAAGGCAAATAAATAAATATATGGGGTGGAAAAGTCAAGAACACTCCATGGAGTATACAAGGAAAGGCTGGTGAATACAGTCTTTCAATTTGCCAGTATGCTAAATCATTTTGCTGTGTTCAGATACGGTGGGTGCTGGGTGCATAATAGACAGGTAGATAGATACATTCAATAGACATACAGCTTCTGTTACATTTAACATAAACATGTTCTGTTGGAGAAGCAATTCTTTATCAGAAACTGATAAAGTGCTATTATCATTGATTCCACCAGTGTGCCATGAAATCATTTTTGGGCCAAATCCTCCTGGCTTATCCCATACAGATAGTCTCATTGAAGTTACTGAGTAAGGCTAACAGGATTTCGCTCATTATGTCACTAAGTTTTGCATTTGATGCCATGTTTTTACCCCAAAGTCTAGACCTCAGATGTCTAGAGCATTTGCTGGGAGGGTGCCACTTGAAATATCTTATTTCTTCTCAGACCATCTTACTTATTCATTCACTCATTTACTATTTCTAACACCATCAATTTACAAGGGGGCAGGTCCTGAGAGGTGCTCTTCAGAATTACTACTGCTATTGATGGCACTGTGAGTTTCTAGCATTCAGCCTTCGTGGGGTGGTCATGGCAAGAGCAGGAGTGGTGAGCTGGGAGCATCCAGCACCTTGCCTGGTCATGGGCCAGCAAAATAGTTCCAAGGGACTGTGCTAACCACAGCAACTTAAGCAACACTTTAGCTACTCTGTGATATATCAGGGGTTGTTTTGGCCCGTGGTCAAGTGGAGGATCGGAGAAGGCATGAGTCTGGCACAATTTAGGATTAAATTAGTAGTTTTAGAATGCAATAATCAGCTATCAGAAATTTTACATCATTCGGAACGAGATTGGGCTATTGCTGCTGAACTGGGTAATGAGACATCAGAGTAACTGAAATGGGTCATACAGTCCTTCCTTTCTGGTGAAGGTGTGAAAACTCTTGGAGAAAACAGAAATTCTGCAGGCACTATGCTGAAAAAAATCAAAACGTCTAATTTTTCCATTCAACCAAGTTGTGTGAGTCCAGGTCAGCTTCAGACGGCAGTACATGATGATGGAGCAAGCTGACCTTCTCTGGCACAGACATGATTTCCTCCAGCAAATTAACCTTTTTCTCACCTACAGAGAGAACAACAAAAACAAAACAAAACAAAACAAAAAAAACCACCCATAAATCAACTGGTAAACCTGTTATTTTAGAAAAGAGTGAATTCTTCCAATATACCCTTACATCATTCATATAGACAGAAAAACAATTACAAGCAAATCAGATTCCTTCTTTAATTGATTATGTTCACAAGTCCTCTCTCAAGAAGAAAAGTTGCTCTGGAATCAGCCAATATTCTGACGCCTGGTAAAAGCAACAACATACCCACCCCCTGATTTTCTTTCCTCCAAGCCATCATTATAATATATGGAAAATGTAAATCTTTGCAATTGCTTCGACCTAAAATAAGACTTTCAGATATGGAGTTTTTAGGTTATCACCATAAAAAGACCAGCTTAGCTTTTGTAGGTGAAAAGCAAATACAACATATTAATGTTTGTGCTGTTTAAAAAGAGCAATGTAGCTTCCTCAAAGGGGAAGAGAGAGAGAGAGAGAGAGAGCCTATCCAGCACAATGCAATACGGGTCATTATGTCAAGAAACAAGTCCACAGGATGTCAAAGAACATTTGAATTTCCATTTCCCAAGTAGCCAATCCTTTCCTGGGCTGGGAAGAGGTGCTAGGGGAAGGAAGAAAGAAAGCAGCAGGTTACAATTAAAAAACCTCTTGTAACCTCAGTGGTCAATCTTGGCAGTGTTCCAATCATTAGCATAGAGGTTTAACACGAGCAGGGCTAGAGAACAGTCTCTATTGCATGCTTAAAATTGACTTGGAACCTGGCAGAACCTAGCGCTAAGTAAAGCAAAACGAAATGACAGAATTGACATGCCTGAAGTTGATGCAGCAACCCACTTGCTCAATTTAAAATACTAGATTGGTCCACAGTTTCAGTCTTTTACTCATGGATCCTAATCCTAATCTAATTCACTACATATTCTTCTCCACTAGTTAGCTATTAATTTCCTGAGATGAAAAATGTTCCAACATCAAGCACCAAACCTCACAGAAAATACCTTCCAGTGACACTTGGGATCTTCTCACACGTACTCTGACATAAAAAGCTTTGAGGCTGAACATAACCAGAACTACTTTCATTTTTTTCTTATGGGGTTTCCTGCTTCTTTATGCAGACTCTAGCCTGTCATACCACCTACAGAATGGAGTGCTAGAATGGCTTTCAGATTAATTGCACTGTTTCCAGCATGTAGAATGTTGCAGTTCCACTATATGCCTCATAGCAGGAGCTGCTGCATCTTGGTAACTGTCACATATTATAAGGGGGAAAAGGTTGAAGTCAGACTCTTTTCTTATCATCAGAACTGATTTGAATGTAAAATAAAAGTTATATTCAAATGTATACCTAATTAAGAGCTGTTTCTTTGTAAAATGGTTCACATTCACAGACCTCTGTGCTTCAGATGCTGTGGAAATGTGTAGCTCTTGACTTCACACTTAACTAGCCTAGTCATCAGGAAATTGGCTTGGTGAAACCCTTTTTCATGCTGATCTTTGGGCCGGGAATATGGAGAGGTGGCTTGGCATCAAGCCTGTTTTTAAGCTCTAAGAGATTTTGCTTACAACATTTTAAATAAAGAAAAAAATCATCAAGTTCAACATTGCCCCTGATTAAGGAGGAGGTCTGCCACAGGGTGGGGCTAAACAATTAGTCATCAGACATGTCACAACTTGCAGTGCTGGCTACATGATCTGCATGTTCAGCAACAGCTTAAAAGGGTCAACATGCAGCTGGGGAAACTCAGTATTTGTTTTTCCGAAGTACGTGATTTACTTTTCCCCCTTACCCAATGCTCCTTCTATCTCCATCCCACTCCATCAGCTCGACTACCTCCCTATTCTCTCAATGCATCTGGCCTCCTGGAATGTAATGTCCCCTCCATAATGTTTTGCTGGCTGCTCTCTGATCCTCTCCTCCATCTGAACTGCCTCTTATAGGCAGGTGGGGGAGCAGGTGGGCTGTCAAAGTCATTAACATGAAGTCTCCACCATTCTTCTGCTCCCAGTGGTCCAATCACAGAGCCCGATTCACCAGTCCATTATTCCAGTTCTCACTGTTGTAATGCCAGTGAATGCACTGATTACTCAAGCCAACTGTTGTCGATAAGAAAAAAAAAACACTTGTGCCTTTGCTAATTTAAGATGACTAGATTGCACGTGTGCAGTGTCAAGATCTAAGGAGAATGAGTTAAGAATGAGTTTGTCCATGATTGGCAAATGGCAACAAAGTAGCAAAAAAGGCGTCATTATTGTAGTACTTATTGAAAGACAATAAACTGGGCATATCATCTGCCATTTAGAAAGAAGCTCCAGAATTTCATTATATAGTTGTGGGGAAAGTCAGGTTTTGGTTCTGCTGAATCAGAGTATCAGGCTGTTACTCCTCCTAAATTCTCTTTACATTTCTTCTAGATAGACTGATAAAGCAATTATCAATGCACATCTCTTATTGGTTGTCATTGCATTTGCCTCCCACATGAGCAACTTCCAAGGTTTTAAGCAGCAGCCACTTTGTCTCTTTGTTCCCCCCCTTTTTAGGGCTTTTTATAAAAGTCTGGCTGTTAAATAATCTTCTGCTCAAAATAAAAGCCAAACTGCAGAAGCCAGATCTCTCTACTGGCATTTGTAAAGCTGTTATATCTCTAGGGGGTTGTGATATTCCCATACTGCAAGTCCTCACACTGCACACCTGACTCTGCTAACACTCCCATTGATCCTATCGTGCTTGATATTAAATGCTTCTCATTGATCCAATGGGATTTTGCCTGAGTCAGGAGTGCAGGATTGAGTCTATAAAGAAAGGTGTATTTAAAATGATCAGCACTCTTTTTTCTCCCTTCACTGTCAACGGCCTTTTCTTATTTCACTGATAATCACTGGGATGTCTAAAATTCTGCTTAGTATCTTGATTGCATTGTCTCCCCGTCTCACTTTGGGCTAGTTGCATGCATAAAGCCATGGAAGGGTAAATTCAGGGTGGTGCCACATTCCTAGTGGTCCTAATATTTGACAAAGTGCTGTCCCCCAAGATTTTCAGTGGTGACCCATAAATGTGGGGGCTTATTTTCCAAAATTGCAGTGCATGCACCTTTTGAAAATCAGCCCCCTTTAGCGTGTCTCACACTGGACATCCAAACACGGATGCCCCTAAAATCACTAGTCACCTTTGAAAATCTTAGTCATGAAGTTTATTTTATAAAATGTACATGACTGGGCTGGAACAGGTGTCAACACAAACACCCCTCGGGGGCCATTTGATTGTAAGCTCCTTGGGGCTGGGACCATCCTTTTGTTCTGTACAGTGCCTAGCACAACAGGGGCCTGGTCCAGCTCTGAGTCTCCTTAGCACCACTTCAGTACAAATAATGACCAAAATAATAATAGCGTTGTCCTACTACAGTCCACAACCTTATGGAGAAGCTTGCAGTCCCTTTGGGGCAACTAGGACCTTTAGGAAATATACATACTTAAATTCAGAATTTTTTAATACCAGTCAAATTAATAATGCAGTTACAACCATATTTATTTCCTTCAGTTTATAATTACTAATTTTGATTTACTGGAAATGAAAATAACTTTACCTACTATGATCTGCTCAGTCTTTTCACAAAACTTACCCTCAGAGCTTGTTTTCATTGACTATTTAATCTTTTTTTTCCAATTATAGCGTTCGTGCTATTGTTTAGAGGAACTTATACACAGGGATATATAGAGTGCCTCTCCAATTTTCTCTCAGCCTGTGCTTTGAATTGCCTGTTCTTATCTTCTAATTAAAATGACACATGGTGGTCTGGATTGGAAATCCTATTGCATGAAACGACACAAGGTGGTCTGGATTGAAATCGTACAAGCGTGCAGCCAAAACTGGAAATATTTTCACAGGGTCAAGTTACTGATTTCAGATCCTAGCGTACTTTGGCTAAGCTGGCTGTTGAACTAATGACCAGAAGATACATAGTGAATAGCCACCAGTGAGAGTGCTAATTCCTCCCCTGGAGAAAGTGTAAGTATATCATGTCACACTTTTAGCCTAGTAGTTTGGCAAAGATCCCATATATTTTTAAAAAATATAAACCCTTTCCTCTGTACAATTATGAAAGAAGTGAAAGAGAAAGTATGTTTTGTGCTAAAAAGCTTTAATACACAATATTATAGAATCATAGGACTGGAAGGGACCTGGAGAGGTCATCTAGTCCAGTCCCCTGCATTCATGGCAGGACTAAATATTATCTAGACTATCTCTGACAAGTGTTTATCTAACCTGCTCTTAAAAATCTCCAATGATGGAGATTCCACAACCTCCCTAGGCAATTTATTCCAGTGCATAAGCATCCTGACAGTTAGGAAGTTTTTCCTAATGTTCAGCCTAAACCTCCCTTGCTGCAATAAGCCCATTGATTCTTGTCCTATCCTCAGAGGTTAAGAAGAACAATTTTTCTCCCTCCTCCTTGTAACAACCTTTTATGTACTTGAAAAGTGTTATGTTCCCTTTCAGTCTTCTCTTTTCCATACTAAACAAACCCAATTTTTTCAATCTTCCCTCATAGGTCATGTTTTCTAATCGTGTTTGTTGCTCTTCTCTGGACCTACTTCAATTTGTCCATATCTTTCATGAAATGTGGCACCCAGAACTGGACACAATACTCCCGTTGAGGCCTAATCAGTGCTGAGTAGAGCTGAAGAATTACTTCTCGTGTCTTGCTTACAACACTCCTGCTAATCCATCCCAGAATGATATTCGCTTTTTTTTGCGACAGTGCTACACTGTTGACTCATATTTAGCTTGTGGTCCACTATGACCCCCAGATCCTCTCCCACAGTACTCCTCCCTAAGCAATCATTTCCCATTTTGTATGTGTGCAACTGATGCTTCCTTCCTAAATGGAGTACTTTGCATTTGTCCTTATTGAATCATAAATAAATCATAGATCATAATTAAGAGCTTATCAAGTAAATAAAAGACACACGAAGTGAGTATTCACCCACGAAAGCTTATGCTCCAATACGTCTGTTAGTCTATAAGGTGCCACAGGACTCTTTGTCGCTTTTTACAGTTCTGTTTGTGCACTTCTTGTGGGACACTGGGGGAAACAAGTTATTCAGTTCAAACTACAACATGAACATTGACTCGGATTGGAGCTGGAATGAACATTTGCAATTAGATAGGTTTTTTTAAATGAAAAATGTCTTTGCAGCTGAAGGAAATGTTCATTTTGGTTGATTTTTTTCCCATTTTCTGATTAAACAAAAACCAAAAACTGTTCAGGCTTTTGTTTGTTTGGTTTTGGTTTTTGTCTCTCGGTATGCTTACACCTCAGCATAAGCCCGAACTAGAGCCCAGGCTCCAGTCTAACCCCCTATGCATCTATTCTGCAATTGCACTAACCCATGGCTCAGACCCAGGGTCCCAGGGCTCTACAGGGCTGGAGGGTCCGAGGTCGAGTTAAGCTGTGAGACAGGGTCTGAGCTCTATTGCTTTGCAGTGTAGATGCAGCCGCTTGACTTGGGTTCCGGGAGTCAGACAGAATTATCCCACAGCTTCCTTAGTGCTCTCTATCCCAAGAATCTGCAATCCAGTCTATTGAAAAAGGAAGCCATCCCACCTTTGTGAACAGTAGCAGCTCAGGTCAGTTTTACCCCATTATCTTCTGATCACTAATCTGCAAGTGCACTATCAAAGAGCCTCCTGGGTTTTCAGTGGAGAGCGAACCGTGAGCTTCCTGGTCACAGGAGCACAGCCAGATTTTGGTGAATCTCTGGTGCAAGGCCAGTAAAACTGTGGACTTCAGCAAAAGCACCAGGAATGACCTCAAATACTAGCAGATAGCTAAAAGCTGACAGCTCTGCAGATTTCCTGACAGGTGATCAAAATGCAGGGAGAGTATTAAGAGACTGAAAAACGAGTACCAGAAGACCAGGGACAAGAACTGCACTTTGGGCAACTTGCCATGACATACCAATTTTATGATGACTTTGACCAGGTCCTGGGCACTGTGCCCAGCATAGAGGCAACTGTGCTTCATGATGACCTAATGAGCTGGGATGGAGCCCCTGAATCCAGCATGGAGACTGATGGGAGCCAGCAGCAGGTCCCCAGTCATGAGCATGGAGTGACTCTTTTAATGAAACCAGTGCCAGAGCAGGCTGTGGATCAGGATCAACAGCAAATTCTTGGTCCTTGCTCAGAAGAGCGGTCTGATTTCACACACTCACATCCCCACCTCTGAGGAACAACCCACTGCCGAGCCTGCAGAGAACCTGGTGGAGACAGAAGCTGCCCCAGAGCCCAGTAAGTGTATTATTACAGTAATGGGAGGGATTTCTGCTGTAAGAAGCAATGCAAAAATGGTAAGCCCCAGCTACCAACATTTGGTCACTAATGGATTGTACAACCATACCTAGGTGTCCCCATGTCCACTAAGTGGAGTTCAAAATGGGAGCTTGGAACTTCAAACATTCATAAATAGTTGCATAGGATACTGTTCAGTCACAGAGGTTTGCTACAGTCATTCTTGTTTTCCTGTCAGTAATTAGAAATTTGCCACTCTGTAATCACTCCTGCTGGGTCTATGCCATCACCTGTAAACAGTGAACTGAGTGTGTGTGTCTTCTCTTTCCAAATCCAGTCCATGTCAGTTAGACGTGATCCATGCCAGGGTGGAGTACAGATTTCAGCATGTTTGCATGCAGCAATAACGGGAAGCCATGTGTGAGCTAAAACAGTGTCATGTTAATTCCCTCCTGGATTCTGACCCAATCCTGGCTACTGATAGCTGCAAACTTTTCCCGAAGTGGGAACTCCAGATAGTCAGTCACATTGCAGGGAAGGTTGTATTTTCCAGACCTCCCCTGGATAGCTGACTAGTCCACTCCACTTGCACATGTTCTGTTCGGGCACTATTTGTTTGACTACTTCAGCTGCATACAGTGCAGGTTTTCCTCCAGGAGCTTGGAATAACATCTCCCTCTGCCAATAGGGCACCACAGCAACAGTTACGGCTTCCAAAATATGAAAGGCCTGAAAAGGCAGAAAAAGCCTTTTGCAGCGAGGTCACTAAACACCCCCCTTCCATATGGCAATTAGTTATGATTTTTTTATGAAACAGAATAAAGGTTATAATTGGAAACTTACCATTGTCTCTGCACTACTGTAGCTGCAATTAACAAGGTTCTGTCCAGAGACAATATGAGGACTGAAGCAGTGTATAGGTTCACTTTAGAACTGTTGCATTTTATGTCCTTGAGATGCCACAATAATTAATTCTCTGCTCCTTCACCGAGCTACTTTAAACAATAACCCGCTGTTTCTTGTCCTGTTTCAGGACCCCCAACCTCTACTGCTTGCTATTCTTCAGGAACTCAATCCCTGGCCCAACGTACTTCATGGACTGTTCCAAAAGGAAGTGTTTCTGTGATGAAGTTACGGTCAATGCTCTTGAGAGGGCAGGGGCAGTACCAGAAGAAGACTGGGACAAGGGCAAGCTGACAGCAGGAGGAAAGCCTGTGGCTCGCCACCCAGGTGGAGGACAGGGCTTGAGGGAGGGAGCTGGCACTTGCAAAGCAGATCCTGGAACAGGACAGCAGCCAAGGGAGGGGGACAGAGCTCAACAGAAAGAACTGTTCCAGCAACTCCTGTCTATAATGGCTGCAAGAGCACTGACGCCTGCTGACTTTCCCTACACCATGGCATGATGCCCCAGCAATGTACCCTCAGCCCAGCAGTAGCTTAGACATCTCCAGGTCGCAGGGCCGCCCGGGGGGGCAAGTGGGGCAATTTGCCCCAGGCCCTGCAGGGGCCCCGTGAGCCCTGGCCCGGCAGCGGTCTGGGTCTTCGGCGGCATTTCGGCAGCGGGGGCCCTTCAGTGCTGCCTAAGATGCGGAGTGACTGAAGGGCCCCGCGCTGCCGAAATGCCCCGTGAGCCCTGGCCCGGCGGCGGTCCGGGTCTTTGGCGCCATTTCGGCGGCGGGTGCCCTTCAGTGCTGCCAAAGACGCGGAGCGACTGAAGGGCCCCCCGCCGCTGAAATGCCACCGAACACCCAGACTGCCGCCAGGTGAGTACAAGCGCCACAGCTCCCCGGCTTTGCCCCAGGCCCCCTGAATCCTCTGGGCGGCCCTGCCAGGTCGGGGCAGCCCATGCATTCAGGACTCATGAGTGGCTGGGCAGGGTAACTAAACACTGTGCATCCTTCCTTCGTCCATTCTTCTTGGTACCCTCCACCCTCCACCCCCACTGCCAAGCGAGGGGTAGATGTCTAAAGAAGGGAAAAGAGAACATGGAGCCAGGGGACATGTAGCAGGGTGATTGTGGGGGCTATTAACAATTTCCTGCCCTTTCTTTTTGAGTGTGTAGTTTTCTAATGGTAGCTGGCCTGGCCAAGACGGTGGGAGTGGTTTGCTGTTTTAAGATATGTTTACAAATAAAGCATGTCGTGTTTTCAAGACAGTTTATTGCTATCACTGAATCACACTGTACAATCACAATTCGAGATAATAACAGTAAAAACATGTTCAGGAGCAATTAGACATTAGTGAGCAAATTGTATTCCTCTATTTAGCTAAATACGGCAATTCACATGTCAATAAATTCCATCTGTACAACCATTGTGCCCCCCAACCAAATTCTTTATTCATCATGTCATTCACATTTACACTGCAGGGCAATCAAGACCACCTCCTCCCAAGCACTGCCCCTCCTACCCCCAAATAAATGAGCCAGTTTTCTTTCCCATACACATTCATACAGGTGCTATTCTCCCTCTTCCATTGGGCCATGTGAGTCCATAATGTGAGAACATAAAGCATCCCTGACTTCTGCTGCTTTGGTGCAACCAGCTCCTGCAGTGGTAGCAGCACTTTCTGGCTGAGGGTACCAATCCAGCATTCCCTTGTTGTCAGGTCTATTCAGGGGGAAATGGCTCACCTCTGGGCTTCACAAAGGTTGTGAAAAGCACAGCAAGCCAGAGCAATGTGGACAACTTTAATGGCACTGGCATCCAGATGGGTTTGTAGATACTTCCAACGTGATTTTAATCTGCCAAAAGCACATTCAACAGCCATGCTACACCTTCTGAGAGTGTAAATTAAACCTTTCTTTGCCAGGGCCTCTGAAATCAGGGTATGGTTTTATGAGCTAAAGCAACAGGAGGTACATGGGGTTCCCCAAAATAACAGTGGGGACAGTAACACCATTTATGTCAATGTCATTTGCGGGGAACAGTGTCTCGGCCTATCTATGAATGTAGACTCCCAAATGGCAGAAAACTCTGGCACCGTGAACTTTTCCTGTACAGCCCACATTGACATGCATAAATCTGCCTCTGTGGTCCACTAGTACCTGCATAACAATGGAGTAGTACTCTTTGCAGTTTATGTACTCAGGTGCTCCTTTAGGAGGGCAAACTATGGGCACATGAGTCCCATCAATAGCCCTGCCACAGTTAGGAAACTTCATTCTTTCAAAGCCAGCAATTACCCCAGGGATATCTTTAATGCCCGCCATGTTGGGGTAAACCACATGCCTCATTGCCTCAGAAACCTCCACCACCACTTTACCCACAGTCGACTTTCTCTGCGGAAAAATGAAAGGGTGGAGGAGGGGGAAATAAGGATAGAAAGGGGGTAAAGAAATCCAAAACCTGGAATCCAAAATATTTTTGAGTTTCTATTTTGGAAAAAATCTACAAAAAAATTTTCTAACAATAAAACATTTTCTTTTTGTTTGAAAATGTTCAGTGAAAATATATAGCATTTTTAGTAGTTATCTTTTCAATATATGAGCTCAGAGATTACAAACAATACATTAATGTAATTGTTCCATAGAGAGGAAAAATAATGTTGAATGAAAATAAAACTCAGGAAGCCAGGGCAAAACCATGAAATTAATAAGGAGGTCACTCAAGGGAGTTTTTCTGATGTCTCTCTCTCTCTAAAATAACGCAAGAACCATATGAGAAAAAAAAGAAGAACAACAAGACCAATATACATACAGGAAGTCTCAAAATTGTAAATGTAGTTGAAATATCCTGATAATGGATAACAAATAGTGTGGGAGGAAGCAAATTTGAAGGTGATAGACTGTTTAAGAGTTTGTAAAGGATTCAGACAAGAGAAAATCATCTTATACATGTAAAGGAAAGCCTGCAGATCCCTAAGCACCTGTTTCATGGGCTGCATTCCGGGTAATAAACAGGTGAGTACACCATGATTCTAAAGCTAAAATGGTTCTATATTACGAGACGTGTTTTCAGAGATGCCACAACAGCAGCTAGCATTCCTGCCATGTACACACAGACTAACTTCCTGGTGCCTCTTCCAAATTATTCTTTCCTGCAATCTATCCAACATGCAAGGAGGAATGGAGTGTTTCTGCACAGGGTCTCTGATGCTTTAGACCTGCAGACAGCTTTACCTCTTCTTTGAACAACTAAGGCTGTAACAAAGTTAATAAAGGAGGAAAATAGCACAATGAAGAGACAGTAAAGAAATCAAAAGGGCTTGAGGGGAAAAATCCACAAGCTACTACTAGTAAAAGATGTTAACTTCCTAAACATAGGCCCCATCCCAGCAAAGCACTTAATGACATGATTCATAGACTATTCATGTGTTTGAAGTTAAGGACGTGCTTAAGTGCTTTGCTGGGCCAGAGTCATAATGGGACACTAAAACTGGGAAGAAAAAAAATGAGCAACAAATTTGTGGCCTTTGCATATGACTTACATAGGAAGTAATTCTAGATTTAGATTTATGTAACAATTGTGCTATAACTAGTGATGCAGAAGTGGTGGGAGAACCATCTAAACAACTAGGACTGTAATCTAGTTAAGGATTTCATTGGGATTAATGTTCAACTAAGAAACTGAGAAAACAAGAAGATTGGATTTCAGCAGAGCAAAATTTGGAAGAATGCAGGAAGTGCAGGGTGAAATTGAACAGGATAAAGCAGTGGAGGGAAAGGACACAAAGGGGAAATAGAAAGTGTTCAAAGATAAATTAATGTATGCCCAAGGGTTATGCAAGCCATCTAGCAATATGCACGCCATCTAGCAATAATTGCACAAGGAATTTTTTTTCAAAGGGGGCCTGTGTGAAGGAACAGAGAAATGTAAGAGTAATCAAGGGTGAGAAAGAGGCAGACATGGGTTATAAAACATCAAATGCAGAGCAGGATAGGAATGATTGCATACTAAAGTTAAGAGAGCATAAAAAAGTGATAAGAAAAGCAAAGGCAGAGAATGAAAGGAAACTTTTAGAAGAGGATAACATGAAATTATAACAGATTTTTCAGGTGCTGTACATAAACAACAAGAGGCCAGCAAAGCAGATCATAGGACTTCTTAGAGGAAGGGAAAAGTGATTTATTAGCTGAAGAATTATAAACTGCTGAGAGACTGAATTATTTATTTATTGGTGTTCAAAAAGATGGGAAGACAGATAACAGAATCACACCTCCTCAGAGAGAAAGAAGACATATAGGAGGTATCATGACAAGGCCTAACAATGTGAAGTACTTATTATTATTTATAATTGAATCAGGAATAAGACACCATTGTACAAGATACTGTACAAACATGTAGGAAGACACAATCCCTTCCCTAGGAATTTACAATGTAAGGCCTCCATCCTGCAAACTTTTTGGTGTAAGGGGACTCCTATGGCCAAACAGAACCCCATTGACTTCGGTGGGACTCCATGCAGGCATAGGAATCTACCTACATGAATTAGATTGCTGCAAGTGATGCTGTAGTGGAATCTTTGGCAAAAGGTAAAGTAACAATGTTGTTAACTCTTGCAAATTTCTCTTAAATTCCCAGGTACTGGAATCATGTGAATACATGAGAATCTCAGCTTTCATTTAAAAATTAAGTTGTTAGTCTCCATAGTTGCAGAGAAAAGTTTGAAAACACAAACCCTAAAAGATAAAAAACTAAAAGTCAAATGAAAACAACCAAAGATTAAGTTCTAAAAATAATAATGATTTTTTGGTGCATGACTAACTGGCAATATTGATGATCTGGACAGAGTCTAATGAGAGCTATGTTAAAAACAAACACTAAAGATAACTCAAGAAGCTCCAAATCATAAACTTGATTTTAATGCTAATGAAAAGTGGAATTTGCGTTTTGGTCTGCAGTCACTAAAGTTTGTGGTCATCCTGGTCTCGTCTGTAAATGAACTCTAAATTCATGGCTCAGTTTCCTACATCTCCTGCTCACATGAGTTTCACACTTGAGGCAGATGTTCTATTGTTCCAGTAGTCTGTAATTGTCATAGGAGGTCATGACAGAGATCATATGTGAGCTTTTAATTTTCTGTCTTCCAGCCACAACCTATTCTCTCACCCTGAAAGAATTTTTTCAAAGAAGTCTGGCATCCTACTTCCACTCAAACACATCATCTTGCAGAGCTTTGAAGAAACCTCCTCCCCACAGTTAAGTTAGCTTTGGGTTGCATCATTTCTTTTTGATGAAAGTGAAAGTTTACTCGAAAGTAGAGATGGACCTGAACTGATGATATCCTGGATCTGAAAAAAAACACAAACTTTGAGGAAGGGTTTGGAATTCAAACGAGGATCCAAACTTCACTGCTGGTGTCTCTCTTTCTCGCTCTGAGTCAAATTTTCTGACTGGGGCCCATTTCTTCTGAGAAGGGGCTAGAACCGAAAACATACAAAATGAAACTGGACATTTTTGCACAGCACTAGCCAGGAGTATTCAAGCAAATTCAATCTTCTTCTGTATTATTGCTGGAATTTTTCCTCGATGAAGGGCCTAACAATATCATGGCACAATCCTTCGAACATAGACCAAGACAGCAGTTCTAACTAGTCATGTATTGCTTGGTTGTTTTTACTTGCTGAATTTCCCATGCTGCAGCATCTCCATGGAGCTGTGCATTCAAATCATTGATGATTACATGATGTTAGGTTACAATTTAGTTCAGCTAGTGTTTAAGGAAGATGAATATAACAATGGTACCGATTCCAATAACTTCCTTTCTTACACCTCAGTGTGAAACCTCTTAGGGTAACAAAAAGTCATTCCCAATACAAAGGAGGACTTCTCTCTTTTCATCTGTGAAACATTGCTTGGTGTTTTCTCATATTCTCCCATTTGTTTTCCCCACCGAATTTTTGGGTGCTAGATTGCTAGCAAATATGCCAGATTTGTTTGACTGAGGAAGTGTTGGAAGAGAAGAGGGAGAGAAACAAACTCAGCTTGCCGTAAGAAAGTGCAACTCTCGCTGAAGTCAATGGGAATTGTGCCCGCTCATGCCAACCTGAGTTTGGCTGAGAGAGAAAGAGAGAGAAGTCAACATTACAGTTTATATGATCCCTTCTCACTAGGAGCAGGCGAACTCATTTTACCTTACTTTGAGCCATCTCCATTACTGTAGTTTGACTCAAGCATTACTGGGTTTATGTTCCATCTCAGAGTCTGTGAGAAAAGGAACAGATCAAAAAGAGAGGAACAACCAAATGGAAAAAAACATATCCATGGTACATTAGATACAAGGCACTCACTTGTGCCATTTGGCTATTATGGCAGGGGCTGATGTTCTGCTAGCCTTAATACATAGCACACTTTTCCTTTCAGCTAGGGAAAAAACAGGGGGGGGGGTGTAATTCAATCACATTTGAAAGAACATGGAAGATAAATTACAGGAAAAAGTTTCACAAAATTAGACTTGTGGTTAAACACAAAATATAATTTAAATGATCCACAAAACCTCAAATTCTTCAAAGATCACCTATCCCTTCCTTTCACTGTTCTCTTACGGTACAGAAAGTACTCCCTATTCCTTATGAGAATACACTTGGAGCACCATCAGGCAATTATTCTCAAGTATACTTCTCTGGCAGTGCAAGGCTGAGATTAGCACATTTACTAAAAATTATGTTGGTAGCACTTTGTCTAGACAATGTAGATATGTCAGTACCAGCAGATCTGGAAATTGGGGATAAGCAATAGATGGTTATACTAAACTTCCCCTTCTCACTGCTGCCAAATGAAATGAGAGGAAATATTAAACGTACTACAATTCTCCTCCAACCACCAGCATTCCTACTGCTCTATCGATATACATCTACCATAATAAATTGAATTCATTTGGATTTGTGTTGACTAACTATCTAAACTCAGTTGTATGTTAGCATTAATGGTAATTTAATATAAATGGGCCAAATTCTGTCTCTGCTTCTACCTGCCTCAGTTTTGTATCTCAATAGCTAAAGAAACACAGAAAAAAGATACAGATATTACCATGAAAATCACACTTACAACATCAAAATGATTTTTCTTTTAAATTGGGGATTAAATATAATTATTTTTATCTTATATGCACTTTTATGCTTAACAAATAAACATGACCTGTCTTTTAAGCTTTGTATTTCCTTTCTGCAGCCACTAGAGGGAGAAATCTGTTACTGGAATCTCATGGCTTCTAGTCTATTTTTGGAACAGCATCAGAAATATTACTGTTACATGAAAAATTTTGTCTCCTGTGTGGTAAGCATGAATAACACAATAAATAGCATCTAAAAACAAAGTGAAATATACTTTTTTTTACAAATAAACTCCAAATAAAATCCTCAAGCCTTGCAAATTTAAACACTATGTTAATTGTTCTTGCTTTGCCTGTATTACAAATCTTTCTATTGTGTTTATTCCCATTGCATCCAGGGGCTGGGAGTCCAAATAGGAAGAAACCAGTGTACTGGTTTTCCATCAATATACAAACAAAGGTTGGATTCTAGTAGCTTAAACTAATAATGATGAAAATACCATAAAATTATCTATTAGCACTAAGGGGCATTGGAAATCCACTTTCGACTGAAAACAAACCTAAGCAGTGACATTTTTGTTTAAATAACTTGGACATTATAAATTCCTGGATGTACAACCCTCCTTTTATTCCATCAGCCACAAGAAAGAGACTTGTATTGGTTAAGGAATTTGCTTGTATTGCTGTACCTTAAATACTTCAAAGAGAATAATTATCATGAGTATCTCATGCTGACAAGGCCATTTTGGTATGAAAAGTTATTGAGACAAAATTTTCAAACTTGGGTTGCCCAAAGTTGGCACTTAAATCCACACTTCAGAAGAAGAGGCCTGAGATTCGGGGTGCTGGGTCACCACGACTCCCATTGAAGTGCTCCTTCCAATTAACTGGATTGCTGATGGCTAGCAATGAGCAATTGACCCTGGCTTCATACACTAGATTCAGATAAAAGGCCTCCTTATGGACTATTTTTCCTTGTAAGGAAGGAGAATTTATGAGATCAAGGCCTTGTCTATGTTCCTTCGCTTGGATGTACATAGTTCCTCTTGTTGGCCTTAGTTCCTTAGAATCATAGAAGATTAGGGTAGGAAGAGACCGCAGGACCAACACCAACACCAACTAAATCATCCCAGCCAGGGCTTTGTCAAGCCAGGTCTTAAAAACCTCTAAGGATGGAGATTCCACCATCTCCCTAGGTAACCCATTCCAGTGCTTCACCACCCTCCTAGTAAAATAGTGTTTCCTAATATCCAACCTAGACCTCCCCCACTGCAACTTGAGACCACTGCACCATGTTCTGTCATGTGCCACCACTGAGAACAGCCTAGCTCCATCCTCTTTGGAACCCCACTTCAGGTAGTTGAAGGCTGCTATCAAATCACCCCTCACTCTTCTCTTCTGCAGACTTATTTCCTAGTTTCCTCAACCTCTCCTCGTAAGTAATGTGCCCCAGCCCCCTAATCATTTTCGTTGCCCTTTGCTGGACTCTCTCCAATTTGTCCACATCCCTTCTGTAGTGGGGGGACCAAAACTGGACACAATACTCCAGGTGTGGCCTCACCAGTGCTGAATAGAGGGGAATAATCACTTCCCTTGATCTGTTGGCAATGCTCCTACTAATACAGCCCAGTATGCCATTAGCCTTCTTGGCAACAAGGGCACACTGCTGACTCATATCCAGCTTCTCGTCCACTGTAATCCCCAGGTCCTTTTCTGCAGAACTGCTGCTTAACCAGTCAGTCCCCAATCTATAGCGGTGCATGGGATTCTTCCTTCCTAAGTGCAGGACTTTGCACTTGGCCCTGTTGAACCGCATCAGATTTCTTTTGGCCCAATCCTCCAATTTGTCTAGATCACTCTGGACCCTATCCCTATCCTCCAGCATATCTACCTCTCCCCCCAGCTTAGTGTCATCTGCGAACTTGCTGAGGGTGCAATTTATCCCATCATCCAGATCATTAATAAAGATGTTGAACAAAACCGGCCCCAGCATCCCCAGTGGCTCCTGCTCTGCATGGGAACAGATTCCCACATTGCAGATCTCAAGGGAATGCAGGGGAACTGTGTTAGAGTCATTCCCCCGCCCCCCAAAAAAACTAAAAGCAAATAGAACAGCAGGAACAGGAGAGCATTCTCACACCTGCCTTACACTAAGTGAATGGATCTGGACCTAGGCTACCTTGACACCGTTATTATAAATCAACTGGGTAGCTAAAATTGTTGCTGAAAAGTCCTACATTTATAACCCAAAGCTCCCATTGTATTTTTATTGTTCTTATTATTATGAGGATGATGTTTTTATTGGTTCAGGGGCCTACAAAAATGCAATATTCTCTCTGTGACATCCAAATGATTTTTTTCAGAGGTTGAGTGTTGGAAAACTTTAGAAGGTATTCCAGCCATTTGTTTATTAAAAGCTATTCCAGAGTAATTTTTCATTCTAAAAGGATTTCCACCAGGCCTTAAGAAGTTATGGTGTATGCAGTAAGTATGCCATTCACAAACATTTCCTTTAATTGCGAAGTTTCTCTATGCCGGAATCTGTTCTACACTGATTCCACAATATGCACTCCCCATAAACCTGAATTACAGGTTAGGCTTCATTTTAAGTATGAAATATTAAATGAGATCCTAATAGTTAAATCAGTCCATTGTCATTACAGTAGTGTAACTCGGGTTGGCAGTCCCCAGCCTCAGTGATGTCACCGTCACCATTTATACTTGGCTACGGTAGTGAACAGAGCCCAATTTGTATGAATTAGCTTTGATCGATTAAAGGTATTAAAAAATTTTTTATCCTGGATCAGTTTGAATTATCGGCTGCTTTTTAGTGTTTTAAAAATGCATCTCAATAACTTAAGACGACAGGTTAAAATTGTTAATAGATTGCAGTGAAAAAGACAGAAGAGTAGTTAGCATTTTTGAAGCCAAGTGGAATTGTGGAGGATTGGAACCTCTGATCATCAGATGATCCAAGCCACATTTTGATACCTTTGCTCAGGCTGAATGGATTGGTACTATACACCTCCAATAGTCCCACTCTCTTTGCAGTCAGAAAGGATAACAGATCATTGGGGCTACTCAATGAGGCAGGGGCTACATGACTGGAGTTTCAATGGCAGAACCTACCTCACAGTAAGGAAACCATTTCCTTATCTTGTAGGGATAGTTTATTTCTGGCTCTTTAATCACAGCCGTAAGGAGGACCAGATACTCTGCCTACAGGGAGCACTGAGATGCATTGTGGCCCCACAAAGGCACAGTTCCTCCTGCAGCCCCTTTGTTTCAGCTAGGGAGGGAGTATTCTGAGGTGCCCTTTTCATGGTGCAGCACACTCCATTACACAGCAAGTGGGGAGGGTGGAGTCATGGTTTTGCCAACTCCTTGCCCTGCCTGATACACTTGTTTCTTGGCATTTGGCATTCAGCCCCTCTTCTGCCCTTGGCACACAGCCCTGCTTATATTTTCTTACCTCCTGACTTGGAGAAAGTCTCTTCCCCCAGTGGTGCTGATTGCACATGCACAACTGCAGGCAGTTCCTGTCAACAGTTCTGCCATGGCAGGGTGCAGACAGCAGCCAACCTTCAGCAGAGCAGAACTCCCTGCAGAAATCCATGGGGAGGCGCCTGCTTTTAACGATGAGAGAGGCCTGCAACCAACTGAAGGTCAGGACCTGGGTGTCTGATAACCCTAGTTTGCTAATGAGCAGTTTCTAATACTCCTTGCTTCAGCAGTTATGCCCTGTCCAGGATTAATACTTTTTGGGCTGCAAAATTTCATAACAAACCCCCCCCATACCAAGTGAAACTCATCTATTTTTGGATTTCAGTAAATGCCCCAAACTAGGCACTGTTGCATGGAGGGAGGTGAACCCATACTGAGTTTCATGCAGACATGCCCTGTCCCACCCGGGGTTGGGGATGAGGGAGGGATTTATGGTATTGCATAGTTTGGCCCAAACCCAGGAAAAACTTGGCAGCTATGGTTAACTTTCACTTTGAGATTCAAATCTCAAAGCGATGCTCTGGGAGTGAGTACACAATAGGGTGCTGCCTGTAGAGGTTTTCCCAGGGTCATCCCGTTTTTGAAGTAGCTGTTGCAGGAAATCTGTGAGGGTGCTCAGTACATACTGCCAACTGTCCAGTTTTATGGGCTCAGTATCCCATGCTGTACTGTTGTTTTGTACCTCAGAGAGGCAACCTTAGTACACAGGCTAACTAAAATCCAAACCAACCCTGTGCTCCCGTGAACTGAAAGAGCTGAGTTTCTCACAGCTCTCTAGGTACCTATCCCTCAAGGGTAGTCCCAGTTGAAATTTACTCATATCCTTCAAGCACCCTGAGCTCCTCTGGTGTAAGTCACTATAGAATTGTAATAATCTATTATTATTGTTGTTCTAATAGTGCAGTTGGCCTGTTGTACAAGGGAGCAGCGCTAATACAAAAACATGTCTGCACTGAAAGAGTCTCTGAAATAGGCAGAATATTGTGGAAGGAAGTGACAAAGGCCTTAAGTTATCTGCAGTGTCAAGCATATGTATGTAGCAGATAAATGGACAAGAGTTCAAATCAAAGACTATATGACAGCAATTGTTTTCGAGGTTTCTTTCGGAACCTTCCTCTGTTCTACCAGGGAATCCAGCCTTTTCAGAGGCAAGGTGTTCCTGCTATTGCAGGCTTTGGACAGAAAGCACATTGCTGCTACCCTCTTACATAAAATGAACAAACAGCTGAATCGCTGACCCCAAATGGCCTTTTCTCTAGGATTTGTGGTTTGGACAATGAAGCCAACATTTTACATGCAGTCAGTGGTGGTGCTTGGAATAGTGCACAAACCATGTTTTGAGTGTACTCTCTTCTTCCTCTAGGATGCTAAATACTGTGCGTCTGAATAATTTTTTTGAAAAACCACTTTGTAATGCACTGCACTGTAATGAAACACTGCACACCTTTGTGCGAAACACTTGGCAATAAATGTGTGAGTGCACTATGAATATACAGTAGGAAAAGTACAGTACCCTATTTATAAAGCATAGTATACGTAAAGGCCATTTAGCAAGATACAATAGGACTAAGTTCCAATTTGAAAATAAAGAGGAATCTCTTTACTTGTTTTATGCAAAATATAAAACAGATCTAATAATGTATAACATATAGTACTTTGAACTTACAAACATTAACTATTTAATGGTCACAAGAGCCATAAAAAGTAGCCAGGTAACTATTATCCCTATTTGATGAATATGGAGACAGAGAGGCATCGGCAGAGCTGGGAATAGAACCTATATGCCAGATTCTTGACTAGAGTAAATTGGTGTATTTCCATTAACTCAAAGGAGCTGTGCTGATTTACACCAGCTAAGAAGTTGGCCCCAGGAGTTCTGAACTCCCAGCTCTTTCTCAGTCCACTAGATTACACTGCCTCCCACCAGATCTACCCAGAAATACAGTGATAATAGGATCCACTGTAGCCTAGCAACTGTGTGCTTAGTGCTACTTACCACTGATTCACTGAACAGGAGGATACTTCTACAGAGTTAACTTGGGCTCTTACCTGGCCCCCATCCCAACACAAAAATCCTTTCTCCCAGGTTTGGACATGCTCTGAAACCAGACCAGTTTGCTTGACTGGGAGTGTAGGGAAGAGCTCAGTCTCCATTTTATCTTGGGCCACAACCCACCCACCCTTGCAGTGTGGATAATCCCAGTTATTTCACTTGGGTCCTGATCATCCTCCAATACCTTCCCACAATTCCCTCTGGGCCATATTTTCCAGCTCTTCTACCTAATCTCTTCTTCTGCACCAGAAGTCACCTAAAAGTTTATATACACGGAGTCAAGATTTAAACCCCACATTTCCATGTGGCCTGCTACATCTCTGCACAGCACTTGATGCCATCTCAGAGATTCTCAGCCCAGCATGCTGCCAGGAGGTCAGAGGCTCACACTACACAGTGGTGCAGATTAGTGCAGCCCAAAGAACCATGAGATGTGACCCCAGAAGTCCTAGTGCCTAACGCAGGTTAGTGCAGGGCCAGTGCAGACATGGCTACACAGGTATCACTCAGATATGACTTAGAAGTGTGGATTCTCGCAGCTGAACTTGGCTAACGCAGGTTCCCAGACCTGGGATAACTCAAATCCCATATCCAGGAAAACTCCATCAATAGGTCTGATCACCAATATGTCTGATCACCAAAACTGGAATATTTACGGAAATGTGAAACAAATTGAGGATGAAAGCAGCATGGACTACAATACTCTGATTCAACAACAACAAAACAGCATTCAGGCATAACAGCAGGCACAAGATCACCATTGTACTTTTGGCTTCCAGTCATTCTGGTTATAAAAATGCATTTCCTAGGCCATTCAGAACACAAAGTAAACATTATTCCGTGGTCCAAAAACTTTAACTATGTTAAAGTGCATGCTCTGTATTTTATCTGAAAACCCAAATACACATAGATTGTTCTGAACACAAAGTATTACCTGGGATAGCACTTCAAATGCAAATTAAGGGCTCTGTAAAATTATTGTAATGCAAGAGTACCATGGTTTATTAACAGCAGATTTGCAAGGTTAATTTTCAATTATGTATTTCTTATTAATTTTCTAGCTGTCTTGCTATTATTAAATTTAAAGAGGAAGATACTTTCAATGTGTCCAGCTTCTGTGGCTTTATTACTGATAATTATTCCTATTTTCCAATTTGTGTTACTCTCGCGTCTTGCAAAATTTGTAATTAATGAGCAAATAATTATAGCAGCACTTACTAGAGCTGCTTTAGTTAAAGCTGTGTCAGCTTTTGCATTAGGGTCCCCATTTTTCAAGGGTTTATAACTCAAGCATAAAAATTCACTCTGAGCAGCACCTTGTCATACGAGCCATCAGCTGAGAGTGATTCTTCTTTTTTCAATGTTTCTAAACAGCATTGTTTGGTTCGATTTAAACGATTGGCCATTGTAAATATAAAATATTAAAAGGTCAAGAGGTTTACTGCTCTTACATTTTTCAGTGTTATGATGACTTCAGTAGATAAATAGATAGATACACATTTTTAAAGTGACAATTTTCACATATTAAAGTTAAAAGTGAGAGGCGGAATATCTCCAAAGAACAGAACTGAGCTGTTGAAGCCTGATGCACTTTACAAAATAAGCAGAGCCGAGAATGTTTGACATACATGGGAGATGTGCATTCTGGACCCAACCTGGCTAAGAGCTTAAGCATACACTTAACTTTAAGCAGATGCATGGTCCATTGGAGTCAATGGGACCATTCCCACATGTGCTTGATGACCCAATTCTACAAAGCACTTAAGCATGGGCTTAACTTTAAATACATGCTTAAATCCATCCCTATTTAAAAGTAACAGCTGCTTATATGCTTTACTAAATTGGGGCTCCCAGGCTTAATCCTGCAAGCTGCTGAGGACCCTCAACTCCTACAGAAGTCAATGGGAGCTGACTCAGCACCTCACAAGAATCTCAGCACCCTTCAGCATTCATACCTGTCCATGTAATATTTAGAAACTGGCCATTAGTGTCACCTATATGTAAGTGTCTGGCTTCTATTTTCCCCTGTTTAATCAAAATGGAAAAAAGTCAGGACAGGTTAAAATAGACACATCACACATACCAAATACGTGGCAATTCAAAAACCCTTCCCTGGAGAACAGTGTGAAAAGATTTAGAAAGTTTTTTCCCAATTACCTTTTTATCACCTGTGTGAATGTGGACACAACTAACTCTTTGGGGCGAGCACTGTGCCATGTCATATCTATTTAAACTGCAGCCTCTGAGTGCTCCAACAGCAACAAGAAGATACATTTATCTTTTATGCTGGGTTGCACACACTCTCTTTCTCTCCTTTTTTCCCCTTCATGGTTTAGTTTGTCTGTTGTACACTCCACTGTTTTCCACCACTAAAATGAGTGTCTGAAAGCAAGGGGAGAAGGTAGCTAGTACAACCATTGACCCAAATAAAAACTATGGACCAGGACCTAAGAGGCTCTGCAAAATTCAGGAACTACTGCAAAGGGAAGATAATGCACAAGTAGCCAGAAGGCCATAGGGAGAGTTCAGATGAGTGAGTTGATCACAATGCGGTCACTGGGAACATCAGAAACAATAAAGCTAGCAGAGAGAGCAAGGTACTGTATAAGGGCTGCCACAGCTTCAAAGAAAATATGTGATTTCAAAAGCTACTGGGAGACAGAAATGTTGTGTGACTACTTCCTCCCAAACATCCCATGCAAATATGCTGCTTGCAGAGGCATTGTGGCTGCACTGACTAGTCATGCTTTCTGCTCCTTCTTTTGCAAAGACTCTTCAGATGCTCCTATTTGCTCCTATTTCTTGGGCTCTGCAGGACCCACCATTTTTGGAGCAACTTGGCCTGAGTGCTTAGTTTGTTTAAGGCAGCACTGTAACATCCATGCAGTAGAGGCAGGGGACAGGGAAGAGTCATCATTGTGTATGCGGGTTTTGTTTTTGTTTTTTTCCTGTTAATAATAAGGCAACTGCGGGTACTTGAATCTGCTAGAGATGACCACATCAGTCAAGCAGTTTTACTTGTTGGGAAACTCAGCCACAGACAACCCCGGTATAGCACAGCTCAGGGAATGAACAGTCCTATCTGCACACTTGCGCAATTACACTGGTAGATCGTGCTAAACCAACCTGATCTCCTTCTTTGAGAAGGTAACAGATTTTCTAGACAAAGGAAACGCAGTGGATCTAATTTACCTCGATTTCAGTAAGGCATTTGATACAGTTCCACATGGGGAATTATTAGCTAAATTGGAAAAGATGGGGATCAATATGAAAACTGAAAGGTGGATAAGGAACTGGTTAAAGGGGAGACTACAATGGGTCATACTGAAAGGTGAACTGTCAGGCTGGAAGGAGGTTACTAGTGGAGTTCCTCAGGGATCGGTTTTGGGACCAATCTTATTTAATCTTTTTATTACTGACCTTGACTTTATTACGGATGACACAAAGCTGGGAGGTATTGCCAATACAGAGAAGGACCGGGATATCATACAGGAAGATTTGGAGGATCTTGTAAACTGGAGTAATAGTAATAGGATGAAATTTAATAGTGAAAAGTGCAAGGTCATGCATTTAGGGATTAATAACAAGAATTATTGTTATAAACTGGGGACACATCAGTTGGAAGTAACAGAGGAGGAGAAGGACCTCGGAGTATTGGTTGATCACACGCTGTCTATGAGCCGCCAATGTGATATGGCTGTGAAAAAAGCTAATGCGGTCTTGGGATGCATCAGGCAAGGTATTTCCAGTAGAGATAAGGAGGTGTTAGTACCATTATAAAGGCACTGGTCAGACCTCATCTGGAATACTATGTGCAGTTCTGGTCTCCCATGTTTAAAAAGGATGAATTCAAACTGGAACAGGTACAGAGAAGGGCTACTAGGATCATCTGAGGAATGGAAAACCTGTCTTATGAAAGGAGATTCAAAGAGCTTGGCTTGTTTAGCCTAACCAAGAAGGCTGAGGGGAGATATGATTGTTCTCTATAACTATATCAGAGGGATAAATACCAGGGAGGGAGAGGAATTATTTAAGTTCAGTACCAATGTGGACACAAGAACAAATGGATATAAACTGGTCACCAGGAAGTTTAGACTTGAAATTAGACCAAGGTTTCTAACCATCAACCATCAGAAGAGTGAAGTTCTGGAACAGCCTTCCAAGGGGAGCAGTGGGGGCAAAAGACATATCTGGCTTCAAGACTAAGCTTGATACGTTTATGGAAGGGATGGTATAATGGGATAGCCTAATTTTGGCAATTAATTGGTCTTTGACTATTAGCCCAAAATATGCCCAATGGCCTGTGATGGGATGGGATCTGAGTTACTACAGAGAATTCTTTCCTGGGTGTCTGGCTGGTGAGTCTTGCCCACATGCTCAGGGTTTAGCTGATCACCATATTTGGGGTCGGGAAGGAATTTTCTTCAAGGGCAGATTGGCAGAGGCCCTGGGTTTTTTTTGCCTTCCTCTGCAGCGTGGGGCACGGGTCACTTGCTGGAAGATTCTCTGCACCTTGAAGTTTTTAAACCACGATTTGAGGACTTCAATAGCTCAGACATAGGTTTGATACAGGAGTGTGTGGGTGAGATTCTGTGGCCTGCTTTGTGCAGGAGGTCAGACTAGATGATCATAATGATCCCTTCTGACCTTAAAGTCTATGATTCAATCAAAAAGAAAGGTTTTAAGAGAGTTAACATATAAGCGATAAAGATAGAAAAGGTTGCAAACAAACAAAAGTAAATATACACTTTCTAATGGTTAAGATCTAACTTAGCAAGCTACAGTCTTTGTTCAAGGTAGTTTACTCACCAGCTTTCCTTTCCCAGTAATGGCAGACTAGCTCTTAGTCCGAATCCCCAGAAAGTCCAAGTTTCTGTCTCCCCAGGTGAAGGGTAACTTAGTAGCTCTCTGCCCCTCTCTCTATAGATACAGGGTGGGTGAGGTAATTTTTTTTTTATTGGCCCAACTTCTGTTGGTGAAAGGGACTAGCGTTTGTGCTTACACAGAGCGCTTCTTCAGGTCTGGTCTCTCTTTATAGTCCAGTAAACCTTTGAAAAATCTCTCTCTCTCAAAGTTCAATGACCCTGCGTCAAGAGGCAGGATGGTTTCCTGGGGGTGCAGTATCTATCCCCCATTGAGAGTGTTCAATGATCACTTTTCCCTCCTGATAGCTCTGTTTGCTTGGCATGCAAATGTGTTTTTCTTTGTCTTTGGTCACACCTTGCTCAATTTACTTGGGGGAGACATTTAAGCAGGCAGAACCACATTCCTTTATCTGGAAAAAAAAACTGTATATCAGCTCCTCTTCACATGCCTGCTTTAAACACATTTTAGTCATAATTCCAGCACATCTGTATAATCCTTTGTGGGTTGACCATACATCCATCACACAAGGATAGTAATGATCAGTGATTTATTAGTGTTCCAATGGCATAGTACATGACACCTTTTGGGTATATATCAAGACAACAGTGTGTTAGGTGTAGTGAGTATGTCAGGCCTGGCAAGAGTTACCCTCAGAGTAGTGAATCACCAGTGGGTCTCCGGGTCACATCTATATTCCTGTATCTGTAGAGGTAGACAGAATTTAACTTTTCCTTAGAGGGAGTGCCAAATTCTAATTGCAGTTATACCAGCTTCCATCCAGAGTGACTCCACTGAAGTTAACTGAGTTATTTTGGATTGACACAAGTGTATGGAAGTGCAGAACACCGTCCACAAGCATTGCATTTTTGCAAAGTACTTTTTTTTTTAACGTAACATGAGACCTCCACTGCTAAAGAAGATACAACCACATTTTCTCACTGTGAGTTATTTGCCTCCAAAGAAGCTAGACGCCAGCACAAAAGTAGAGAAAATAAAATAAAAGCATGTCATTGCCACCCTGAGGATCACTTCATATTTCATAAGCTTTTTTATCCTAACATCAATATTCTCACCAATAGCCATTGTAAACCTTACCATGCTAAAAGAATACTGATATCATTATTTCTCTCTCTCTAACACACACGCACGCACACGCACAGGCAGAATAAAGCCCAAAACACACTGATGCTTTTATTCCATAATAAAAGCTTTATATAAATACCAGCAGTTACTCCACATATTGGATGACTGTCGAGCTTTTAGGTAAATATTTTCTGCTACTGAACTAATGTCATGCGTGACATGCTTCTCCAGTTAAGATTAGTTTGCTAAAGCTGGTCAAAGAAATCTATATGTACTCATATTCCCTAGTTGCTGGGGGGCCTTACATTTTGACTGTAACCATGGTGCTGCTGGATTTATCATGACTGCATGGCACAATGTGCGTCTCATCATTCTTTCCTGGCAGCTTTGTACAGCTTTTATTTAGCTGTAAAAATAATTTACATTTCGTGAGCATCTGAATTAAAGATAAACTAGAACTATGACATCCAGGGATAGATATTTTTATGCAAATTTATTTATAAAACAAATCATATTTAGAACATAACATCACACCAATGTCTTCTTCAGACAGCTTGTCTCTTTTTACAAATATTTAAATCTTTCTTATGGGGAACAATATATTAAAGTATAATGTATACATTTGCCATGCAAATGGAAATACAGAAGATGAACAATTCTCAGTGGTTATTTACAACAATGAGTAAAATTTGGGAAGCTGGGTTAGTCACAGGTTTGGTTATGGGGTTAAGAGTTTTTTCACCATGACATCTTTGATTTGAATGTTTTCCAGGTCAGTAGTGACTATCCTGGCCCCATTGACTTCAGTGGGGGGGAGGGGGGGCAGGATTTCACCCCTAGTACACACTAAGCTGCTTTGTGGCCTATATGACATGCATTGTTATTAGTTCAGTTGCCGGGGGTCAACAATCCATATCACAAACAGCACCATCACCTTTACTCTTGTGCCATTATCATCTGTGACAACTTACCTGACACTTTCTATCATCAGGACATTTCAATAAAAAACTACGTCCCTTTTAAGTATGCCTGTATCTCTTTTCAGGCTCATGACCTATATATGCTATTTGCTACTCACTCCAACTATTGTGTTGCTCAACTACTCCTTAATACAACTACTGCAAAGAGTCAAAAACTCTTTTATATTCTAAAACATCATAAACCAAAGTATTTTGCACTGTGTTCCAAATGTTCAAAAATGGTTCGTTTTACAAAAACAAGAAAATGAAAAAAAACAAAAAACAGAATTATACACATTTTGGTTGATAATAAGGCTATTATGAGTACACAATGTAAAATTTTGAAATTTGATTTGAAAATAGGCACAATTTAAAATCTTACAGGTTTTTGGTACAAAAATATGGATTTCATGAAATTACTAAAAAATGAAAATTTGAGCTGAGAAATGACTGGAAAGAACTAAGAAAAAATTCCACCTGAATGTCATGAAATCATTTTTTTCAGTTTCATCAGACTTTTCCTTCTGATCTTTTCACTCAGTCGCTTTTATGTTATCTCATTTCTACATGGTCTCTATTTCTTGATTTGTGTCCAAAAAATTCTACAGTTAGTTTCTTGAGTTCCCATAAAGCATAAGCCTGGTGTTTGATCAATGGTTTCACTATAACACTCTTCCTGTTTGGTGACAGCAACATCTCATCCATGTCAGAAGCCTCTGCTATTTACCATCCTTCTGCAGCTGTGAACTCTCTGCTGTGTGATTCCATTTTCACTGTATGTTACCCTAAAAGGGTACAGAGGATGCCATAGAATTGTTTTCCATTTCTAAAGAAAAATTGCAAAAATTCTAAATGGCAATAAAACACATCACAAATGTTGATATGTTTTCTTACTACAAATGTGCTCTGGCAAAGGTTGGACACTTGCCCCACTCTCTGCTTCTCTTAGTCACTCTAATGCTAATGCAAATTATCTCAATCTCAGAGGCAGGAGCATCTCAGAGGATGGATCATGCAGCACAACGTGCTCTTATGTTAGCGCTCCAGTAAATGGTGTTTGCCTGTGGCAGTGGGATCCTGTGAGAGTTGGAAGGAATACTATTGCTGTTAGGTTCCAGCTTTCTATCCAGACTGTTTTAGCTCAAATCAATGCTTGCCCCAGCCCAGTTTGTGTGGATGTATGCACTTCTAACTGCAGATACTAAAGAATAGCTGGTGATGCGAGTGATCCTGCTTTGGCTGATATGTCACAGGCTGTTCCTTTTTCATCCCTCCCTTTGGCACTCTGACAAACGTTTTGTGCAATAACCCCTGTCGAATGCTGCAGGCAATATCATGCTCCTTCTTTAGCTCTGCTTCCGTGTTCAGACCAAATATTGCTCGTGAATCAGAAATAACACAAAATATTAGGTCCCTTTTGGTTGGAAAGTATGCTCTGTTAGGTGTTTGCTCCACTGAAACTGTACAATCCACAAGTTCCCTGAACTCTTCAGCATCTGTACTTTATATACAAAGTTACTTAAGTCTCACAGTACTTTTGCCAATTGTGCAGAGAGCTTGTAGACAGATATACATTCTGCTGTATTTTAAGGCATGTTAAAATATTTTCCAATAGTATTGCATGCCAATATGCAGTCTGACTTTTTCTCTTACCTGCCACATGAACCCTGTAGGTTTCTCCCTTTCTGCGCCTAGAGCTGGGGGGACAACAACAGGACAAACTCTTACTTATTTGCAATTCCCACTTCTGCAGCTTGTCTGCCATCTTGAGGGATGGCCAGCAGCTGAAAAGTGCATCTGAGAGGATATTTGACTTTTAAAGATAATTTTTCATGATAGGACGCAATGATTCAGCAAATAATTATAATAAGCAAGAACAATAACCAATGAACATTGTTTCTAAACAAGTCCTCTTCTATGCTTTGTACTTTTGCCTGTAAACTGTCATTTTACTAATCTGCAGGCAGAACTTTCTGTCTTGATTTTCTAAGGGCTTTCCTAAACACTGACATCAGTGATTGACAGGTGGGTTCTGCACCCCCACATCCATCAGACTCATGGAGACAGAAAACTTAGTGTGAGGATTGATGAATGGGCAAATTGAAGTGAAAATGGCAAGAGTGTTAATCCACTCAGTAGGATTCCTGTCCCTTAACCATTCCTAATCTAGTTTGTCTTCTATCTTTAGATGATACAAAGGTGACTGAACAAGGAAAGAGGTAAAGGGGAAGCATGGGGAAAGATAGCAATTCAAGCTGAGGGACACAAATGGGACTACTTGCAGGGTAACTCAACCTGAGTAAGAGTGGCAGAATCTGGCCCTGAGTTATCATGATTCCATGTCTTCCAGCAACACAATCTCGCTACCATGTAAGTTCACCTCATGATTCCTACTCAATAGCAGCTCAAGTAGACTCAAGAATTTCATCACCTCACTCTTCACTTCCTTATAGTTATCATTACAGTGCTGAAAAATGGGTTATTATTGCTTGTGTGTGTATAAAATTCACTGTATGTATAAAATGTACCATTATATTAGAGAGACAAGGTGGGTGAGGTAATATCTTTTATTGGACTAACTTCTGTTGGTGAAAGAAATGAGCTTTCAAGTTTCCTTGTTGGTTTCCTTGGTCAGTGCTACAACAGGAGATCACTGTTTTTCACAACAGTTCTATTTTGTTAGCATTGCAGCACTGTTTGCCTGAATTTTCCTACTCTTTATCCCCTGCCTTGCAAAATCTCAGTTCTGAGAGAGCTACACTGAGCAATGTGTTTGCTGCTACCAGATCTGCCTATGGTGCATTCTCTTTTCTTTTCAGTACCCAGGACATTTTAGGAGAACATTATCCTATCCAAAATATCTTCCTTTTTTAGTATTCTTAATCCATCCTTTCTGCTTTTTTTCATCATCCCCTCACTCAAAAGGATCAAAGATAAGTGTCTCTTAAACCCCTTTACACTGTTTGGGCCATTTCCTGTTAGTGAGACCCTCCTAATCCCCACCAACTTCAATGAGAGATCTGAGTACCAAATGATAGCAGGATATAGAACTTTGTTTCAATTGACTTCCCTGGGAACTCATTCCATGGGACCAATATCTACCTTCAAATTCATGCATGATTTCCATGGACACCAATGAGGCTTACACGGGCAAAAGTGAAGGACCACCTGGCCCTTTGTAAAACATAGTTCTCCTAAATTCCTCATTTTATTCCTACTTTCCTGATTTTTACATTATGTTCCCGAGATTTTTTCTCCACTTCTTTACCTTTAAACTAGTCCTTTATCACTTTCAATTTTAGTTTTGTTTCTCACTTTGCTGTATAATATTGGAAAACAAACAATTATCTGACCATCTTCACTCAGACAGACTTTTTTTTATTAACTTGGTATAAACATACATCATTCAGAAATGAAGCTGAAACTACAGCTTAGACTAGGAGAGGAGATGGTTTCCTGATATCCATCAAGGTTCTGCAATATTATTTTCCAGTTCTGTTTTTACCCAAACTTTTGCTGCTTACCTCTTTTTCTAAGTCCATCCTTTTGTGATAGTGAGTACAGCCAATCACAAGGGTATTCAGATCAACACTGAGTGATGGCTTTTGACTTTCTGTCTATATTGTGTGACAGACCCAGACCAGTGGGGTACAGGAGTCTGGTAGAGGGCAAATATACTGGTCACTGGATGAGTAGTTTTCTGTTCCCTGAGTGACCAGAGCAGGGACTGCACTAGAGTAATCAGGAACCTGCTAGAACCAGTTAAGGCAGGCAGGCTAATTAGGACACCTGGAGCCAATTAAGAAGAAGCTGCTAGAATCAATTAAGGCAGGCTAATCAGGGCACCTGGGTTTTAAAAAGGAGCTCACTTCAGTTTGTGGTATGAGTCTGAGGAGCTGGGAGCAAGAGGTGCAAGGAGCTGAGAGTGAGAGGGTGTGCTGCTGGAGGACTGAGGAGCACAAGTGTTATCAGACACCAGGAGGAAGGTCCTGTGGTGAGAATAAGGAAGGTGTTTGGAGGAGGCCATGGGGAAGTAGCCCAGGGAGTTGTAGCTGTCATGCAGCTGTTACAGGAGGCACTATAGACAGCTGCAGTCCACAGGGCCCTGGGCTGGAACTCGGAGTAGAGGACAGGCCCGGGTTCCCCCCAAACCTCCCAATTGACCTGGACTGTGAGTTCTTCCAGAGGGGAAGGTCTCTGGACTGTTCCCCAACCCACATGGTGAATCTCTGAGGCAAGAAAATCCGCCAATAAGCGCAGGACCCACTAAGATAGAGGAGGAACTTTGTCACAATTGAGACTCTCTGCTTTTAGTTTTCCTATAGCCGAGCTAAAACTAGATTTTCTGTTTCATAGGAAATTCTGTGTCTTTGAATTTTTTTCGCTTCCAAAATAGAACAAAGCTAAAATATTTCAAAATTTCCCACAAAACAATTCATTTCAGATCAACTGAATGGTTTGTTCTGATAAAATCAAAATGTTTCATTCCTATGGACTTTTTACAAATTTTATATTGTATTATATAAATGTTTCACTCCCAACAAAACAGCATTTCCCACCCAGCTAGGCTAAGCATGTTTCACCAGTACAACAGCCAACACAGGATTTCTTTTCACAAATCCAATGTGGTGTTCAAAATGTTCCTATTTAGTTTTATATGAGATTTTTGGTTACAGCTCTAGGATGGCAAGTAGTTAATTTATCTGTGGCATTTCCAGAGCCTGTATACCAATGTTACTTCATGAATTTTCATAACTGCCATTGACTTCTATAGGGCTAGGATTTCTCCCCACTTGCGGCAATGTATGATCAGTGGGGAAAAGATTCGATTCTATCGTGTCTATTTTTAAATTTCACACAACAATGAGCTTAAAGTACTTTTAACCAATTGCCTGAATCTTTGGCCAAGTCCACCTTACCTGTGAAAGATCCGTGTCAGTCATGTAATAGTCTTTTAATTTTTCATTCATTTAATTTAGTCCATTGATAGAAATTATCTGTCAGCTTGTCTATTTCCAGTTATTACTAGACAATACCTCACAATTATAATTGTGGATTGGGTATGATGTTTGTTTTACTTCTTCATTAACAGTTACTACACACTAAGTAAATTTGTTTCCGTGACATGACACATCACTAACGCATGTGAAAAATGTAATTGGTTACATCAAACTAAAATTAGGAAATAACATTAGCTGTCTGTATTTATTTACACATGCAAAGTTCAGATATATCATCAGGAGTTACAATGCTGTGTTTCATTCCACCACAGATTTAGGGTTTACCTTTGGTTTAACGTGGAACCAATGTCTCCATTTATTTATAAGAGCTGGGTAAGACTGAAAAATGCCGTGATCTCCTGAATGTTATCACACAGTCGAGAGTTACATTGGCTTCCTTATTTGCTTGTAAAAAATGTTACTTCGTGTTGGCTCAGGGCCTGATCTTGCAGTCTTCCACTGCAGTGGAAGATTTGGATGCTCAAGGAATAGAGATTCAGGTAAATGTTGCCCCTTCTATTACAATAAACATCAGATAATCACATTTGAATTTTGTTGTATTTTGAACTTTGTCTTCATGGAAAAAATCTTTCATCTGCACAGGATTTTATAGGAAGTACTTTAAAAAGGCCCTGTTGAATGTAAACAAGAATTAGATATTTGCTATGTTTTTTTAACCATCCTACAGAATTCTATAAAAGGGAGATAATTCTCTATTAAATTCTATAGGACAGTTTAAAATACCTATACAAAGGTTATCATTTCTGATCTAATTCTGGACACTTTTCAATAAGGGTATAATTCAAATTTCTTTTATCATATGTACAGTACATTTTTAGCCATTTATTGTTTCATCAACATAGCCAGAAGTTGTCTTGGAAAGAATATAGTCTGATTATTCGACACCATGTTCAGCTTGACTTTTCAGAGTAGTAACATTCAGCGAAGTGAGCAAGAGAGCAATAATTAACAATGTCCAATGTTAACAAATTAATTCCGGATGGTAGTGGAGCAGGTATGTTCATCCTTGTGTAACCCACACACCTCCTGGGTGTGGTATTCTGTCCCATCTAGTGGCACTGAGACCACTTAGAGAGAGATATAAAATGAGTCTGCTCTACAGCTTTAGTTAACAGCCGTTTGGCTTTTAGCTCATGCAGTAGAGGCTCAGGCACTAAGCTCCAGAGGTCCCAGGGGCTATCGGCATTACACTTGCATCAGAACAGCAGGTGTGGGCAGAGGAGGAAGGTGGAGAGAAGAAAGGAGGGGGGTGTTTGAATTAAAAATGTAATAATTAAGAAATTTTATGCACTGATACATGTTAACTGGAGATGACCTAACTAATCTGGAAAAGTTCAGGTACTTCACATCTCAAAAGGGAATGCCAGCATGAAAACCTCAGGGAAGGCAGATAGCTTACTATAGCCCCAACTCAACAAAGCATACATGCTTAAATCCTGTTGAAGTCAGCTGGATTCCAGCACATGGTTAAGTGCTTTGCTGAATTGGGATAGTTTGCTGAATCCCTATGATAGCATCACCGCCTATTGTTAGACTACCCATCGAGAGTGACGGAGCAAGTAAAATTTAGGTTTTAGAGCATCAGAAAATAAAGTGTCGGTAGGAGATCTGTCTTTGTGATCTGTGTTTAAGTTCTCTGGAACAGGTTCTCGGCAAGTGTGGAAAAACTATATGTTCTACATGGTGCAAAGTGAACCTAAAGTGACCAAAGATTGTCAAGGGAGAATACCCCTGTGTAGGGGGAATCTCTGCCAGCATAACTCCAGGACCAGCCAGTTGAGAATCAGTCACAACCGACCCCCTGACTGCAGCTCCTTCTCTCCACTGTGCCCAAGCAGAGCTTGAGTGACTGAAGCCCTCTGCGTTAAAAATGTAGGCTGATAATGTGTAAAGCAGGGTATTTGGCATGGTCAGCCTGAAAGCTGTCAAAGATATAAGCATTCAAATTTTGACTCTGCCATAACTTTACCCATCTCTCATTTTTTTTTCTAACAAAAACATAGGAAACTACATGAAACTTGAAAATTCATTGCCCATAAAACAAATAGTGTCTCAAAAATTTCTCATCCGCTTTACAACAAGTTAGAGAGCAAAACTGATAAATGAAGTGCTCCATGATATGCTGGCAGTATCCATAATCCAATGCAAAGACATGCAGCATACTGGGGAAAGGTACAAGGAAAGAAAGCAGTCCTGTTCTGAGTCTCCTGCCATCAGCTTCCTTTGTTAAGACTCATTAAATATTCAATCCTGATATTGCAAAATACCTTTTAAACTCAGTAATGAGGTATCACTGATGGGGGAGACAACAGAGGACTTGTACTCCTCCATGACACAAATACAAGGCATCAAATATGCATTCCTTACAGTGAGTGGATCTTGGCCAGACATTAGACCATTCAGTCCTACACTTGCTACAGTTTCTATGCATTGATCCTCTGTTCCAGTAAACTGTGTGAATGAGGAATATTCACTTTGAGCCTAATCTGAACCCCATCAGGAGTAGATGGGAGTCTTTCCATTGACTTCCATGAGCTTTATCATAGAATCATTGAAGATTAGGGTTGGAAGAGACCTGAGGAGGTCATCTAGTCCAATCCACCAACACCAACTAAATCATCCCAGTTAGGGCTTTGTCAAACTAGGCCTTAAAAACCTCTAAGGAGATTCCACCACATCCCTAGGTAACCCATTCCAGTGCTTCACCACCCTCCTAGTGAAATAGTTTTTCCTAATATCCAACCTAGACCTCCCCCACTGCAACTTGAGACCATTGCTCCTTGCTCTGTCATCTGCCACCACTGAGAACAGCCAACTCCATCCTCTTTGGAACCCCCATTCAGGTAGTTGAAGGCTGCAATCAAATCCCCCCTCACTCTTCTCTTCTGCTGACTAAATAAGCCCAGTTCCCTCAGCCTCTCCTCATAAGTCATGTGTCTCAGCCCCCTAATCATTCTCATTGCCCTCCGCTGAACTCTCTCAAATTTGTCCACATCCTTTCTGTAGTGGGGGGCCCAAAACTGGACACAATACTCCAGATGTGGCCTCATCAGTGCCGAATAGAGGGGAATAATCACTTCCCTCAATCTGCTGGCAATGCTCCTACTAATACAGCCTAATATGCCGTTAGCCTTCTTGGCAACAAGGGCACATTTAGATACCTTGTTTACAACAATGTGCTTAGGAATGACAGTTCCATCAATTGAAATCACAAGAAATGATTGTCACCTATTATCCTATTCCATCTCTCTACAACTCTGCCTATATTAGCTTCATTACCATTGCATCTGAACACCTGCCAGTAACACTGATGTTACAATACAAGATTCCTGCCCTTGCACACAAAAAACAAATCCAAAAAAATTAAAACATTATCAATGGTCCAAGATGACTGAGATAAGTTTAGGTATAATTCATTACTGGTTTCTTGCACACTTTATTTTATCCACTTTTTTTTTTCTGATAATATCAATTGATTTTATGTAGTCCTGGGGTCACTGATTTACTACTGCTCATGCTGGCAAAGGTTTCTATCCTGTTAATATTTTTCTCTATTGTTGCAAAAATAAAACTAAAAGAAATGTAAATGCAACTCGGGTAAAACATGCTCCTATTGTGATGATTTTAGAGAGCAAACTTCTTAGCGCAGTGTGATAATCAGTGCTTGTGGGATTGGGGCCTAAACTTGGATGGTAGAGCAACTCTTAATTAATAGTTAATGTTGAATGAAAGAAAGAAAACATGCTCCTCGGCTGATGTACCTTGTCATGTCTCAAGTGAAGTCAATGGAGCTGTGACAATTTACACCTGCTGATGATTTGGCCCAAAGAAACAAAGCAAAAACAATGACAAGAACTCCATAGAATATCAGGGTTGGAAGGGACCTCAGAAGGTCATCTAGTCCAACCCCCTGCTCAAGGTAGGACCAATCCCCAGACAGATTTTTGCCCTAAATCCCTAAATAACACCCTCAAGGACTGAACTCATAACCCTGGGTTTAGTAGGCCAACACTCAAACTACTGAGCTATCCCCCATATCTGGATACTAGTTGGACTTTTTTATTCACCCATCCCTTTCTTCTCTTCCTCTTGGGTATACATCTAAGCAGTAGCTTTCACAGATGCCAACAGGCTGACAGAGTCCAGTTAACTTATTAGGTTCACTGACATTCATTTTCAGGCAACAATGTCAGGATGTTTGGCAGTTACAGACTGCTGTAAAGTTTTCAGTTTTTAGTTTACAAAATTTTTAAGCACATTTTAAAAAATATATAAGTTGAGTAAAACTCTGAATTTATAGTTAAAAGAATTTTGTAATGTTGTTCTAAAAATATATTATCAAAAGTGAAAAGGGGGGAAATAAGACAAGAGCAGAAAGAAGCTGAGAAGTGGAAGCGCTGAGGAGCAAGGATTAAAAGCCAGCCTTTCCCCAGAGGTTTTACAAAATCTAAGGGCTGTTTGGAAGCAAAGCACAACATACATTGCACTCGTTTTGGTGTGAGGAGGATGGTAGTGTAACATTCACTGTCATTTGGAGACAGTCTCACAGTCATCTGGATTTGGCACAATTTCTATCTGCAAAACTCATTTTGCAACAAAACATTTCTTCCAGAAAGTCTACTTTTCTGACTTAACATTAGTTTCTACATTGCTAATAAGTCTCCTACTATTAGATTGCTCACGATAAGGAACATGTTTTACTCCATGAACTTGCTCCAGTAGTGTCTTCTCAGGAAAAACTATCATTCAGGTCAATGAGAATTTTTCCTGAGGTAGCGTACTGTGGGTATTTGGCAGCGCTATATAAATTGTTCATTATTATAATCTAGCTCCACTGCTCAGAAAGATGGTCCTGTACTGCCCTCACTAGTTTACCTTGATTAACATCTAAGAAAGAGATCTAATGTTCAGTGCTTTGTACCGGGTTAACGGGGAGGAGGCTGACGGCAGGGCATTCTTTGTGGTGGTCCCTCAAACTTTGGAACCCACTTCCCCACCCTTGGTCCATAATGGTCTGAGACAGCCCAAACGTGTTGACTTTCATGGCCAGCTAAAAGGCCCACCTGATTTCCCTGGCTTTTGAGAAGGATGAGGGTTCCTATGGGAGGGGAATGATTGAAGGCAATGTGGGGTATTGGGTTTTATTTGAAGACTGCTGTTTTTTAAATTACAGGTAAAGCTGCTTGAATTTGCATTAGTTCTGTAATTCTAAGTAATGGCAGGGCACCCGTAACCAGGGGTGGGCATTTTTAAATTGTATTTTATAAATCAAACTAAATAATCAGAAGGACTTAGCTATGCACTTACTATAGGTTGACTTAAGGGGGGTGGTCCAGTTTAATATCCATGCCCCTCAGGAAAGTTAACTTTATGGGGTTTACAAAAACTGAGCATGCACATTTTAAACCTAACCCAAAAAGAATAATCACAAAAGAGAATCACCACTATAGTCACATTTATGGGTCCTTATTTACAGGTTAGACAAATTTTCACAGGGGAGTCTAACAGATACACTGGTGAGCCCTCCAGTGGGAAAAACTGGGTTGGGTTGGGGGGGGAGGGAGGGTGTCACAAATAGGAGGTGTGCTATTAATCCAAACGGAAGACTGAAATTTTCCCACAAATAATAACAACGTGATATGTGGAACATTTTCCATTTCCACCTTCACCTAGAAGATAAATCCAAGTCAATTTGCCATCTTTAAAGTTATGTGACAAGCCCCAGCCCCTTCCCTGACCACCTTCACTTCTATATGCTCCCACTGTCAGTTCGCCTGGATGCTAATCTGTGAAAAAATATTTATACTAAGCAACAAAGACCCACTTTTATATCCTCCCTCTCCTGACTAAAAGAGCTTTTGTTTCTCTTGATTTTTTTATTAGTGTTTTTAGAGCTAATAAAAATTATAGTATTTACAGCAGGTGGGACCAGTTATGTCAGACTAAATGTAGTGGTGCTGGATGAAACAAGTCTAGTACTAGAAATATTACTGTTAATTATTGCCAGTGGGGATAGGTAACACTCTGATTTTCAAAAACAACCATCTGTCTGCACCACACTCCATGTATATGCACTTTCCCTGAAATGTGTTCCATGGAAAGGACATCCCAGACTTTCAGGAAGTACTTATCTATTTATAAAGATTATTGGAAGAGCATATTTACTGAAGAATAAAAGCGAACTATTAATTCAGTATCACTCAGCCATTTGCAAGAGACATGTTTGAAAGACGGCAACAGAGGGCCAGATTCTACCTTTGGATATTCATGAGAAGCACATATTCACTTAAATGGCCATGCAATTAAAAGATTTTTCGCATAGTATTTTCATATCATTCAAGAAAAGCCCACTAAAGAGATCAAAGATTTCTATCTTAAATTCCTATAAAATTGTAGAAATTGATGTCATCGATTTATTTAAAATTGAAGTTCCAAGATTAGGAAAGAGGTTAAAGCAAATTAAATTACTCTTATTCCCCATTTTTTTTTTCTCAGAATTCCTTCCAAAAATGTATAGAGGTGATACATGTTGTAAAAGACCCGAGTCAGTGTTTTCCTGGCATTTACAAATGATATCCGTCAATGTTGGTATTGAAAGACTGACTTTATTTTGTTGTTTGTACCTATGATTGAATTGACTCATTTTGTGAGATTATAGAAAATGTATTATATGATCATATGTGCCTGATGTCCCCTAGAGACCCTATGGAAATGAGATGATGCATTTCATAAGGTTGTCTTGTCAAGATGGATTGTACTAGCTAAATAAATAAACTGCAGTATGTGATTTCACTGTGCACTGTTGACTTCTGCTTACATGATTTAAAGGATGTTACTATGAATATCCTAGGTTGCTAATGTAAATGATGGAGAAATCATAGGTCAATCACATAATAATAAATATTAGCATAGGTTTCTCAAGGCCAGAAATGGCTGAAATTGTAATTATAATTTTTCTCTTGAATTATGGGATGTTGAAAACACTCAGGACCCTGCCTTCCTGGAACTGCTCCATTAAAGCCAGGCAGTCTCAAGTTCTGATTTTTTTTATTGTTCTAGAAGTCACATTACCATGTTATAACAGGTATTTTCATATCTTTGTACACTTGAACATTATGTTGTATTAATTCATATTGTGTATTGACTTGTAGAGGACTGATACATAGCAACTGCCATACTGGATCAGACCAGAGGTCCACCTATTCAGCATCCCATCTCCCACAGTAGCCAAAAGTGCAACGGGAGGTGCACTTTATAGTGCCTCATAATTCTCTGTTGCTAGAACAAAGAGTATTTAACATAATAGTCAATTGTAAGCTGCTTTCACTTCAACCAGCAAAATAAAGTGCTCTCAAAATGCACTCCTGTGATCACTGATGCATTATATTTGATGGAAGGCTGGTCAAAACAAGATGGGGCAAACGGATACACTAACCGTCACTTATGGCACTATTTATCCCACTGTTGAATTGTCCTGGACATGCAGGAAGAAAGACGACACAAGGGATGTGGTTTAACTGGCCACAATCTTATTAATTTAAGTCTACTGTGAACTATCCAGCAATAACTTGTATGATACGGGTCACTCTTTCTTCATTCAATAATACACTCTGCCTGATGGATGGCTGCTGTCAGCCCCCTACCCCTCCCACCCCTGTGGCCAGAATATTGTTGGGACCCCACCAACCATAGTATGATGATTAAAGGGCTGGAGACATTAAAAACCCCCAACCTCTTTCCCCAGTTTTCCCTAAATTCACTTCCTAGTCTGGTTTATCAGGGAAGAGGCCACTATTGAACAACTGCCTGCACTGTATTGCATCTCTACTGTACCTGCACTGCCAAGTTGAGACAACTTGGATGTAATCCTCCTGTTGAACCCCCATGTCTCTGTGCTGCTGTGGGTCAGGCAAAAAAAATCACCTTACAGGGAGGGAAAAATTCCTTCCCAGTCCCCAAAAGGCAACTAGCACTATGCCCGCAACAGATCCAACTACACTAATTGCATGGATGAGAGCTGCTGGTCCAGTGTGTAATGGCACATAGAACTTAGAATAAGGTCTATATATCCTCCCCACTGGTGCACAGAAATCAGTGGGTTTCATCAGAACTTCTGCCAACTACCCTCTCCTAAACTATGAGATGCGGGCTCTCAAGAGGGAAGTGAAGTAAGCTTCACTTAAAGGGACTCCAGCTCTTCCCCCCAGAAGATCCACACAATGATCCCCACCTCTGAAGCTGTGGGGTTGAATTTGCCCCAGAAACTTTCATGGGAGTTGCACCTTTTTATTTCAGGTCTCAGTTTTGGGAAGTCAAAGGTTATCATATGAACAATGTTATTCATAGTATTAGGGCAATTGGTGTATTACCAAAACAGGGCTGCCTGCTAGGCAATGAACAAAGCAGACTTGGAAATGATGGTGAAATCACAGTCTCTGGTTACTATAATGCTTACAGAAAAACCATCCTCCTCAGAAGTGGTAAATCCAAGGGTGTTGTAACAACCCTGGAATTGCCTATTCAAAGACATTAACATCTTCATGGGAACTGATGCCTTTTGGAGACACACTCTGCTGAAAACACTGTTTATAAAAGACTTTCCACTATAATCTTATCTGAACATTTTCTATGTTTCCCTAATATGTAATGCCTGTATCTATTCACTGATGGGTATTTTATAGATGAACAGGCACATTTTCTCTGTTGGCTGATTCTGTGCCTCTACACAAAGGAACCCAAATAGTCAGTGAGCATTTTAACACAGTGAGGAAAAAAACAAGCAAACAAAAAAAGTAGGTCATAAATTATATAATCGTGTAAGGATGCAAATGCAATGACTATGCAAAACTAGAAATAAAATGCAGGAAGGAAATAGCATTTATTTCATTAAGAACCAGACCCTGCAAACCATCCAAGCATTGAACTCAGTGGGATTGTGGCATGTATATTTGTGTATATTCTATGAAATATACTTGTACATTATGTTCATATAAGGTATATGTTGTATAAATATGTTCCATCAAGTGTAGACACAGCAATAATTGATGAAGTTACTTAATCAGATAGCATGATGTCTTTTTTTCAGCCTTGTTCCAAAATGGTTTAATTAAAGGATACTCAAAAAGAACAGATAACAGTGTCCCTTTAACACACTTACATGAGCAGCAGGTATCAGAATCTTGTAAATCAGGTCTGTTCATTCTCACTGGGATCCAAGTTGTTCTGTGTAAAAGAAGAAAGATTACTACATTATAACCATGGATTTAAAAACTCCATACTACCTTCCACACTCTTCCAAAACACTGCCCTCCAATACTTTCAGTATGTCTTTTTTCTAGTGTCATTCAAGATCAACAGGTTTTTTTTATGACATGGTCTATTTAAGACTTGCATAGGGCGGAGGTGTGTACATTTTCCTTAAAAGTTTTACAAATTTCATCCAGGTCTGGTGGCCCATAATGATGACCTGAGTACATTCATTAGATTGAAGAAGAATCTCTGATGGAATATCCTAGATAGTGTGCCTGTCCTGTCAAAGGTTCCCTGATAACTATGTCCATTTTTTCTAAGATTTAAGCCATGTGTGGATTGACTACATAATCCTTGCACTGAAGCCTTGGGAAACACTGCTGTTGATGCTCCTGGCAACCTCTTAATCTAAATAAGAATACAAAAGGGTACTAAGTTAATGTGTATCACAGGTATGTAAATAGAAAACTCCGTAATTGTAGTTTGCTCATTTAGGGCCTGATATAAGGAATACTGAAGATAATTGAAGTATTTCCATTGATTTTAATGGGCCTTACATCAATCCCATATTCCTCTCTCTAATACATGTTTGTTTCCATGCAGTATAGTACTGACATAGATCATGAGTTGTGTGAATTATAGTATGTACAGGATCCACCCTTTATTATACACATGCCAGACACTATGAAATCAATGCAACTTAGCAACATAAGTAAAAATTCAAAAAATATTAGTCCTAAATCATTACCTGCTTTAAAATCGGTCAGGTCAAAAAGTGAGGCAGCCTTCCTGTTTATCATATTCTAATATAACATCATTGTATTTTAAATATCATGACACCCAAATGGAATTTTTCATAATTTTCTCATCTCCGCTTGCAGTAATTCAACAAAAATGATATGGAAATGCCTTGAAACCTCTTAAAGAAGCAGCATTTTTTCCTAATTTGAACAGATGAAGAAATATTTCAACCCAAGCTCAGCAAGGGATAACAGTATTACAGTCACTGCATGGGGAATTTTGCCACTCATAATTCTAAATCCTTCGCAAACACTTTATTGCTATAAGGTAGCTAACACCAGCCTCTACACAACAGGACATCCATAGCATTAACCATGAGAGATAGGCTTGCAGAAAGAAACTATAGCAAAGTAATTGTAAATCTCTAATGATGCATAAAACCAAGCTGAATTGGTCCTGAATTCTCAGCATAAAAGAAATGAAGCATCGGAAGAACCAATTCTGGTGGCAGTATAACATACTGTAGTGTGGAAACTGTTTATGGTATTTGCTGCAATGAAAATATTTCTACTAAAATGCATCATGCAAGTGATAGGAATACATTAAAAAGGCCTGAATGATGCAACTTCTAATGACATCTTGTGTGACAATAGGAGCAAAGAATTAGCCAAAAGAAAATCTGATCTGGCCTACACAATTTGCCATCATATTTCCTAGTCACAGCCTGTATCTGGCAGAATTGGTTAGAATTTTGTTTTAATTGCTACTATTGTCAAATGATCTTCCTAGGAATACTTGCTCTCTGCTTTTCTATTGTGCAATGAGGTCTTTTGTTCTTCTTCTTTCTCATATCCCGATGTTTGCTTTTATCGATTTTATGACTTCAATATAAGTATCGATGTACGGATCAGATGACAGTGTTCTTGTATTGTGACTTGCAACAAATAGTTGGGCTGTTCTTTTAGCCATTTTCTGTTTTTTGTCCCGTGCTACCCCGGGTTGTGAGCATTGGTCATGCTGACACATGATTCTGTGCGCAGTTTCCTGATTTATTCTGCTTTGTTTGGCAGAAGAATTTTGCAGCAGTGCATTCGGGGTGCCGTCCCTTGTGCCCTGTAGCTGCAGTACCCCCTCCACTTTGTCTGGGTTGCCCTAGACTAATAGAGGTACATTCAGACTCCCCACTACCCTAGACACTAGCTCAATACCTTCTCGGCTTGGTAAGACCTGCCAGAGCATATGCGCTGCTGTACTTTGCTGTCAAACCCCGTTCATCCCCACACCAACATTGAGGTAGGGAGGTAGGATTTTGTGTAAAAGAATGCTCCATGATCATATACCAAATGAGGAGATCAGAGCTGGTAAAATGCCACAATAACAGCTGTCCACACAGTACTTCCACCAAAAAAGTACTCGATTTTCAGCCTTCCTACTCAGTACATAGAGGTTCAAACAGTTTTGCTAAGCATCTGAAGTTTGGGATGATTGTCAAGCCAAACACAAATGCTGGATCTTTTGTCTCTCCCTACCTGAAACCTTTGCTCACCCTCAAACAAGAAATCAAATCAGAAGCTTCTAGAGGTGTGAGGGTCTTTTGTACTTGTTTGGAGGTCACAACTGTCATCCCTGCTTTGAAGAACTAGCTCTGAGAAGTTACTTTAGGAGCAGGGTTTGGTGTATAATACTTACCGTACATCCATACCAATTCAACCCACATAACATGGGCCTGCTTGCCACAAGAATGGAGCATTAGAAGAGGGCCATATTTATGCATTCTACATTCCACAGCAAATTGACACTTTTAAAAGACATTAGAAAGTTGCTGTCTTAACAATCTCTATGGCCTTGGAGGTTTTTATGGGTATTAGTTTTGGAAAAGAGTCCAGTCTACTTGACCTGCTATTCCTAGGATCTCGTAAAGCCAATGAGACTCCATTTGACACCTCCATAATTCAGAGATACCTCACATTTTTCCAATCAATTCAGGCCATCTCTAATTAAATTGAAACAAGAAACTAAAGTGAGATGAATGGTTTATAGCTGCTTCAATGCCTCTCTACATTGATTAATAGATAAAGAATTCATACTTCCACCAAATTAGTTGACAAACTCAACTGTAATTTATTCCTTGTATATGATGATCTGCAAGCACAATATGCTGCTGCTGAGGCTCATCTTCAGCTCCCTCTAAATATATTTTGTGCTGCTTGGCTGCCCCCACCGGGTACTCTCAACCCAGCAAATGCTGCCTTAGCATGCAAAATTCCTCCACACAGCTTTTCTTTCAAAATACAGCAGCAAAAGGTTTTTCTTGCATATCATACCATTATTTGTCAATCTGGTTCATATCCAAAGGGGTTGTATTAGACCCATGGCTACTCCTGGATGCCCAGAGAGTAGTTGTATTGAAGAGTGCATTTCTCCATCCGCACTCATTAAGGTGTGTGGCATAAATCTCTGGTTTCGGATGTGAATTATGCTACACTTACCTATGCCTTTCTCACCTTGGTGTCAGACTACTGCAATACATTCTACTGGAGACTGTTCAGAAACTGAAGCTAACCCAGAATGTGGTGGCCTGCTTATTAAGCAGAGCAGTACATTGGACGCAGAGTCTTCCATACTGGTCACCTATAGGTTGCTAAGTGAATTCAAGGTGTTGATACTGACCTTTAATACCATACATAGTATGGGTCTGGGTTACCTAAGAGACTGCCTCTCTCCTCGTGCCATACAACTGCACTTGTGGTCAGCAAAAGGCACTTGAGCTGGAGCTAGGGTGACCAGACAGCAAGTGTGAAAAATCGGGACAGGGGGTGGGGGGTAATAGGAGCCTATATAAGAAAAAGACCCAAAAATTGTGACTGTCCCTATAAAATCGGGACATCGGGTCACCCTAGCTGGAGATCCCAAATATGATCCTTTAACTTGGAGAATGGGACAGGATACAAATTGGGTGAGATAGCAAAGTAAATGTATTAGCACTGAAACTGCAGCTGGACATAGATATAAGTTGCTTAACCTGATTGATTGATAATTGTGCACTTTGAACTTTATAACGGGCATCCAGAGTTTAGGATAGACATTTCTGCTAACTGTGTATTAGAAATGGAAATCAATAAATCGATCATCAAAAACATAATTTAATTGTGCTTCTTAACCAGAAATTGAGATACATGCATTTCTCTCTTCCCTCTCCTCCCTGCCATTTAATATAGCCAGTGTTCCATAAGTAATTGCTTTGAATCCACAGGCAAAGACATGATGCTAAGAACACATTGTCAGTAAAACAAAACAAAACCATTTCATGTCCCTGCTGAGTTCACATATACATGGTTAAAAAGGCATATTTTCTAATTATCCATCCTGATCTGGTCAGTGTGTGTTTAGTCACTGCTGTCATAACAGGTGTCCAAGCATCCTTTACCCTTTGTGTCACTGTTTTGTCACAGGCCTCTGCTGCCTTGCTGTGGTGGCTTTGCTGTTCACTCCAACGTGGCCAGGTTGCAGGCCCAGTGTTTGTTGCTTTAAACAATCCCTTCTGTGCATCCTCCAGGGCTTGTCCTTCATCTTAAGTGTCACCAATTTTTCTTTAAAATCTGACATTCTTCAGCTCATCACACTTTACATGTTCTACCAATCAGCAGGAAAACACCGGTCTTTTGTTAATCTCTCTTTGCCTGTCTCTTTCTCCATCTTTTCTTGCAATCTTCATTTCTTCTAAGTACTGTAAGGTATTTTGAAACAGTTTGATTCTGATTCTTTTATTAGGGCCAATCTTACTCCAACATCGATCAATGGCATAATGATTCATTGACTTCAAAAGGGCAGGACCATGTCATAATTTTTGTCCCAAGGCAAACTAAGATTTGATTCTGCTACTTTCAAACAATTTCCACACAGTCTCTTGATCTTTTTGTTCTTATTTTTCTGCTGGCATGCTAAAATCGTGTTTGAGAATGATCCTTAAGCTTTATGTAATTGGGTCCCTGTCCTGCTCCCATTCAACACAATTCAATTTTTTCCACTGAACCATCTACATTGCTGGCTCTGCTTTAACGTTTATTGGTGTCTAACATTTACTGATGACCTCTGGAGTTCAAAATACTGGTTTTTGTTTTGTTTTTTAAGTTCTTAAATTATCTGTAACATTTTTTACAGTATCAGAGTATATCTCATGCCCTATCTCATAAAACAACATCTTTTTTTAATTAAATCATAATTTCTCTGGTTGGAAAAAGTACCTGCTAATAGCAGTGCTCCAAAATAAGGATAGCACTCAATGTTGATTTTTCCCTAGGGTTTTCAAGGAATTTGCTATAGCTTCAGGGCAAAATTTCCATAATGGGAATCTAAATTTAGGATCCTAAATCAATATTTAGGCCATATTATGTGCCATCTTTAGGCACCATCTTTAGGCACCTGATTTTCAACAGTGCTGAGCACCCATTAGGTCGCATTGATTTACAAAGGCTGACAAGAGGAAAATTAAAGTCAAAGCCAAATATGTAACCAAAATGAATCACTGGACACCCTGACAAAAATGACAAGAATTCCCAGGTTTAGAATGGCAATGGTATTCCTCTTATTTTGAATTGGAGTTTAAAGCATGGACCCTCTATATCAGGGGTTTAAAGATACTAGTGTGGACCTCACCTTTTCTATAGCATGGACCTCAATGACCACCTCTCAACCAATATCTGTTAGCATGACGTCCCTGTGCCAATTACAACAATTGCTCACAAGCAAAACCAGTATTAAGATATTAATTAATCTATTTTAGCCGCTTTTAATGTAATTCTACAGTTGGAAGCAAGGAGGAGCCAGTATCATGTGACCTTCCAGATCCCCACGGGTCGCTAGTGATTTGGAGAATCTCTGATCTATAGTATCACACTTCACAACTCTTTGATATAATTATTGTCTGCTCTGTTGTGCTAAAATGACTATAGTTCTTGCTGCCCTGGAAGCAGAGCCAGGGATTCCTTTCCTCTCATCACTTATCCTTCTTTTCTACATTGTACTAAAACCAAAATGAAATGTGTTGCTGACTGGTTCTTATTCTCTCTCATATGATAAGTGTACAATAGCAATAGTTTCACTTCATCATGAAGTCACATGACTGCCTGTAAGTCTTTCGAGATTTCAGCCCCAACCTGGAAACTTCACGTGAGCGGGAGAATTGCAGCACCCATGTGCAGACTCTGCCTCCAGTTTAGCAGGGTCAGGGCCTTACTACTTTCATAGATGGTAAAATTCAGCTTTCCTGCCGTTGTATACTGGGCTCATGGAGAGACTTACAACAAATATCAGGAAACAGTATTTAAAGTCAGATGAACAGTGTTTCTTACAAAACATGAAAGCTAGAATTAAGTAACCTATTGAGGCGGACTCTAGTCTAAAATCTGTAGTGAAAGACAGACTAACAATTACCATTATTTTAGAAATGTTTCCTCAGATTTTGGCCCATTTGTGCTTTAATTGCTTTAATGTATTGCGTTAATACTTCTCCAAAAAGCCTTTTGATAAAATGGGGAAAGCCATGAAGTGCCAGATATATTTCTTTCCCAAATTGCTTGCCTTCTGAACAGCAGCTTGATTGACAGGCATCACTTATACAAATTTAACAGTATAACATTGCTCCAGAGTGAGAGAAAGCAAGGGTGTTGAACTGGTTCTCTGCCTTATACTGCAGTTGTATAAATGCAAAGACTCGATGTTCCACATAATTAACCTCTTTCTATTCAAGGATCTGGAAAATATGGTTGTGTTGGAGTCCCCCAACTTAAAGTTCAAGACCTTCATGGATGAAACAATATTTTAGAGCATCAGAACTATATCAAATCCTTATCAAAAACTGTCAGAGTTGGAATTACCAGTAGGTTTCAGTCGATAATTGTTAGAATTACTGGTGGGTAAGCAGCAACACTTCACATACAATTCTTTCATGAGGATGAGAAAAGCAGCTGGAAAGAAACCATAACAAGAATCTTGTGGAGCTCAGAGAAATGTGATGTATAAAGAGATTATTATTTCCTGTGGATATTGATGATAAATGAACTGGATTTTGTGTGAATAAGAAATATTGTTACCTTCTAAACTATCTGAACTCCCTGCATGTCAAGGTAAAAATCTTTCCTGTCACATGTAAGGACTCAGCACAAGATAAATACTAAATATCTGGGTCACAATAATCAAAAGTAGAAAATTCTTCTTAAGTTCTTTTCATTTAATTAATCCTTCCTGCAATTTTATCAATGCAATGGAACATTGGTTAGTGCAGAGGGTGTTTTATGGGATAAATTCATCCATATCAAAGGAGCTGTAAGAAGTATTAAGTAAGATAAATAAACAAAAGGCAAGGTATGTTGGTAATTTGGTTGAAAGACTGCCCCAGGGGATACCCATATCTGTAAATCAGTTACTGTAGTTGGTCTAATCATGGTATGTCATAAACCTGAAGCTTTCTTTCTTAATCTTTACCTGTACTCATAGCTTACATAAAACATGAAACATTCAACTGTAAAACAGCTAAAACAATAAGGGGCAGTGTTAGAAAGATGTCCCACATGAAGCTGATATTTTAGCTAATTTATACAATAAACCTTACGTAACACATGACTCTTCCATTTAACTATTAGAAAATTGGTATTTAGTGGCACAGATCTGTCAGTGTGATAAGACACATGGCCAGTAATTCTAAGATGAGGGGAAAGCAGTGTGAATGGACAGATCGTGTTTACTATTAAACACAGAAGAGACTGATGTTCGGAAAAGCAGGATGTACCCATGAAATGACCTTTAAAACCTTTTGTTGACATGGGATGCAGCTAGAGATGTTACCTGGCTTTTCACAATGCCATAAACATTCATTGCTAATGAAAAAGAGACCAAGAAAAACAAGAAAAACATTCAAATAGCCCATGAAGATGAAATATGGGTCCAGTTTCTGCATTGATGTACACACCACTTAACTTAAGGGGGATTGCACAGGGTGCCTATCATTGGTGATCTTGACCCATCAAGTCAAATCAGCAAAGTGCCAGGTGACAGCAGGCCCCCAATTGCACAGAGACCAGCCCAAAACCACACTCCAAGTTCTCATGGAGACCGCACACCACTTAATCGACCAATTGCAACTATCCAACACACCTCAAATAATGACTACCAAATTCAACATTCATTCTACAGAGTGAAAAACTTTTACACAAAAAGCTTATTGAGTATCTTTGTACAACAAAACAGGAAGAGGCTGAATTCAAAAGGTAAATTATTCTTCGATAATTATTCACTCAGCTCTAATCTGAACTGTGCCATTTTAGATTGTAACCCCCTAAGGGCAGGACCCCCATCTTCCACTATGGGCATGTACAATAGAACTCCCAGCACACTGATGGTGCTCATCAAATAATAATATAATATGTTTAAAACTGTTGACCTTCCACAGAAAACTCTGATTTTACATTATTGATTATCTTAGACAGAATAACTTGCACTTATGTATGAATACAAATCCACTTGGTTATTTTAGAGCCATCAGGCTATGTATGATTTTACACATCTATCCGCTTAATTAGACACTCAAGTTGCAATCAGGATCTGTTACACTCCCTAGAGAACACTGGGCTCTTAAAGATATGGATTACAATAAACCAATATGTAGTATTTTCATTTTACCAATATAATCTAGTTCAAATGTTGTTTGTATTATTTAAATAGAATACTGACACTTTTGGGGTCCGATTGTCAGCTGGTGTAGAACATAAGAACGGCCATACTGAGTCAGACCAAAGGTCCATCCAGCCCACTATCCTGTCTACCGACAGTGACCAATGCCAGGTGCCCCTAAGTGAACCTAACAGGTAATGATCAAGTGATCTCGCTCCTGCCATCCATCTCCACCCTCTGACAAACAGAGGCTAGGGACACCATTCCTTACCCATCCTGGCTAATAGCCATTAATGGACTTAACCTCCATGAATTTATCTAGTTGTCTTTTAAACCCAGTTATAGTCCTAGCCTTCAAAACCTCCTTAGGCAAGGAGTTCCACAGGTTGATCAGCATAGCTCTGTCAATGGCACTATGCCAATGTACACCTGGTAAAGATCTGTCCTATTACCTTCTGATGAGCAATCTGAAATTTCTTAAGGTATAAATCATCTCTCTGCTTGAATATAATGAGAAATATAGATTTAGTTGACATATTTAGATGAACAGGTGTGTGTGTGTGTGTGTGTGTATATATATGACTTTCTTAAAAAAATTAGAGTTCTGGAATATCCCAAATGGGTGAGGTTTTGTTCTTTACACCACCATGACTAAATAAATACAACGGAACAGAAAATGAGTATCCCAAATGTGAGATGGATTACAGCATTTTGTGACATGAGACATGCATCTCAGTGAAATGGAAGGTACATTTTGGATATGGCTCATCACCTAGCCTGTACATTTCAGTAGCAGAGTGGTGTCACATCTTACGACCAACAAGCACATGTATATATGCCCTTCAATTCACTAGCCTACATGACACAAAATATTGTAATTCTGACTGTATAATGCTGTAGAAGTAAAAGTCGGATACATTGAGACTGATTCGGCTCTTAGTCACACTTGTAAAAATCAGGAGCAACTCTGATGGAGTCAATAAAGTTACACCAGTGTAGACTTGGAGTTACTGAAATCTGAATGGTCCCTCTGTATTTAAAGGTGTTGAATAAGAGTCATCTAATAATTTCTTCAACATATTTTGCAATATTTTGAGTACATTATTTAACAATACATTTCTTTATTATTCACACAGCTATATAGCTAAGTGGGATATATTTAGAAACTCATTTGTACTATGAATATAGCAATATTTTCTCAAGTAAATTATTCAATTATTTTTCCTATTATTCACCCAGTTCTAGCTGTATTTTTTTTTTTTTTGTGCTTTCAGGTTCCTTGGTGAACATGCAATGAGTCAATAGAAAATTGAGACAGAGAAACTGGTCTCATAATGGCCCAGAGTCTCAGCTGTACAGTGGCCTTTCGCACAAATCCTATAGCACAAAGCAACTACAAACCCACCCAGCAGAGGCTTCTGCCCTTCATAGTGGAATTCTTGATTGGTGCAGGAACAGAATAGTGGCTTTATATATAAGGTAAGGGCCTCCCAAGCCAATGGCTCATGGGCTGATGTGACAAAGGCACATCAGTTTTCATGGCCATCGGCACACACACGTCTGACCGCACTGGAGGTGGTGTTCCAGTGGGCAAGCGAGTGAGACCTAAGCTGGCAACCTTCAGGATTGTAATCCCCTCCCCAGTGCAGGGAGCATGATTAGAGCTCCTCAGTTGACAGAATGACCCATTGAAGATGGCATAAAGTAGACCAGCCCCAAGGGTAATTTATGGCAGGGGATTGCCCAGCAGCTGAATGGCCCCCGTAGCAGGGTGGCATAAATGTGGCTCAACCTCACCACTGCACCCCATATCCTCCTGAGCTGCACCATGTGCCTACAGCCCAGGATCAGACTGAATATTTTTTGCTCTATGTGGATATCAGTTAAGATTCTGAGTCCATTTTTTGTGATACATTTTGAATTTCACGTTTCACTCTGGGATTGATTACATGATGGAATGCACACAGCTGAAATTTTTTCCTCTGGTTTGCTTGGTTGGCTGCACCTAATGCACGTGCTCCAGATACTCAGAGGAAGAGGCTGCATTTATATGCATCTTCTGCTTCCTTGTGAGCCTTGGTAAAATATCATGTTCTAAAGACTTTTTTAAAGTGTATATACTTCACTAATTTTAGATATAAATTCTCCTTGCATTGACTTGCAAATACATTTACTTCTTACAACATTTAAATTGCTTTTTATAATTTGAGAGTTAGCTATTTTATTTTGGTGTCAATCAAAACCTTGAAATGCGTATTTAAAGGTGTATGAATTAGTTTGGAATAGGAGCTATAGATTTTTCCATCAGAGCATTAATGAGTTAATAATATTAATGAGTGTCATTTATACACACACTTAAAACTTTATTACATTACAATTGCTAACATAGAGAAAATTGTCATCTGATAATATAATTGCATATACTTTTCTAGACTTTGAACATGATTCTTGGTTATACAGAATTAATAATTATGCCATAGTTATATTTACATAACTACATGCTCAAACTTACACCAATAAATTAAAAAATGAGGGAGTGCAGGCTTATGTAGTGTGGTCATGTAAAGCGCAGTCCTGACATCTCTGTGGGTAACAGAATCCAGCCAATCATGACTGAAGAGAAAAGACAGAGAAGCTGACCCAAGAAGAAGTGGTGGGATGTCATAAAGGAAGACATGTTAGTATGTAGAGTGATAGAGGATATGGCACTAAACACTTTAGACAGAGAAGACCCATAGAGCAGATCCCATGTGATGGGATTAATGCAGGGAAGAAAAGTTAGGCTTCCGTAACTAGACAATCTTGCAAAATACAGCTCATACACCAACGAGGTACAACACAGCCTAGTTAATAAAGAATGCACATTGAAACGTCAATCTGTTTTTGTTAAAGTATAAAACCACCTTCAGTGAAACGGAGGTTTAAGATGTTGTCCTATACATGGTGAAAACAAATGCCCAAAGTAACCTTCCTCAGGCCCTGCAAAAACCTTTGGGCAGCCTTAAAGAAGGTGATTTAGGGCATGGAAGTGGGGGGGAAATCTCAGCATCTAGGAGGGGGAACAACATGGCCATAGAAGAGGAGCTGACACTCTAAAATGCTACTGCTGTTGCAGCACGCACAAGTACTCGTGTGAAATGTTGGGAATTGCAGCGTAGAAGCCAGAGCCACAGGTAGGGCTGGTGATTACTCTAATATTAGTCCTTCTTATGTTCCCCCTAGACTAGCAGTTCCTAAATTATGGGCTATGGATCTCCAGTGTTTCCTGAAGCACTTCCAGGTAGTTTGGCGGCTGGTCACATGATCGAACAGAATTTTCCATGAAAGCAATTCCTGTAGTTGCCATAGGGACGTTATTTGATGGCCAATAGATGAGGAGATGTCTGTGAGACAATTCCTCTATTAACATGGAGTCCACACTATGAAAGCTTTGGAGAACCCTTGCCTTAGGCAATTGCCCTAATCAGAATCCCCTGCTCTGGAAGGCATAGTTCAGGTTAATGCTGCATCAGCATTATTAGCACCAACAGCAGTGAGATATTTCCTGTGCAGAGACAAAAACTGGTCTTCATGGGAGAGGGTCTATTTATATACAATGCCAAAGTTGTCAGGTGTGAGGTTTTCATCATACATCAGAGAGGGTTAGCCAGGGTATCAAACTTCATTTGTATGCTCTTGAACCACTGGTAAGCAGCAGTGGGTATCAACATTATCCCAATGGAAAGGAGATATAGATAGATAGATAGATAGATAGATAGATAGATAGATAGATACAATAATGGTGGTGTCACTTTTATTTTATATACACACACAATACACTATAATGGTGGGGTCATATATATATTAATGACCCCACCATTATAGTGTATTGTGCCACAAAAAGGTCCCCAATTACTCATACAACAGAGCCACAGCATTGTATCCATTGTCACGAAAAAGGATAGCGACCAAGAGGTGGGACAAAGTGCATGACCAGCGAGACTATTGAAAAGACAGTAAGTACTATCACAACCTCACCGAGACCCTCTTGTTTAATGTCATGGTAGCTAAAATGCTGGCACTTTACTTATTGCCCTTCTCACATATGAAGGAAGAAGGCTTCTGACAGCTGCTGAAATTTGCAATTCCAAGATTGCAGTCGCTCGGTCACACATTTTTTGCTTTCCTATTTTTCACTATTTACAAAAGTGCTTCCTGCCACAATTCAACTAACTATGGCCATACAGATTACTGAGAACACCACTGGCTACGTGTCTGAGTGGCCACTGGATCAGTTTTGGTGGCAGCAATACCTAGCGATATGGCAAGTTGCTTGTGTGTGGCTTCAATAAATCACACACTGCCATTAATCTTTTGAACAACCTGGAGGCCATCAGAGTAGACTAACTGACCAGATTCTCTCTCTTCTGGCATTATGGTGTCAGACAACAGTGCCAAGGTAGCATAGACAGCATGTGATGGTGGATGTCTCCATGTTACAGACTTTCACACTGTGTGTATGGCCCTTGCCTTCAAAGCATATTGGGAGTCCATGAGATTTTGGGATAGAATTCTCTGCTTCTTCCATGACAAAGCAAAATCTTCCACCTCCCATACCTACCACTCTGAGGATTTTTCCTCCCTAAGCCAAGATTTTTTCTGGAAGAGGACAATTCCCTCTCCCCCTTCCCCGCTAATTTAGAAATGTTGTTTTTGTCTTCCTCCTTACAGATGGCAAACTCTTCGGTTTCTGCCACCACTAAAGATGTAAATAAATCATCAAGATATGATCTGTTAACATATTCAAATGATGCCTGGCCTCCATTTTTTTAAAGCTTCAAACATCAATTTTATTTAATAATGAATACAACCGTCAGCTCGTAACATTTAATTTTCCCTACATTTAGCAAAATTGCTTAACTGATACATTTTTCCCAAACAGTCTTCTTTCTGCCCTAAAATCATGCAAATCAAAGAACCACTGACTTATCTGATGTGCATAATTCCCCACAGCCAGTTCAATCATGAAATTATAAAATATTCATAATATATCTGTTTTTTTACAAAATGAATTTGATATCCTAACTTTTTTCTTGTGCTGATCTTGTTAAAATATTCGACAAAATTGTACAGGCATCCCCATAGTTATTTCCATTTTATTTGCTTTTCTCTCCAAAGACAACTCCCCACCTCCCACCCCCCACCCACATACACATACACACACTACATATAGAAGCAGCCTTATCTGCGACATTGGCTAGGCATATCCAGTACACAAGCTTAATGCCCTTTGCAATTCTTGTCTGAACAGTTGTTAGCAGAAGACAAGACGACTTATTTCTATTCATTCTCTGTATAATCCACCTTATGAATTTACACCTCACCTATCCATATATTCAAGGATCTGAAATACAAAATATTTCCTGCTGTGTTTTAAGCCCACATCCTCCTGGTTACAAGATAAGAGCTTAATAGCTTTGACACTGCACTGTTTTCATATTCATGCATAACTTATGGATATAGCAACAGATCAGCACTTCTTTGTGATTCTCATTGGCTCTGGTTCGCTGCCTTAAACTGTCTGAGTCAAGGCCATGTTTTAATGCCATAGACATTCTATTCAAATACCAGTATGACCACATTTTAAAAGCCACCCTGTACCACTTCATTGCTGCAGATGTCCTTTACATCTGGCAAGGGCCATTTCTCTGCATGTCAACAGTAATTCAGTTTAACAGCTGTCTCTTTTGACAAGCTTAGTGTCAGACTCTAAAATGACAGGGTGACAGTTTTCCTTTTCTTTAACAGAACATAGTACAAATTAACTATTTGAATGCAGGATCACTGGATGCATTTAGAACACAGTTTTCAGAGGAAGCTGAATAGGATTTAGAAATTGTTTATATAATACAACCAAGGCTGTATACCTATAGAGTTTGATAAATCAAAGTACTTTTCATATAATTGAGATCTGTACCTGAAATCTAAATGTTCACAGTCCAGAATATCTTTAATTGAGATAAAACAGACATCTACGGTAAACACTGGGAATTCACAAACTGGTGTGATAAGTACTTTTGCTGCATTGTATGAATACACAAGAGAATGTCCTGTATATTTAGGCAGCATGTAGTTAAAGTGCTTGTTAATATATTAATTAATGGTACCATGTGTATCAGCTTTCAAACAGCATATTGTACACACACCATTTTCTACAAATGCTATACATACAAAAAACTACTTACCATAATTTGTTCAGGACTAAAGCCATGCCTGAGATAATACTGTACATCTTAATGATTAAAACCTTTAGCATAAAAACCAGAATGTGGACAGTAACAAACTGCTACCATGATTTATGAACAACTAGTACATGCTACGGGGACTCCACTTTAATCTGGTGCAAGAGTAAGCTTTATGAGGCTGGTTGTATTAGGTTCACATAAAAGTGAATAAAAAAATATAAACATTATGCTCAACATATTTAAACTGCATATTGATGTAAGCTACACTGGCTGGGTGACTTCTCTTCACCATCCCTATGTTACAGAGAGGTCTGCCACAGTTAGGATGAAGGATCTCTCATTGATTGGGAAGATAAGCAGTCCTATCCTTCTCCCATTGAAATCAATGGCAAAACTCCCAATCACTTCAATAGGAGTAGGATCCGGTCCATATGGTTCATATTATATTAGAGACAAAGCACTATACAAAATGATTAATACTTTTTTTCAGTTCATTCCTGGGTAATCAGCTAGATCTAACTGCACAAAGAAAAATAGGAAGAGGATGCAGAGAGCTTAGCATTTAGATGCTTAAATTCACTCTGTTTTGTTTGCTTATTTATTCATTGATACAAGCATTTGTGTATGGCACCGATTGCCATAGCATCTGGGTACCTCACAATATTTAAAAGACGTACACTTAAATGCTTATTATTACCTACAAGTGGCATACACATTTATATTAACTGGAGTAGCAATTTCTTGTTAACCTCTCAGTTTCATAATTTAGCTGTGCTCTTCCTGTTTTCATTGAGCTTTTTTTTTTAAACTGACAGCTTGTTTGCACATTAAAGCAAATCTTTTATAAATAAATTAATGGAGATATCCTATCTCCTAGAACTGGAAGGGACCTTGAAGGTCATCGAGTCCAGCCCCCTGCCTTCACTAGCAGGACCAAGTACTGATTTTGCCCTAGATCCCTAAATGGCCCCCTCAAGGATTGAACTCACAACCCTGAGTTTAGCAGGCCAATGCTCAAACCACTGAGCTATCCCTCCCCCCTTTTAGGTCACTTCATAGCATTTTGAGGACTTGGGACAGACAAGATGAACCAGCTCTCTTCCCTAAAGACTAATCTCTTACCTGATATGCCCTGCCTCTTCTTTTTCCTGGCCTGGGATTCATACTTCTGTTTCCAGAGGCAATTCTCTCTAACAGACGCGTACACTATGTTATTAATACACCATCCAACTAACTCAGCTCCAAATGCTACAAACAAATAATTTGAAAGAAATGCCACTCCCATATGGAAATGTACAGGCAGCTCTCTCATTAACAACCCCAACCCTTTTGTTTTCATACACATGATATATAAACTATACAACATGGACTTAATAATTTAAAATACTTTTCTTTGCCTCCTTAAAATCCATGACATGATTCAACCACTAATAAATCTATAGCTTAAGATGAATAGAGTACTATTCAGTTGTAAGGTTTTATATCTACTATCTCCACTTCTTCTGAAGTGTGAAAAGGGGCTTCATATCTGTCAGTCTTTTCTCAGAAGTGACTTTCACTGCTTACTTTAACTTTCATTAAATAAGCTTTCCACAAGCTGTAAAAACAGAACACACAGGAAAAAAAATTGGCTCTCATTTAAAAGTGCTGTAGAGTTTCTTTTTGAATGAGTAATTAGAAATGTGTAAACTCTTTTATGGATATCTGAGAAGTACATGCAAAAAAAATGTGACATTCCATGTGAATATTTCTGTGTGCTATCAAATTTCATTGTATTTAGCAGACACCAAAACTATACAAGACCCAAAATACACATGCCCTAGTAGACATGGGTTATTTGCAAAGATAGACTTTACATACAATACAAGGAAAACATTCTAATGTAATTCTAGGCCAATGGATGCCCACATTCTTAAAGAGAAATTACAGTTGTTTTGTCTTTCCTCCCATATTTATACAGATTGCAAAGATGTTGAGAGAACATAATTTGAGTTGGACTTTTCCAACAGTTCACGGTTATTTTTATTGTAAATGTCAGTCATCTTTTTTATATCAAGAGTCAATCTTAGATTAAAATTTTCTAGTGTTTGAATCAAGAAACAAAAAGAGAGGTAGTGTGGTCTAGTTGTTAGAGTACTGGAAACCTGCTTTCCATTGCTGGCTCTGCCACTGGTCTGTGTGACCTTGGGTTAGTTACTGCACATAGCTGTGCCTCTGTTTCTCCTTCCACCCATTGTCTGTCCTGTCTATCAGTAAACTTTTTAGGGCAGAGACTGTCTCTTACTATACATGTATAGTGCATGGTACAGTGGAGGCCCATTTTTGGCTGGGGCTTCAAGGTGCTACTGTAATATAAAATATAATAATAGTTCCATCATTTGCAACCAAAATTTCTCTGACAAAGTATCCCCTTCTAAACACCTTGCTCTTTATGATCCTGATCCAGCAAGGCACTTAAGAATATATGTGATTTTAAGTATGTGAGTAGTGCATTTATTTCAATGGGATTATGTACATGTTTAAAATTATGCAGGTGCTTAAGTGCTTTGCTGGATTGAGGTTTATGGAATTGAAAATATCAGATTATAGCAAACCTGCTTTGAACATTTTCACAGTATTGTACCCGGTGAATTAGAAGGTATGATATCTAGATTGAAAGGTACTCAGATGCCATGGTGATGAGTGTGGGATAAATACCTAGACAGAGAGATGGGTCAGAGTGTTTAAAGGCAAAATGGATAATTCTGATTAGGTTTCTCCATACTCTCCCCAAGTCAACATGGGCAACTGGAGCATCCAAATCAGACTTTCTGGCTCTTCACAACCTCTTCGTAACTTCTGTAGTCTTAAATCACAGAATCAATGAAATGTAGGGTTGGAAGGGACCTCAAGAGGTCATCTAGTCCAACCTCTTGAAAGCCTATTTCAGTACTTAACAATCCTGATACTTAGAAAGTTCTTTCTAATATATAAGTTAAATCTCCCTTGCTTTAGATTACTTCTTATCCAACTTTCAGTGACCATGGAGAACAATTGATCACCTTCCTCTTTATAACAGCCATTAACATATATGCAGACTGTTATCAGGTCTTCCTCAATCTTCTTTTCTCAAGACTAAACATGCAGAGCAATTTTAACATTTTCTCACAGGTCATGTTTTCTAAACCATTTATCATTTTTGTTGCTCTGGACTCTCTCCTAAAGTGGCGCCCACAATTGGACACAGTACTTCAGCTGGGGCCACACCAGTGCGGAGTCTGGGGCACACCACACTGGGACAGTTACCTCCTGTGTCTTACATACAGCACTCCTGTTAATACTCCGGACTGATATTAAACTTCGTTGCAAATGCATCACATTGTTGACTCATATTCAATTTGTGATCTACTATACCCCCACCCCCCAGATCCATTTCAGCAGTCCTACTGCCTAGCCAGTTATTTCCCATTTTGTATTTGTGCATTTTATTTTTCCTTCCTAAGTGTACCACTTTGCGCTTGTCTTTACTGAATTTCATCTTGTTGATTTAAAACCAAATCTCTAATTCGTTAAGGTCATTTTGAATTCTAATCCTGTCCTCCAAAGTTCTTGCAACCGCTCCCAGCTTGGTGTCATCCACAAGTCTTATAAGCATACTGTCCATTCTATTATCCAAGTCATTAATGAAAATATTGACTAGTACTGGACCCAGGAAAGATCCCTGCAGGACCCCACTAGATATGTCCCCCTAGTTTACACAGCACACCATTGATGACTACATTGAGTATGGACTTTTAACCAATTTTACACCCACTTTATAGTAATTTAATCTATACCACATTTCCCTTGTTTGCTTACGAGAATGTCATGTGGAACTGTGTCAAAAGCCTTACTAAAATCAAGCTATATCACATCTAACACTTCCCCTTTCCCACTAGGCTAGCGATCCTGTAAGAGAAAGAAATTAGGTTGGTTTGGCGTGATTTGTTCTTGACAAATCTATGTTAACTATTCCTTATAACCCTATTATCCTCCAGGTGCTTACAAACCGTTTAATAATTTGTTCCAGTATCTTTCCAGGTGTCGAACTTAGGCTGACTGGTCTATAGTTCCCCAGGTCCTCTTTGCTCCCCCTTTTTAAAAAAGGTACTATGTTTGCCCTTCTCCAGTCCTCTGGGACCTCACCTGTCCTCCATGAGTTCTCAAAGATAATTGCTAAGAGTTCTGAGATTGGTTCAACTAGTTCCTTAAGTACCCTAAGATGAGTTTTATCAGGCCCTGCCAACTTGAGTACATCCAATTTACCTAAACATTCTTTAACCTGTTCTTTCCTTATTTTGGCTTGTGATCTGTTCCCCCTCCCCATATTTGCACATTACTCACATTGACAGCGACATTAACTTTCCTTGACTGTGGGCCCTATAATCAACCCCACAGCGTGAAAGGGAGTAAATCAGACTGGAAAAGGTGTAGAAGTAACCCAGTAACATTGGTAGGAGTGATGTGTGACTCCTCAGCACAATTTCCCCTTCGAGGGAGCCTGCAGATACCCCTCGCATTAACAGTGTGGTAAGCATGTGCAAGCCTGAGGCATTGCCACAGTGGGAAAGGCCAGGGCCAGATAAGGGGGAATGCTTCCCCCTCCCTCCAAACTGGTAGGATGTTTGCTTGAAAAGCCAGTAGATGTTATGCTGTGTGCACGTACTGTGCACTATAAATAGTAATGTCTTATATGCTTCTCTGCATGGAAAAATCTACAGGAGGGAAAATAGTCTAAAATCTGTGTACATTTCAAGACAAAAACAACCAGACTCAAACTCTCCTCTATGGAGAAGCTGTGTACAGGGGGTATGGCCTATAACCACATGCAGTCTGAGGAGCCAGGGGAAAATCAGGTTCCAGCACCATGATGCTTAGGTCATTTGTAAAGAGGGCTTGCCCCTTTCCACTGCTGCCCAGCCTCACCATTCCCCTGGAGAAATGCAGCCGTTTGGCTTTCTCCCCTACAGCTGCAAACTCGCCCCCTCTCTGAGGAAGATCAAAGTTACAGAGGAGAGTTATGCTGTATTATGCAAGCAGCATTGAAATACCACATGGTTTCCCACTCCAAAACCTGCCCATGTTTAAGGGGAGCCTGCCCTGAAGAGCAGCTGCTCACAGACTCTATCCTCCCAACTCATCCTTCCCCTTCCAGATCCCACAGGTCCCCAGCATGGACATTCTTCCACCGCCACCTGAGGAGAGGGACACACTCCACCAAGTAATCATTCCTTCCTTGATTTCTTTTGAGATACTTGAGTCCCTTATTTTCTATACCTTGCCCCTCCCGAATAGGAGTATAGGGCCCAATATGAAAAATCAACAGCTAAAACCACCCTACTGTTGTATATTATGTGAGAAAACAATGCACTCATTCCTGTTTTTTCAAGCTGCTAGTCAGCATGAGTTATCTGGCAGAATATTAACATGTGCAACTGAGCAAGGTCTTGTATAAAACCAACCACAAAGTATATTTATTGAAGTGGAATAGCAAAAGACACAAGAAAAGAAAGGGGTTCCCACATAAGGGGATATAAAGTATTTAATACACTCCAGAATGAACGAGATTGGAAGATATGAACAATGTATTGCTTTGTCAATATCTTTTTTTAGTTTAATAATCTACAAATTTACAGTACACCTGTAGCACATTTTCTGCTTTCTTTAAAATACCTCACTCAAATTTCAAACATTTTAACTCCCAGGTCAAATCAGCTCTCTCTCTCTCTCTGTGTCACATTGATAAATGGAGCTATTTAAATTTTTATCATGGGAAAACTCTCTTTCTTGTGTCTTTTTCACTATCAGATTTCATGCACAAGATAACATAACACTTATTATTTTTGTTACGTTATCCAGTGCAATAAAAATAAATTGAGTCGTGATGGCACAGATGTCACTGTGGAATGGTTGTATTTGGTTTACAGAGTTAGAGTGTGTCTGTGTGTGGTGTAAAGATGATCTGTCACTGATTGATATAGCAGTGAGATTAAATTTATTATTAACCATTAAACAATAACATACCAACTATTAGTTAAACTGCATAACTTCATTACTATTGTACCTGTATAATTCAGTCTGACAAATAAAATTGTCCAATCAAACATTAGTAGAACACATAGCAGCAACTGAGTTTCCAGATCTATATTACCATTAGAAATTGGGGGGTACCCATGGGTACAGTAAACACCTGTGCACCCAATGACCCTATGGCAATAGGCTTCATTCATCCTGTAGAACTAGAAGGTGGGTGAGTACTTCCAAGAGTGATCTTATATTGCATGTGAATTGGTATATCCAGCACTGTAGTTATCATGCCTGCACAGAAGTACCTTTTTAAAGGGGAGAAAATACTTCTGGGAATAATATACAAAGAGAAAGTGCTCTTCAAGTAAACAAAGGGCTGAATACATTATACAACCCATCCACAAATTGTGGCATATCCCTGTGTTAGTAAATAAATAAGTTAGAGGATTTCAATACCTTCTTGCACTTACCCTCATAAGGAACTATAGCAGGTTCTATATGAACCACCAAAGTTTAATCTTTCTTGGCAATCTGTTAATTCTTAAAGGAAAGAAAGCAAAAGTGATGCAAAGTCAACAAATTTCTAGGTATTATTCTAAAGAATTATCTGGCTTTTCTGCCTATAATCAAAACCAAAATATAGTTAAAGAGCCTTAATAACAATAAGCATTCTATATCCTTAACCTATATGCTTAACCTTTACCTAATAATGTTAAGAAAATGCCTAATGCTACGGCTACTGTAAAGATAGAAAAACAGATACTAAAGGAATATAGTAGTATTTAATGGCAAGTTACAAAGAGTGCTGGTGAAAGAAAAGCAATAGCGAGAAAGGTTAAATAAAAACTATAGTACTTGCAATCTTTCTACATTAACTTCCAATAACTAGAGAATACAATTCTTCCATATATGATTTGATTTCCTGATCTGTGCATTAAATATTTACTTCTAATTATAAACTTATGTGAGATCCAAACAAAAACTAATTTGCATTATTAATGATGCAAGAAATGTGATGTTTAGTCTCTTAAGATTTGTAATAAAGAGGAAAATGTTAGAGATTTACTTTCTGTTTTTCATTTTAAAAGGCGAGTTAAAATGATAAAACTTATTTAATTAACAGAGGCTCCACTTATGAATTACTTGTTCCTGCCAGCAAGGATGTTTAAAAAAAAACTGTCTGAAATGAGGCTGAGACTACAAAGAGTCCATTTTCAGCTTCAGAGTCTCAAGGGAAAAATCAAAGGGTTTCTTTCTTTCAACAGTTTGGGTGAGATGATATTTTGAGATGTTGACAGCTGCCAAACTGCAAAAACAGTGAACTACCAAAATGAAATCTTTTTTATCTTTCTGAATTTTTCTCAGTGTTCAGCTTGACTTTCTTTACAACTCTTGACTGAATATTTCTGTTGTGCTAAGGAACTTTTAACTGTCCATATAATTGTATCTTCTACATCTGGCTAGAAATGGGCCATATTCTCTGTTATCAAATACCACCAGTGATGAAATCTTTTTTTAAATAAGTACTTACATAATTTTTTATTATTATTATTTGTAATGTTAACACCAACAGGCCCCCAACCAGTGTCCCACAGTGATGAACACTGCACAACACAATACAAGAGATAGTACCTGTTCCAAAGAGTTTTCAGTCTAAACATTTAAGGTCTTGATCTTGCAATATACTACACATGGGTAGATGCCTACATCCACATGGAGCCTCACTGACTCCAATGGGGCTCTGCCCACATGCAGTATTGTCGAGAACTAAAATTGTGTACGTCCACGTGAAAAACTGATCAGTCTCTTAATCGCCATCATTATTATAAATAGTTATTTGTTTCATACTGACCATGGAAACAATTTGCAGTGGTTAATGGTATAGATATATCCTGTTGGATTCTTACTATGTTTAGATGCATACAACATATTTGTAAGCAGATTTGTTCAACTAAGCTAATTGACATAAAATTAATAATCTTTATCCCACTAAATAAAGGTCATTATTTTTAAAAATCTTTTCTATTTTTACCCAGTATAAATTGTACCATAATCTACTTATGAAATAGAAAAAGATTCTATTTATCAGACTGATTCATTAATTTCAGAAGATACCACTCCTAGGAAAAGTAGACACAAGTACATGCATGTGAAATACACACACACACACACACAACACACACACACAATGTGTCTACATTGTGATTTTTATTTAATCTCTTTTACTTGTAGCTCTATTTTTATGGCATGAGGGATCTTGGGAGATTAGTGGCTTACTTATTTCTTCTGTTTATTGTGCCATATTATTCTCCATTGTCCAATGTCTTGCTGATTCCTGTGTTTCTTCTTCTTCACTAAATCCACCTTTCTTCAACATCTCCCACTGCTAAGCCCTGGTCCACATATTAGTCACGCTGATTACTGTAACCTTCTTCCTTCTGGCCTCCTGTCTCCTCCATACCATACAGTCTATCCAAAATACCACTTCTAAAGTCATCTTCCTCCTCTCACTTCTGACTGTATTTTTCCTGCTTCTCACATACATTCATTGACCGCCTGTCCTTCACCATTAAAGTTCAGTTCCTCTCCTTTACCTACAAGAGCCAGCATAGTCTTACCCTCAACTACATGCTCTGCATTCTTTCCCCCCTCATCCTTTTTACACTCCTCTTACTCCTCTCTCTTTACTGCTACCTTTCTCACTGTCTACCTCATGTCTTCTCCTCAAATGATCCCTCACAGCCCTTTTTTTCATGGTCTGTTGTACTGTGTCATGTATTTGTGTGCTCTGTCTACCTCAGGGCCTGATCCTGCAAACATCGGTCATCAAGGCTAGGTCCCTAACATTAAGTATGTGAGTTGTCCCATTCAATTCAATTGGAATTGTGTCCGATCAAGAATTTAGTAAGAAATGTAGTATTTATCCTGTTCACATTAAGTCCCTTTAACCTCTGCTTCTCCAAGAAATAGAAATTAAATTTCTCTCTCCAATGTGGAAGGCCAGAGAACTTGGTTGACTGATTGGTTGGCCTCCTGCTTAGTTTTGTTTTATCAGTCAATCTGATTTCTGGAGTATTTTGTCATTGCTGTGCTCAGCATGAATAGACATAGAATCATAGAAATGTGGGGCTGAAAAGGGATTTTGAGAGGCAACAAGTTCAGGTAAGCCTAGCCCATCCTTGACAGGTGTTTCTCCAACCTGTTCTTAAAAACCTCCAATGATGGGGCTTCCACAACCTCCTTTGGAAGCCTGTCCAGAGCTTAACTATCCTTATACTTAGAAAGTTTTTCCGAATATCTAACTTAAATCTCCCTTGCTGTATATTACTCTGATTGCTTCTTGTCCTACCTTCAGTGGACATGGAGAACAACTGGTCACCTTCTTCTTTATAACAGTCCTAATCATATTTGTTATCAGGTCCCTCCTCATTCTTCTTTTCTCAAGACTAAACATGCCCAGTGTTTTTAACCTTTCCTCATAGGACAGGTTTTCTAAATCTTTTATCATTTTTGTTGCTTGCTTCTGGATTTTCTACAGTTTGTCCACATCTTTTCTAAAGTGTGGCGCCCAGAATTGGACACGGTACTTCAGCTGAGACCTCACCAGGGTCGAGCAGAGCAGGACAATTACCTCTTGTGTCTTATATATGACACTCCTGTTAATACACCCCAGGAGGGTATTAGTCTTTTTCACAACCTCATCACATTGTTAACTCATATTCAATTTGTGATCCACTATAAACCCCAGATCCTGTTCAGCAACACTACTACCTAACCAATTATTCCCCATTTTGTAGTTGAGTTTTCGTTCCTAAGTGTACCACTTTGCGCTTGTCTTTACTGACTTTCATCTTGTTGATTTCAAACCAATTCTCTAATTTGTCAAGGTTGTTTGAATTCTAATCCTGTCCTCCAAAGTGCTCAGAACCTCTCCCAGGTTGGTGTCCTCTGCAAATGCATGCTCTCCAGTCCATTATCCAAGTCACTAAAGAAAATATTGAACAGTACAGGATGCAGGACATCTTCTGAACTTCTAAGTCTCACCACCATCATACACAGGACAGAGCAGGATTTCTGTAACAAAGGTAGTAAGAGCTATGTGTACTTATTCATCTTCTTTAAAGCAGAGCAAGTATTAGGAAATAAAAAAGAATAATTTCTGTGAGCTCAGTTAATGCCCCTCAAAAACATTATCAACTGTACTCAATTTTAGGAAAAGTTTATGATCACACTTTATATTTAATTTAAAACATAGTCAAGAAACTGAGGTAGAAAAGCTAGCCACAGCAGCTGTTCAGTATTTTAAACAAAACTTTTACAAGAGTTATCATGAGGACTTAAAGCATATGTGCAGCAGCCACAAAGACATGAGGGGGAGGGGCTATTCCCAAAGTAGTCTTTATGGAGGGCCGATCAAGGTCAATGATCCATGGACTAAGTAGCAGTTATACAATAAACTATGATAGGTTTGTATGAAAATAAACTTTTAGAGAAGGGTCTAAGTACAGAGGAAAGAATGTAACCACACAGAGAGTTCTTACAAACATCTAAAGGAAATCCAAAATATTTCCGCTTCCAAATATCTCTCTTTACATTGTAACCCTCCTGCACTAACATGACATCATTTTCTGAGGGCTGTGAAGTCTCTCAAAACAACACAAAGAATTAGATAGGTAAAGCTTTGTGATTCAGCTTTAAGGTGGTAGTACACATCAAGACACTGATGTTCAGTACATGTGGATTTAACTGAGCAACTCAAGCACATATCAGTGGGAGTCATATGCTGAAAATGTAGCCTCAGGTTCTTAACTCCTAGCACTATTCCATTTTTAAAGATATTAGCAGGATTATTCTCACAGTGGAACAAACCTGGTACAAAGAACATTTATTGAATACTGCTCCCACTGAAGTCAGTGGGAGTCTTGCCACTGATTTCAGTGGGAGCAGGATGTGTCCATCAGGGACCAATCATGCAGTTACATTGTAGGCAAAACTCCCATTGACTTCAATAGGTCGCAGACAAGAAGGAATTTAGTTTGAATCTCATTATTCATACTCCCCTTGCTATAGCACTAGACCTTTGGGTTTGGAAAAATCTGTCAATCCAGCTATTTTGTGTGTGTATGTGTGTGTTTGAACCTGAATTAAAAGTTATAATCCCTAGATATGTGACATCAAAGTGTGTTGTAAGGAATACTATTGGGATTTTACACTCATGCTTCAACACAGGATTAAAAATGGAAGAAAAGATTGACAATGAGGACTCAAATCCCGTTGAACCATGATTAATTGACACGAGGGATAAGGTAAAATTTTGAACAACACAGGACAGGTGAGTGGATTTTAAATAAGAATGTTTTTGGCACATGTAATTCCTCCTTTAAATGTTGATGAAACATTTTTGTTTATCTCTAAATTTTACTTACAGATCATTTCTTTTCCATATATACTCAGAACAAGTGTCAATGAAAGTTAAAGGTGCTAGGCACATTTCTATCTAAAGCATGCATGCGTATATTTTATTCTTGCTTACTAAGTGCATTTACAACTAAAGATGAAAACAGGAGGCATAAAAAGAATGTGCCGTATAATATCTTCAGTGTTCTATGAAAAAAGCTCATTCTATAGAATTATGATTTCATTGCAACCCAGGTACTGTAGCTCCGACTCAAGATGTATCAATTGTCAGTTATGACTAAGCAAGCCTTCTATTAGATCTAAGAGTGTTACTTTGATATTTGCCAGAGTAGAATGTCTTTTAAAACTATTAAAAGGATGCAGGAAATTAATTTTATCATCTATAAAATTCTTTGTGCTGGTGCAATCAGTTGCACATTTCCATATTTTAATAAAACACTAATTATGAATTAATTCTTTTCACTTGCTTGAGTTGCAACTACTTTTAACATTAACAGAAACTGTTTTATTCTCTCGTTTATTTATACAGTGCGCTCATCATCACTGACTCCAGTTTCAGCTATGCCACCACTGTCTGCACCTAATTTATGCCAAACACTCCCATGAAGAGAATACAGGGGGTTCCACTGTCTCTTGAATGGGATTAACCTGCTCAAGGCAGTGGAAGTTCCATGACTTTCAACTCCGTTTCCTATCCATTTCTCCATTGCCACCACCCTGGAAGCAGTAGAAGATTTAACTCCCTTAATTGTTAGATACCTCATGATCTATGAGACAGAGACCATTTTCATTAATGTCCCTTGGCTGCCCTATATTGCCCAATCCCACTGGCTCCTACCAGCCCTGGAGAGAACTGCTCCTGCAGGAGTCATGCTTCCAAAGGTTCCCTGACTATGTCTGTCCCCTCCAGGAGCAGTACAGAGTGGAAGGAATTACAAGCTGTATTACTGAGCCATGCTGGTCTACAGGTTTGAGGGAAAGGGGGGGAATTCAGAAAAGCACTAGTGGCTCCCTACCCCCTCCAGCTTTGCAGAGGCCAAACCACCACAGTGGCACTTCAGTGGGCCTGGTGGGAGCAGTCAGCGCGTGCCTATGCAGAACTCTCCACTTTCACCAGCACAGGATCCCCTCAGCACATGGAGATAATTATGCCCCTCCCCCCCAGTAACTTACTTCATATCCTTTAACATATATTGATTCTAGTGACTAGACTCCTAAAATCAAGATCACTGATCATGAACATACTCATTTCTACTTAAAATAGTGGCACACATGTTTGTTGTGTTTCACCTGGTGATGACATCAAACAATTGCCTTCCGAGAGGACATAAAACTAATTTTATATTAAGACAAACCTGTGTTGTTCTCTTGAAATCAAGTCTGCATTTTTGATTTTATGGGAAATTTTGAATCATGCTTATGGCTGGGATTGAGCTTCTGTGATGTGTGCTAATCTCGTATCACTTCTGGAGATTTAGAAAGTTATATAATCCACCCTGGGTTTAAAATTGAACATAAATCTGTCAACTCTCATCTCTCTCAAGAAATTAGACCTACCATAAAGAGAGCCCTGTTTCCATTTACTAGGTTTCTTTTTCACATCTCTGTCACACAGAGTTGCCAGCGCAGACAGTGTGGGTACTAGCACTCCATCAATGGAAACCTTCATTTTAATTTTGGTTAGATCTAATGAGACAATGAATATTCCAGTGTCAGCTCTGAGTAAACTGAAGGGGTTTCACCTCAGAGACCCCTCTTTAAACATGCTGTGCAGATAGGCACATACAGAATAGTAAATAATTTAGCAGCAACAGCACAAGGACACCTGGTGTTTGTAGCTTCCAAATTCAGGCAAACCAGCCTTGTGAATATACTACCATGTTTCTGGTCTTTTAAAGAGCATCAGAAGTGCAGCAAAGAAAGCAAAGGTATTATTTATCTATTCATACCTGGCTTGCAACTGAGAACAACTGGAAAAAATGTGGAGCGTCAGCAAACTGTCTGCCAACTCTAGGGGAAAAGTCCCATTGGGTTCTCTACAGTCACCCATCAGGGCTCCATTAAGCTCACCACTCTTCTGCCATTTAAACTGGATAAAAACCAAGCCACCATACTGAGAATGTTTACATGCTTCAGGTCAGAGTTACATTGGTTTTGTCTGAGACTGAGTCCAGAAACAGAAGGAATCTGTTAAAAAAACAATATTCATAATTGGCTGCATCTATTTTTCTTATTACTTTTTAAAAATCTAAATAATCTTTTTCAGCTCCAGAATACCTTTTGCCTGAGACATTGGAAGAACTTTTTAAAATGTTTATTTAACTCTGTGAGGTAAATGCTTTCATCCCCATTTTTCAGGGCGCAGGATGTGGCTGTGTTAACATTGCTACAAGAACCTTCACTTTTCAGTTTCTTGATCTTAGATGACTTCCACTGGGAACCTCAGCATCACACTAACAAAAGGTTTTCTATTTTAATATCTAGTCATTATTGGTTTTTTCAGACTTGTCAGTGCTCTCCTGTTTCTTCAATCTCTTCACCAACTTTGCAGCCATTTGGTATTTTATGCTGTTTTTCTCATACTGTGCTTTTGCACATTTCAAGTTTCCAGTCAGACACCAAATACTTTCCTCCTTTTCTACTGTTGTTAACACTATGAGGATCAAACAAACACTAAAGTGTTTTCTCACAAAATAATCATTAAGCATATCTTGTAGTTCAGTTCATGTGACAGCTGAATATTTGCTTTATTAATAAGTAATTTGCAATTAATTCACAGAGTCATTTCTAAAAGAATGTTGTGCTGTCACCATGCTTTTAAAGTGGCAAAACAGTACTTAATTTCTGACAAAACTTCAGTGGAAGTTGCACATGTGTCTCTAAGGGCAAAATTTCACCTTTGATGAGGACTGTCCCCTAGATGCAGGAATACCGATTCCATTCATTTTAATGGAGATTATATATACATCTTCAGCAAAGAATGTATTTATTTAGAAAATTGTATCAGGCATTTGGGTGCTTTATATTACTTCATAAAATAATTATTTACAAAATTCAATTGAAAAGCTTATATTTAGTAAAAGATCAATAACAGAAGCTCCTGTACACTAAATGAGTGACACAACCCCCTACCACAAACTATTCAGCTGATCTACTTTCAGTCAAAAGCTTCAACCAATGATTATGCCTTATGCCGTGCCCTGAAACACAACAAAAGTCCAGCTCAAGTAGGCTCCTGAGGTTCCAAAAAGAGTGGAATCTATAGAGAATGTTCTGCTGCTGGTCACAGAATTTAAAATTTCGGCATCAACAGTGAATGTAACCCAGTGTGGGATATAGTGACAGGGTCATTTTCTTACATTAGAGGTCCCAGGCCATGCCATGCTTTACAGATCACAAATAACACCGTGAATTACACGAGGAAGCAAGTGTGAACAAGTAGCTAGAGCACAGCATGGAGCATTGACAACTTAAGAGATCCATAATATCTCCATCAATGTGTTTTCAAGGATAATTCCAGATAGAGTGTATTGTATTAATCTAGTCTTTAGGATAAAAAAGTATGGTGATCCATCACATGCTAATGCAAGGTCCACATCAGACAGGAAAGTCACAGTCCCTGGGCCAATCATAGACATTTAATGGCACTGTGTGCCAGAACTGACATTTGAGATTCCAGAAGCAATGTTGAAATCCAGTACAACTCTGAGACTGACCCTTATTGACAAACGGGTAGATTTTCAAAGGCAGAAGTGGGAGTTAGGCACCCAACTCTCATTGACTTTCAATGGAAGTTGGGCACCTAACTGTTCTTTGTGTCTTTGAAAATCTCCCTCAAAGGCTGGATATCCTCAATAGAAGTCACACTCATTGTGCTAACCTATTCCTTCAGATGCTTTCCCCAACTACGTACATCATTTTTGAGCTGACAGAGGCAGCCAGCAACGAGAGTCAGTGACAGGCAAGCACATATTAAAAGGTTTTTGAAATGAGTTGGAGTTAGGCACTGAAGGAATTAGGTTTCTCAATGAATATTTAGTGGACTAATCTGAAAGAAAAAAGTACAGAGCAAATCAGGTGTAGGACAAGCAACTAGCCACTAAGTGAAACCTGGAGTTTGGGGTCATTGACATAGAAAACAAGCAATTGACTAGTTACGGTGACCTGTTTTCTTCATTATTTATCACTCCCCCAATTTTTGTGTTGTCTGTAAACTTTATCAGTGATGATTTTATGTTTTCTTCCAAGTCATTGATAAAAATGTTCAATAGCATAGAGCCAAGATTAGGTGGTCTATTGGTCTGATCCAGTATAGCAGTCCTTATTTTCCTACATCATTTCCATCTACTTTCAGTTTACTCAGTTTGGTGAGTCAGCAAAACTTTGTAAGCAGTGATATCAAAGGGTGCTGACATCTAACAAACCAGTATCGACACTTCTTGTATCTGTAGCTAACACACAAGGAGCTCTTCAACCATAGATCCCAACACCATCATCTCTATGCTAAAACCCCATATCTAAAACCTGGCCACTAGAGATCAAGGACACTCATGACCTTAAGTAGCAATTACAGCTGATCCCACATCACCTTCTCACTAACCTTCCACTAAATGGTAGGTTAGAGGTTTGCCAGTAATCAGTAATCCCCTAAAGGGGAGATATACAGTACTAAAGCAACAAATCTTTGATCAATAGAGTGGCAGCAATGCAGAAGAGAAAAATAATTCCTTAAAAAGCAAACCACAATAGTTAAAAAAGAATGTAATATAGGAATGAATAATTGATATCCAGTGATTGCAAAATTAAGATACTGGCAATACCTACATATTGTATTTGTGAATACATGGAAATGTAATTTGCTGACAATAATTCCACTAAAATGGAAAGATTTTCTAGTTTTAGTTGTGTGGGGGGAAAGAGGACTGTTTGTATTAACCATTCATTGTAGGCGTGAATGGATTTAGCATTAAGCTGGTCAAAAATATTCAACTTTTTAATTTTTCAATAAAAAAGGGTGCAATTTTCATGAAAATTGTAGTGAAAAATTTCCCCATTTTTCAAGCAACTGTAGCTTAGCAGTATATACTATATGTCCATAAACATGTTTATAGGAATCCTAAAATATTCATCACTTTAATCTCTTTAACAGAGACTCACTAGAAGTTTCTTGTTCCGATATTTATCAAGAAGAGCTGGTTAAAATTAATATTTCAAAAACCAGTACAGTACCATAATTTAATAGCTAGAAAATATTAAAGTTTCATAAATGTATCTATAAATTCATCAAACCTGAAAAACTGGAAAGAGTCAGCTATTCTTTATCTACCATTAATATACAGTGCATTGTTACATAGTGACTTCAACCATAAAATGTTGTTTTGTATGTCCTATGCAACAAATGTTACAAGATTGTGTGCAATTTACAACCTCATAGCCTGACCCAGTTCCCAGTGAAGTCAACAGAAAGAAGACCACTAATTCCAATGGGAGCTGGATCAGGCTCTGTCTGCAGAAACAGTACATCCCCAACCACATTTTCAGTGGAGGAAAAGACCCTACAATATGTTATATTCTTGATCTTTCAGTGGGAAATGAGCATAAATGTCTGAAGGACAAAAACTGAGCATACGTTAGAAATAAAATATACTTCCAAGTAGAAATTACGAGATTATTAAATACTCTGAGTAAACCTACAAAATGCTAGCGATATAATGAAATTGCGCAAATACACTTCCAAATCCAATTATAACAATGGAGCAGTGATTATATAGTTGCTTTAACAGTTAAAATAAAATATGTTACTAGTTAAATGTTTGTACTAGAAAGACATTATTAGATTTTCTTGCATTTATCCACTGTAGTGTGCGCCACCAGCCCTTGAAGCCAGGGACAGATAGAAAATAACAGAGGAGGGAGACTGAGTTCACTTGCTAAATATAGCTAGTAACAACTGAGATATTTCAACTAGAAAAGATAAATAGAGAGATACCAGATACCAGTACATGACTTGCACAACAAATCAAAATACTGCTTCTTCTTTACACTCAGAGCTCCACCAGAATTAGTACATTTTAAAACAACCAGATCATGGCACAAATAAAACCGAAAAGGACTCAGTGAAGAAAGTCAAAACATCCCAGAGAAAACAAAAGAATACCAATAAAGAACCAATTATTCTAACCATCAGTATTCCTCAGTAGACTGATGGGCAGAAAGATACATAGAGTAAGATAGAAAGAATACAATCATGCCTATCATTTAACAGAAAAGTGATACCTTTCTGGAACAGGTGGGAATGGAGTCACTTACTTTGTTTATTTGAACAGTCACTTGATGCAAATCCATCATGTCAAAGAATTAACATTTACTTTAAAATGTAAATGCTTTCAAGCTTGTAAATATTCTGGAAGCTCATTTAAATCTGAGCAAGCTAGAAAAAGCAGAAATACATGCCCTTTTTTACAACTGTTTCATTTCTGATTTAAAAGTAAAATAACTCATCTCCTGTTCGCTTGCTCTGACTACTCTTTGCAATTTTTAAATTGTCTGATGCGATTACTTTAAATTTAGGGCTTGTGTGAAGAAAAGGGAAGTTAACACATAAAAGTTGCCAGGTTATCTGAAGAAAGCCGACATCACTTTCCACAAAGCAATACATATTTTTTACTTTGTGTCTTTCTGTTTCTCTTCTCCTTCTGTTCCTATACTGAATCCCATCACTACTCTTTGCCTCTGGAAAAAGCAAGATTAATTTAACCAACATGTTCATGACAATCAATTTTATTTTTTCTTATTATGTAACCACCAATTCATTCAACACAGGCCATGTAACATTCTTCAGATGGTAATGATGACTTTTTGGTCACACACTCACCTGGACCAGAAGAAATTAATGCTCAGACTTCAACAACACAGTCAGATACTCTGGTAATTATAAATACACAGATATGGACAGATTAGATAGACTTCATGTCCCTTTCCCAGTCTCTATGAGCTACCCAATCTCCTAAGACTCAAGGGCTCTTCACTTTCTCAGAGTATATATGACATGCTAAAAACATAAAAGAAAATCCTGGTTGCAACATGCTGGGCTGGCTGTTGAGGATTTCCATGGGGACAGAGGAAAATAGTCCCCGCAACAAGACAAGGAATGGCTGTTGAGCTGCTCTACAGGCACCTACTCCACCCTTATGACTGAAGTAAGCTTTGTAACCATTTCTATCCATATCCTCCTAAGTGGAAGATCAACAGGCAGCGGATCTGGGCAGTGGCTGCTCAGCAGGCCTGGCCTGTCTCGAACAGCTGGTGCAGTTGGCAACTAGGAAGGGACCTGGGCTGTGTAGTGCACTGGGGGGTACATAGCTCTGTGTAGTCTTCCAAAATTGTCCTGAAATCTCCCCCATGGTACCACCTCAGGAGAGCTCATCTTGTACCTTTGGCAGAGAGGGCAGGGTTTGGTGCTGTGTCCCTAAACAACGTGGTAATCTTTGTTATACACAATAGAAGATTTTTTTTAAAAGCTGCTAGTTAAACAAATTTCACACAAAAGTTCGCTTGAATTAGGTGTTGCTGTACTGGAATATTCTAGGAATTGCAAATCCATTTCCTTCGCCTAACACACACCCAACAAATAGCCCTGCGAAATTTTCTTCTGATGCTTTGACAGGCTGATGAACCAGTCTGTTTTCTCCCACCCACCAAAGAGCAACCATTGTACAGAACATCTTTGAGAGCTCTACAGCACTCCCTGACATAAGGGAGTAAGGTTTGTTTTATGTTTTCCTTATGATGGAGTATTCATCTTCAAAGCATCTTACATATGAGTGGGGAGCCTCAGAAGCATAGATGGGGCAATTCAAAGAGTTTTACATGGAACAGGAGGGGGTTCCCCTTCAAAGTTTCAGTCTTGCATCTGCCAGAGAAGAGCAGATTCAAAACCTAAAAGGTCACTGCTCCTAGCTGCAGCGGGTCCTGATATTCAGAAGACTCCAACTAAAAATAAGGGATAGTTATACACTGTGATGACCAAGGCCTCTAGGCAATGTTCTTTCTCTCTCCCTCACACACAGAGCACTGCCTCCCTTAGAAAAAAAATGATAAAAACTGTAGGCGACATAATGGGCTCCAGACAGCTGATCCTCTACCCAAAGCATCCTCTTGGTATGAATATAAACGTTTTTGGTACACTGGAGAACTGCACAGCTCTGTTGTTCAAATTACCTTGAACAAGGCAATGGGGTTTAGTTTATGCAAAATGTATGATAAAGAGTAAAGAAATCCACAGATTTTTGATAAATGATTTCAGTTTTAAGTTAAATCACAGGATGGATTTTAATGTATGACACATTGAAGAAATATTCCATGTATTTCCTAAATTATTATTATTACTAGTTGTATTACAATATTATCTAGCACCCATAACTGAGATCAGGGCTCCATTATGCTAGGTGCTGTACAATTACAAAGTCAGAGATAGTCCCTTTCCCACAAGTGTACAATCTAAATAGATAATGAAAGAGAAATTGAGGGAGAAAGAAAGTATAATTAGCCTGATTTTACACATGGGGAACTGAGGTATAGAGAGATATAGGATTTGTCTTCAGGCATATTTGCACCAATTTAACCACAGGTGTAATTTAATATCTGCAATTTAATATCTATTTGGTTTAACCAATACAAAAGACTCTGTGTATACTCTTAAAACAATATAAACCTGGCTTATATTAATTTAGCTTAAGCCAATAGGGAACAGATTTAAGCTAAACCAAACAAACCACTCTGAAACTGAAATTAGAGTGTCTACATAGGGTTTTGCACCAGTTTCACTAAATTGGTTTATAAATAATTTAAGTTACACCAGTGCAACTTCTCTGTGTAGGCAAGGACTATGTAATTTGCCCAAGGGCATACAGGAAAGTCTGTGGCAAAACCAGAATTTAAACTCAGATCTCCTGAGTTCCAGTTCAGTGTTTTAACAACAAGTACTTTACCCAATTAATTGGAAAGGAAAGGTGAAGTAGTAAAACATCTAGTGGGTTTGGGCTGTATGGATCAGTCAGCTTAGTACAGTAGCCTTTCAATCTGTGGAAACCTGTTTTCAAACACAGATTAGGTCAAAAGTGAGTTTAGACATCTCATCTTAGTTCTCAATTGCACATATCATAAACTCACAATTTAATATCATGCAATTGGCAGCATCTGCTGTGCAGCTGGCCAGGGTCTAGATAACAATGATGTGGTAAGTCAGGAGTAGTTGCTTTACCAGAGCTGTGTAGAGAAACTGCCACATCACCTCTGTGGTTCAGGCCAACACTATTATCTCCATACTTCTATGAGCACTGAATTCAATGACAAATCTTCACAGAGTTAGTCATTGTTGTCACTATTATCTCCATACTTCTATGAGCACTGAATTCAATGACAAATCTTCACAGAGTTAGTCATTGTTGTCAATAAATCTCAATATTCTTAAGAAGGGTAAGAGATTAACAGAATCATAGCCTTGATAGACAGACAATCTCACAGCTGTATCCCCATCTTCTCTGCAATGTGTAAAGAATGATCAGTGCCCCCTACCCTTATCAGAAGGTTGGTTCCATCTAAGGGAGTTGTTCCCTTCATTCCAACTTGCACCTCTCTATTCCTGTCACTGCTCAGCTAACATTAGCCACTTCTCTGTCTCATCATACCATTTCACAACAGTCTGTGAAAAAACAATCTTTGATGTAGCTCCTACCATCTGGAATAGCTTTTCTGTATTTCTCCCCTGCATTAGCACTCCATCTATTTTCAATTCTCAGTTAAATATACAGTATCTTTTCTTGCTTCCTTATTACTCTATATTTATCTCTGCCTCCACTATTATTTAATGTTTATTTGTAACTGTTTAATTTAAAACTGTAACACACTTTGGAATACTTTTGGCCTGAATGGCACTTTACCAATATAGTTGAATTATAATTTGTGTGAAATACTTTTTTATTTTTTAACTGCAAGTAACATCTTTTAAGTCTTCAACATTGTTTTCATTGTCATATGCTTCATTTACTTCAGTGCTGTCTATGACATTTCAGATTCAATGTATTTACTTCAAGTTGGGTTTTTAAAGGTGGACTGGGATGGATCATGGCCTTTTCCTCCTCGTATGTAACCTTTGTTCTATCAAATTTTCATTTGCATCTAGAATTGTATATTTATTACTGCTTTAAATTGACTTGTCAAATATCCTAGGACTTGTGGGACAATTCCAATTGTTTAGCGTAACTGTAATGACCTCACCACACATTAAGTGGTGGGAGCCATTTTCAGGTTTGTTGGAACAGGTGAGTTCCTCTTTAAGGGCTAGAGAGCCAGAGAATGACTTGTAGTGGCAGTTCTGTACCAGGTCAGAGTGTGGACACTGACCGATCCCCCCACACCAGGTGACCGAATGAGACTGGGGGACTATTTAGGTTCACACAGATGGAGGAAGAGCCCTCTTTTACCTGGACCAGGCAGAGCAGCTCCCACCCAGCAAAGTAGTGAAATACCAGGTACGTCATAATCCGCTGTGGACATTACACTAGTCGCTCCTTTTATGGGGGGGATGGGAAGGAATTTTTTCCCCTCATCACCACACTGGCCAAATCAAGGTGAAGATTTTTCATCTTCCCTGCTGTGGGTTGGCGGCTTTGTTGGGCAGACATGAAAAGGGGGTTCGGCTGTGATGTCACAACTCGTTATGTGAGCATGAGGCAGGTGTCCAGTGCAGGTACTCCGTAGGGAAGCGATACAGTGATAAGATAAAATGGATTGACAAAGGATTTAAAGGAGCTATTCTTTAAAGGAGCAGAAACTGGGGTGAAGGGGTTGAGGCTCCTATGACTGGTACAGCAGGGAGTCAACCCCCTGCGCCTTTATAGTCCCCCCTTTAAACCTCATTTGAGTGGGGAGGGGGGAAAGGCCCAGCAGCAGATTGGCTGGGAACCAGAATGGGTAAAATGGGAGGGCTGACAGCAGCCCCCCTCCCAAGTATATGTAAACGTTATAAAAATAGCTGCACTGTACACTTTTATCTGCTGGGTCCTCCCAAGCATTTAGGAATAAAGTTGCAGCCTAATCAAACCACATCCAGTGTCTCCTGTCCTTTGTCTGGGCCAGCATAGCCAGACAATGTGTTGAATGCATTGCATATTATCTGTTGCCATATACAGTTTCATTTGCTATCAGATACAGTTGGTATTTCATGAAAGCTGTATAATGATCATATAATTATTTTAACACTACTGGGACACACCATGCTGTATTGAGTTCTTTTAGTTTGCACCCAATTGATAGATTTCTATCCATATTTTATTCTCACTCTAAGCAACAAGACTGCAAGCCTTCTGACTTTTTCCACAGAAAAGAGCCATCCATTTATGCCCCATGTGGTTCCTGGGTGGTGAAACAACATAAAGCTGCAAATGATGAGACACACACTATTTTTCTTCCTGCTGTGTGCAATGAAGCCAGAAAGCATCCTCTAAAAAAACTAAGATACTGCAAACTACCTCAATGTACCTAAATCGCCAACCCTAATAAGGCATTAGAACTATTTTTCCCTTACTTACATTTTTGTCTATGTGGAGCTGATACTCTTTCCTGCTGGGTTCCTTCAGCAAGTCTATAACATTTTCTTTTGCCATGTTGCCTGCTTACCTTTTTTAAAAAAAAAAAAATCTTGAATGTGAATAAAACACAGACCTTTATCATAGAAGCACAAGAATTCTTTTGAAAAGAATTGCACATCAATTTATATATTGTATCCAGGGAGTCTGAAACTGAAATAGATATAATGCAGCTAAGAAATAACCATAAGAACAGTATTTTACAGTCAAACAAAGTGTGAAGTAAAGCATTCCATGTTTTCTTCAAATGAATCTGAAGTTTACTTATTTTATATAAAATTGTATTACACTTCCAATAATTGTATAAAATATTAGAGTAACATGATTATGAAGTACAAAGGTAAATATAAACTAATTGCCTCTTTAGACAATTAGTTTGAAATACTGAGAAACTGAAAAGTCTAAGGCTTGGTCTACACTTACCCCCCAAGTCGAAGTAAGGTACGCAAATTCAGCTACGTGAATAACGTAGCTGAATTCGACATACCTTACTTCGAACTTACTGCGGTTCAGACGCGGTCCACACGCGGCAGGCAGGCTCCCCATCGACTCCGCGGTACTCCTCTCGTTGAGCTGGAGTACCGCAGTCGACAGCGAGCACTTCCTGGTTCGATTTATCGCGTCCAGACCAGACGCGATAAATCGAACCAGGAAGTTCGATCCCCAGCCGCCGAACTAGCACGGTAGTGTAGACCTGGCCTCAGTCAAGAAAATGATGCAGAGATCAAATGCAGAAAGAAAGAAGATAAGAAATAGTGTGAAAAAATGAACCACACTAATAATATAAAATCTAGGTGGCCTCATGCTACAGTATATCTCAGGATTCCATGATGTCATATCGCACACAGAAGCTATATTGGTGACTTGGAGTTACTATGTAACCACAGGACAAAGCACACCATAGGATTTTGTGAGGACATATCACACACATTAACTCAATTAGACTGTGTAATGCTACTGTGTAACAGGTCATGATGAAGCTAATTTTGAGCGTTGCTGTATTTTTGAGTCTGGCTATACCCCAAACCTCCAAGTCAACACTCTCTACCCTAGATTTTGGATGGAATGGGAGTAGATTTGCATACATACATCTGAACTCAACCCTTCATTCTGGCTGCTTTTTCCATAACTGCCTACTGCAGTGCTTCTTGCACCGTCCTCTGATGCAGTGGCTCTCAACCTTTCCAGACGACTGTACCCCTGGCAGGAGTCTGCTTTGTCTTGCTCCTCACTAAAAACTACTTACTTACAAAATCAGACATAAAAATACAAGTGTCACAGCACACTATTACTGAAAAATTGCTTCCTTTCTCATTTTTACCATATTATTATAAAATGAATCATTTGGAATATAAATATTGTACTTACATTTCAGTCCATGGTATATAGAGCAGTATAAGCAAGTCACTGTATGAAATTTAATTTGTACTGACTTCGCTAGTGCTTTTTATGTAGCCTGTTGTAAAACTAGACAAATATCTAGATGAGTTCACACACTGTCTGGAAGACCTCTGCATTCTGCCAAAAGTACGCATACCCCTGGTTGGGAACCACTGCTCTAATGCATCTCAGGTGGTACTGGCCACTTTTGGGGACAAAATATTGATCCATTATGGCAATTTCTATGTGTCTATACTTTTTAGATTCCAAACCAGAAGGTGCCTGTTTTCTTGGATGCAACCCAAGTCTTATGAGGGCATTTGGTCTTGAGATATTTCCACAATTTAGTCTGAAACCTCATGAAATCAAGTCCCAAAAAATCAGCACCCTCAAATCTACACCAAAACCTTGATCAGGATTCAGTCTAGAACCCAAACCCTGTCTTTGCCAAAACCATATCCAGATTCCAACAGCAATTTCTTTGACCATCTCAGACATATGCATTTACAGAGACATGTACATACACCAGACTACGGGACAGATTCTGATCATGTACATGGGATAACATAGTAACTACACCAGTCTGAATAGGATCAAACTGCCTATGTTTCTTTAGAGTATACATATTTCTATATTGCACATTTATTTATAATCAGAAAAAGGTATTATTCCTCATATAAGTTAAAAAATCATGACTTGGCCTAACACTCAAATTATCTTTGTACAATCTGTTGCGTTTGTTCCTGTGCTGTCCTGTAATGGTTCAGATTATTTACTTCACTTTAAATTTGGCCATATTGTCACTTGCAGGAAATATGTCATTCACCATTATATTCCTGAAAAGTTTGGTGTTAAGAATTTTTTTATAAGCCTATTTTGGGCCAGATCCTCAGGTGCTGTAAATCCTTTGTTCCTCCACTGAAGGCAATAGAGCCACAGTGATTACATCTGTTCTGTGTCAGTAAATACTAGCAAGATTGATTTACAACTTTTTCAGAACAAAAGATTTTTGAAGATGGATTAAACAACATAAACGCTGCGCTGTTTTGCTAGACTGTGAATAGTATAAAATATGCTTTGTGTGACATCTCTGAATTATCTATTGGTGGTAATGTTGACATTACATGGTATTGACTCATGGAAGAAGCTTAAATACCCTTTTAAGTTTTCAAGACTCTGTGACAAAGCACTATTTCATTAACAAAATGTTAATGAAATCTAAGAGGCTTGAATATACAGTATAGCCTGCTGGTTTCAAGGAGCTCTGTTCTTTTTCCGTTGATCAAGAGATGTGACTGTAATACAGCAGTATAGTTCTTATTTCAGGCCAGCAGAAAAGGGAACATTCTGATCAGAATAGTCATTACTTAGTAAGGAATATCTAAACAGAGGCTACTTACATGAGAGTTCTACTTGAGGCCTACCACATTGTACTGCTGGAGAATGATCAAAATAGCACAAGCAAGTAAAACATGCACTACAGAGCACATTTTAGAGATCCTAATTCTTTTTGCATGTGAAAAGCAGAAAGCCACAGAGTAGAGTAAATCACCATATATAGTGCACTGGATTCATTTTGGCAAGAAGACATTTGGGAGTCTAGCACTAAGACCACTGGCACTAAGTATTCTGCCATCAATGAAATAGGCCACTAGAATGAATAAAGCTCTCTAGTTTGACCTGTCATGGTTTAGCTTTAGCCATGAACTTTTAGTATCACAATAGGCTTTTTCAGTCATAAATAACCAATCAACATAATAGATCCAGCTGTTAGAGATTCATATTAGGTCCATTCTGTGTCTCACATCCACTAGTTCACTAGCCAAGGCCGTGGGCTGGGTTCCAGAGTCTATCAGTCTCTACATAATTATACAGACCTGACAGCCTGTACAGGGCTTCCCAGCAGGCAGTCACTGAGTTGTTTATAGGGTAGAAGTTATGTTTGTAACTAGAAACCTGTTGTTAGTTTTCCAGTGGGGTGGACTCTGCCATTGAGCTATACAAACAATTACACTAGATGGAGTCACTTGAGACTCTTTATACTATAAACTTATAGATGCATGTGTGCGAAATAAGGAAAATGGAAGTATCAGAACACAGCCAAGCTTGCTCCTAGGTGTGCTCACACTTCCTTCAGCAAATAAGAGAACGAGATTGACATCATGAGATGAACTATGTCATTCAGCAAGATGACAGAGTAAAGCAGAGCTGTAGCAAGCAATGACATCCTAGTATTGATTCTCACCACACTGAGCACCCTTCTCTGGCAGATAGATAGGGATGGGACAGCAGATACCTTACTAATGATCAGGGTTCTGCTATCTGATCAAAATGATTCTCATTGCATCAGGCAACCTTCATTAGTGGATAGATATGAAAAAGGTTTACCTGACCAATAGGCAATGTCTTGCCATTTGAGATGAAGGATATTTACTAGAGCAGTACATTCAACTTTTCAACGTGTATGCAGCCAGAAATCAGAGAAAAAGCCAGTCACACTTTGTATTCAGCCTCCATTTATAAATAGTTTTAAAAGACTTAATAAATTATTAATATATGATCTTATAAATGATTAATCAGTTGTTATCGAGTCCGACAGGTAAATAGACTTCTTATAAACATGGCTTATAACTTTCTATAACTCCTTCTACAGATGCACTTATAACAGTTTATAATACATACTACATGTGTGTAATGTGTATAACATCAATTAATCATTTATTAACTCTTTATAAAGGGAACCTTAATATAACTTTTGATCAAAAATCCCTAAAGTGAAGTGTCCACTAAAACACTTAAAAGTCACTTTAAACAAAAATCACACCTGGATCACTAGTAGGTTTAAAAAAAATTCAGAGAGCCATAACACTTAACAATTACTATAAATGAAAGAGATTAGAAGGGAAAAATTCATGTTTGTTCACTTGTGCATTTGACAGCCCTTTCTGTATCATCAATTGCACCATTTCCCCCTGAACAGCAATTTCAGAAGGAAATAGGGGAAAGAAAGACATGATAATGGAAATAAGAAAATCATTGTATATGTGCAAAATTTGGCAGGGAGACTCAAGCATGTGTGGTACGTGAAATTGCTTTTAACATTTTTTTTTAATTGTCCAGATTTCAAGTTGACAGTACCCCTTTAACATATTAATCTGTTGCTCCAATGAGGAAATGAGCTCAGACACAGAAAGGAGATGAGGACTCTCCAAAAGATTCAATGATGTTGAAGATAAATTTCATGGCATGCGTAGTTAATTTTTATGCAAAAGATTTTGTATCCAGTTGAAGGACCATCCTTTAAACCTGTCCAGAAAGTTCTGAAATGGGAGAAAGGCCAGTGAGGCAGATTGATATGCACTCACGCAAATTTCAAAAAAAGGCAGTTGAACAATTTCATGTATTCAAAGAATAGAAATATTGAATCCAATCAAATATTCTGGAACTTTGAAACGCAATTGTTCTTTGGTACTGATGCCTGGACTAAAGGATGAGGTAATCTACAACATGCTAATGAAAACTGAACTCACAAAGCCTCACATGACTGTGGACTTGACCTTGCACCGCTGAAGTCTGTGGGTATTTTGCCCATTGGCTTCAATGCTATCAAGATTGAGCCTTATAAGAGTAGAGGGGAGGAACTGCGTTTTACACCTGGCTGGAGAACAAAGGACACAATCCTTCAGGCTGACAATAGAACTCCATCTGATGTCTTGCTGGACTGAGAAAGAGAAACTTTGATAATATATAAAATCTTCAGGTGACTTAATCAAAGTTCTTTCTAACTAACCTTAAAGCTGAGCTAGTCACATTGACCATGGTGTCTAGTCTTGCCATGTTAGTATTCTACCTCAAATTATTTCATTTTGTTTTCCTCATTTTCCACTTCATGTCAAATAATCTTTGCTTTTAGAGGCATAGCATGTTAATGGGAACAATTACTGTTTGGCACCCCAGAAGGAAAACTGATTTCTGACCTTAAAGAAGGTGAGAGGATAAATGATTTTAGTGCCAGGCCAAAGGAAAGGAGATTTAATACATCGTACCAATGTTACAAGGAATTTGATTTAAGTCATCAGTTTGCTCAACTTCTCTGAGATAGCTATATTAAAACCAAATATTCTTGCAGGTCTCCAAACTCAAGTAAATAAAGTCACAAATGTTAATAACAATCGTCTCAAAGCCAGGGGATTTCAACCTCTGAATGGATGAACAGTTTATATACAATGAGGTCAGGTGAACTTTTAAAATGCAAAGTTTCTGTTTTCATGAAAATGTACCTAATTAAAAAAAAGTGAGAGACACAAAAGAAAAGATGTTCTCCACAAAATGTTCCTCAAGTTTTCTGTGTGGGTTTCACTGCTGTTGAGATAAAGTAATTGTAAGATATATGGAGGCACCTAAATTTGGGGGAAATAACTCACCTTACAAGAGCAAAGGATTCTCAACCAAAAAAACATTTGACCCTACAATCCAGAGTACTGACAATGAACACTCTGGGCAGAACATTAGTACAAATTGCCACAGCTCCACTGAACTCAAAACCTAATCCAACCTCCTGACAATATTGGGACGTTCTAGACAACTATATACAGTTTTCTATTGTTATTTGTTCAAACGCTATAGCCAGCCATGATCATTGTCATCCTAAGTTACTAAAGTAATTACAGTTTTTAAATGATCCAGGGTACATTAGTAATTGAGCTATTATAACATTTACCAGGCTCTTCTGGTACTAATAGGATTAGAATGTTTCTGATAAGAAAATAAGGAGAAAAAGTCATCTTATTCATTCATTCCCATTTTGAGGCTGGCTAGTGGAAATGCTCTGCACGCTGAAGTACACAGAGTGTACATGTATCAATATTATGATTATCACATGCTCACACAGCACCATTAGGACACCCCCCGCCCCCAATCACAAGTTCTTCAAGTCTGGGCCATTGGTTTGTTTGGAACAAGGCCCAGACACAGTAGTGATGCAGCCTGGTGTCAGCCATTACACATGTTCTTGAGGTGGCAGGGCATTCCACATCCACCACCACTGTAGCATAGACTTTTCTAGGTAAACCAAGGTGGGTTTTTTTGAAATATCTGATTGGCTTCTTAAATCAACGATGTCAGAAGTCAGACAAATAACATAAACTACCCATCACTTCAATATACACAAACATTTATCATTTTTATCACAACCCACAACAGACAATATTTTCTGGTACTTCAAGCACATTCAAGTACATTATGGAAATGACTTTTGTGCTGCTGTTGTTTTTTCAAAAAAAGGCTCAGATAAGTGCTGATCCATCATCATTCATCATCTCTGTGATGTCACCCAGTCAACGAATAGGTATATACTTTTCTGTGCTCATGTTCATCAAAATGATTAGCTCTAAACATTATTAATTTTCATTTGTGTTGTAGGAATTATATACTTTTTGTGTAACTCTATATTACATCCTGGTAAACGCCCTTTGTGCAAGAAAATAAAATGGCATTTTCAAGACATTTTAGGCCTTCTGGAAAAGTCACTCTCTTTGTAAGGGCAGACACCAAACTTCTACTGTTGGTTATTGTCTATGTTCCTCTCTAGTTTTCAATTGCTGGGGTGAGTGCTTTAACTGAAGGGAAAACATTTAGTTGGTAACTATGTTCCCATGGACTGGGCTGGTTTTTTGCTTCTATTATGAGTGACTTGCACTGTGGTTCCTTTTCCTGTTGATTAGTTGTTCAGCAATCTGGGTTAAACTTCATACCCTTCCTGCTTCAGACAGCTTTATGTTTGTGGGATTAGCAAACCTCCATCTATCAAGGATGACTGAATGAATTCTGAGACTTAGCTGAGAAGCTGAAGGTCTCTTGTCCCAATAGCAGAAGAGAGAACTCCAGCAGCCAGCATATCATCATCACCATTTAGTGATGATTCAGGGAGGGCTGGGTTTTACCTCCTTTTCCATCAACTCCAATATTTCAAAAAGTTGCAGGCACAAGCCACCTTAATAGAAAGAGGTATATTAAAACAAGTGCACTCGTTACTAGGTGATTTGAACTTGGTCGGCAAGGTCATTGCTGAAGGGAAAGGGGTTGTTTTCCCGGCATTTCATTCTGAAACACGGTTTCCTGTCTGGAGGGCTCTAAAGCTGTGAGTTAGAAAACCCTTAGGGACTATCCCATCTGGCTATTATTCTGCAGCACATAGACTACATCTCTTTGTGGCAGATGACCCAATGTTCCACAAGGACCTGCAGCTATGTTTAAGGCTGTATGAAGATAGATATGTTTGAGAGCATATTTTCATGACTCCTGGTGTAAGGGAATTGGGCTAGAATTTTAGAGAAAGGAGGGAATCACATAAAATATTTGGGTCAGATCCTGGAGTTTGGCCCAGGACTATTAGAGACAAGTTAGAAAATGAGGTGCAAAATTGGCTTTAAGCCCTGTTGAACTGCTCTGATCCTCCTCCATTCTATTCCAAGCCAATCTCAAAGTGCAAGAAAAAGCAGGAACTGTTCCTGCAGCCAAAGATTGCCCTGACCATGTCCCATTCCCCCGAACCCTTTGCACCAGCCATAGAGAACAGCCTTTAGCAATGATATTATAAAGCTCCACTCAGGGTACTTAACAAGCCTGTTCACATCACTAGGATAAAACACATAGCTGAGTGACTGCTAGCCATAATGGCTTTCAAAACATTAAGTGCTTTAGGAGCACATTGTCCATCTCCTCAACTATATATATATACAAATATAAAAATAAACATTTGTCAACTGGCTCATATATACATGAATAAATATATAAATGTTTATTTTTCCTGCAAAAATATTTTAATGAAAACAACAAAAATCATCAAAATCATCAATCATCAACATTTACCTTAAGAATGTTTCAGGTTTATTGACAAAACCCCAGAATTTTCTACAAACATTGAATATTCTATGAAAAAAAATTCAATTTAATCAAAAACTCATCTTCCATTAAAAACATTTAATGGTAAGTTTTTTAACGGGTCGAATACATATATTACATTTCCTTCCTCTTCAGTGCCCCTTTATATTGCCAGAGTAATCTAAACGAGTCTTAGTATAAGTCAGAATCAGGCCCTGGGTGTATAGTTCTAATTTTGCATTCTAATTGTGTACAAATATCTTGATGACCAGAAAAGCCAGTGCAGGGGGCATGCAAGACCTGTCATCACAGGTGGCACCCCTAGGACTAGTCACTAGTGCTTAAAAAAAGTAACAAAATCAGCCAAGGGGAAGCACTGTGCTAGGAGATGGAGACTGCCAGTATGAAGTTAGTGCCCGCAGAACTAGCCGCCTACCTGTCACCAAGGATCCCTGCCCTCTTTGTTGAGGAGGAGGGGAGTGAAGTTCCCCTGACACTCCCATCCTTACTCCAGCAATAACTTCTGCCAAGAATAAAAATGTGGACAAAAATACAGTGGCACTCTGCCAGGCTCCTCCCACAAACTGAGCTTCGCCCACTTGAGAAGCCAAAACAAGATAACAACACAGTAGATTATACAGATGTTCAAAATGTGTTCATGAATTCTCTGTTGGACTTCTTGGGTTTGTGTTCATCCCCTCAAACACCTTGGCTGTTCTAGTGGGCTTAATTCCTCTTCAGTGGGATACTGAAGCTCTGCTCAGCTATTTTGGCTTGGCTCTCCCTCAGTAAGATTTGGATACCATGCTAGCCTCTGTAGGATTGGCTTCCCCTTACTGGGGCTTGGATGATTCCCCGCAATCCGCTCCTCCCTTCTGGCTTCTTAGCTCCATGGATCAGATTGGAAAATAAGTGGTGTCACCCTCCTCTGGCCCCACAGTAACCTGTCACTCAAAGTAGATTGTGTAGATTTTCATAATATGATCACCCTTCTTCTTACTGACTTGCTCTAATCAGCAGTGAAATAGTTAAAAATGCTAACCGCAAATATGTGCGGGGGGGGCAGGAGTGAGGGATTTGTGTGTGCACATTTATGCATGTGTGTGTAGAAGCAGTGGCTGGATTTGTAGCAATTGGGTTCCCTAGTTTGGAACCAGCCCACCTTGCCACAAAGTGCATCAATAGAAAGGGTTCACAAGTGATGATGGGTGAGTGTAGGATAAGAACAGCTGATGGTGTGGTTTGAGGGACGGAGATCTCATGCACAGAGAAAGCTGTGCCCCCCTTGGGAATTTTTGCATGCCTTCTAAAACGTTCTGGGCCTGCTATAATGAGCAGCACTGGGGAGAAAGAAGTGTTAAAATACGCTACACATTTAATGAGGTTTTGGTCAAATAAGTTCTTTGAAGTCTCTCAGAGTGGGGCAATGATTAACTAAACACCCTTTTCACTTTTGTTGTTTTAGTTACTTTTATTCAAGATAAACAGAACTGTTGCCAGTGCAAATTATTTTCTTGCATAAGCAGTGAAAAAGCAGGTGTCACGTATACAAGATAAGAAGGAATGCAGTATTAGTTATGGGTTACAGTAAGTAAACAAGATGGTCTTATTAAAATTATAGCTGTGATTTATAGTTTCTTGAGTATGCATGGGCTTATCTAGGACCTGACTTTTTTAAAAAATGGCTTCCATTTTGCAGGTACAAGATTGTGCCAGCAATTCTTTGTGGCTGGAAATGTTAGCATTTCGATATCTATCTATATGTACCCACAAATCAGTCACTTAGACACTTAAATATTAGAATAATTGCCCACAGTGAATTGCTTCTGCAGAATGGAATTGTGACTTGTGGCTCCTTTAAAATGTTGGCCCAAAAGAAACACACCCAAATTCTGTATTACACACACATCCACATGTGCAGGTATATTTTATATCAATATATGCATATTATATTATTTGTTTCTAATGTATTCATAAACATGCACACACAAATACACTCAAGATTTTGTCCAAGCAAAACCAAATAGGGTACCATAAATAAATCAAAAATACAAACAAGAAATAAATGTGAAGAAAGGGGGAAGAAATGTAGGCCAATAGTGGTCATTCTAAAAACACCCTTGGAAAAAGCTCTTTAAGGTTTTTTAAATTGAGCAGGATTGTAATGACACCGATTTCAGAGGAGCTCCACACCATAGGGCCCTCCCACAGCCAAAGTGTGATAGCCTGCTGATGTTAGGCATGATGCTGTAATCCTTAATGGTGGGTCGTGGATGGCACATGAGCACATATACCCAGTAGAACAAGGCTCAAGACATATGTCTCACATGTAGGCAGGGCCAATACCACAAAGGGCTTTAAAACCCTATAGCGCTAATTTAAATTCAAGCCAATACGTTATGCACAGCCCCTGAAGAACACAGGTGAGCATAATCTAATTGAAATATCTCAAGTCAGTTTGCAATTGTGCTGCTGCATTCTCAACAGCAAGCACGGGTGGGCCATTATGGACATAAATTGCAATAATAAAGCCTCAGGGTCATGAGGGCATATGCTGCTGTTGTAAGGTCATTGTGAGATAAAGGCACTGCTAAAACAACCTGCACAACTGAAAAACCACACATTCCCACCTGATATGAAATGTGGGTTTCAACAGGAAGGACGTAGTCAGAAGTGGAATTTCTTTTCCTCCATATCCCTCTATACACACACACTATCTCCTTATACAAACATACAAAACAACTTATTCTACAAATGTGATAAATTACAGAGTATTTGGGACTGCATTTCATCATGCACCATTGACTTCCTCACTTGCACTTTGTCCTCTCATCCTCAATATCCCTGAGTGGCTCAAAGATCCACTGTTTTGAAGGTTAAAAAAAAATCCCAAAGAATACAACAGGTTGAAAAACAGAATTTCCATTCCTCAGGAAATTCCAATATTTCAACATTTGGTTTTGTTCCAAATTGGAATAAAAAGTTGAAATATTTTGTGGAACAAAAATTCTGAAAAATTTCTATTTAGAAACAACTTTGTAGAATCATAAAATTCAAGGCCAGAAGGGATCAGATCATCTAGTCTGACCTCCTGTACAGCACAGGCTACTAAGCCCTACACCAGTTACCCCTGCATTCAACCCAATAACCTGGATTAAATTAAAGTACTACAGCCCACAGACAGAGAATAGGAGGGACTGAGGGGCACCAGTGCCCAAGGCCCCTGCAATGGCAGAGAATTAATTTGGTGAGATAGACTCAGATGAACCTAGCAAGCAACCTGCACCCCAGGCTGCAGACAAAGGCAAAAAATCACCAAGAACCCAAAAAACCCAAGGTCCCTGTAATAGGGTCCTCAGTGGGCTAGGAGGCCTAGTGGTTAGCATCCACTCTGTCGCTGGGGAGCCCGGGCCCACCCTCTCCACTGGGCTCCGACCCAACATTTGATTTCCGAGGGGGGGCTCTCTGAGTTACCCTCCCTAGGTCACTTCCTACCACTGCTTCTCTCCACTTTGGGTCCCAGACAAGAAAAAACAAAGAAGAAAACGAAACCAAACTCAGCCCCAGCCGGGCTCAGCATACAGTCCTGGTACTTCAGGGAGGCATCTCTAGCCCCTTTTGACAGGAGCCTTCAGGATAGGTCTGTCCTCCTCTCCAGCCTCCAGAGCTGGATTGCTCCCTTTTCAACCCTGTCTCCGGTTGGAGCATGCTCTGCAGGGTTGCAGGGCTGGGACTAACTGGGCCCAGAACTGTCCTTTAACCCCTTCTATCCCAGTGTGAGGTTTGTGTACCCCATCATAGTCCTATAAAACATTTCATTTTGATAATATCAAGTCATTAAATTTTGGTAATGTCAAAACATTATAATGTAAAATAGTTAATATATCTAAAATATAATATAAATGTAATATTAAAATCAATATTTAAAATATAGACATCTACACAAAATGAAATTAAACATTGACATTATCAAAATGAGAAAGTAAAAATGATTTATTAGTTTACTTTTCTGTCAAAAAATGTCAAAATAGGCACATTCCTGCAAAATATTTCAATTACAGTAAAACTGCATTTTCCAGTGGAAAACCGTTCTGCTGAAATTTTTTCAACTAGCTCTTCCTTCCCCACCTTCACTACCAAGGTAATAACACATATAAACTGAAGAACCTTATTCATTCTTCCATAAGACTTATAATGCTCACTATAAAATTGGAGGTCTCAGAGCATTTCTCAGCAAAGATGTTATAGGAGAGAGCTGGAGTAGCATACTACAGTGCATTTACTAGTATACTATGAAATAATATAAATAACGGCACAAAATACATTTGGGGATTAAATATCCTCAAACTTATTGCTTGGTCACTCCTACCATTTGGTGCTCCTCAATGAGTTTCCCAATCATTAGTGTGAAATATATAAATACATACATTCACATATATCTGTGCATATTCACATATACAGACACACTGCACATCTGTATATAGTTCTGAATATTGCTTCAATACACTTAAAATACAGCTTTCAAAGGACATTCTACATTTTTTTCTGTAACATTGTTTCTCTTTCCCTCAACATCCCCCCGTACATCCCCCGAAAATATATTTCACTAAGGCTCAACAGTGGCATGGTTTAAGGGAGTCCTACATGGAAAGCTCCTTCAGCTGCTTAGCCCAACAGCATAAATTTGATCTTGTAATTAGTATTCAGCTCAGCATCTTGGATAGCAACCAATGTTACAGCCAAGAGGTGGTTTAAATCACATAAATCATAGATCAATGACAGAACTCTAAGCACTGGATAGATTACAAAAGTAAGCTTTAGTTAAAAATAGATTAACCATTTCCCTGCAGGAATTCCTTCAGAAAACTGAATATAAAACAAATAAAATTATATCTGATCATTTTTTTCTAGTATATGCACATTCTAGATGAATTGTCCTTTCCCTTGACAGTTACACAGTGATTAAAGAAATGTGTTAACATGCTATTTCAATGGAAAATATTGTAAATTGTGGAGACTTTAATTTTTTTAATGAGCTTTTAATAGCCAACAAGAATGCACCGAATATGTAGTGTATAAGGTACAGTGCACCAGTATAGCCCGCTTTCTGGTAATTGTTACATCTCCTAATGGCTATTTCCTGTGTTTCTGTTTTAAAATAAGAATTGTAAATGCCTTTCCATATTGTGTCAAATATATTGTGATTGCAAAATTATTCCAAATTCTTTTTAATAAAGTACACAATTTTAAGAAGTGCTTAGTGCCCTCTGCCTTTATTTATTTCAGTGTCCATGGAGGGTACTCAGCACTTTGCAGAATTGGGCCCTGAATCAGTGCATTATTAAACATTTGAAGGTATAGAAAATAGATGTCTGAATCTATACTCCTTATTCAGGCAAAATTCCCCTTGACTGAGTAAGGAGGGCAGGATCAGGCCCAGGATCACATTATCAACTGGTATGAACTGGCCTAGCTCCAAATGGAGATATGCCAATTTACACCAGCGGAAGATCTACCTCCCCCCCCCCACCCCGCCCTGCCCTACCATTTCAAATGCAAAGGTGAGTTTTAGAATACAAATAATAAAAGTATTTCCCTAATCCTACCCATTGAACTTTGTTTTCTTGCTACAGGTTTACAGCACATGGTATCATTTCAAAGCAGCAAACTTTTCAGAATGTCAAGGAGAATTTGCATTTCCATTTAGTAATTACTGAATTCAAAATGAATACATGTAAATACCATCAAACCATTCCTGAGGATGGAGAATTTTAGAATCCTAAGCCATTATGGCTGGAAGAAATTGTTTACAGGCAGGCACACAGAAAGAACAGCTTTTTTAAAAAAAAAGAAAAAAAAACAATTCTAGACAGCTAAAACAACATCAAACAGATAAAAATGGTCTGACTTCAAACGCATAATCCTGTCACCTTAGACACTCTTTTTGCTCTAGTTAAATGAATAGTGCAGTAATAGATTGATTAGAAAAATGATCAAACAAATTGAAAGAAATCCAAGACTTCTCCACACTGGATTTCCCAAATTTTGATCAAATGAAAGGGGTGAAATTCAGCTATTTTAATGAATCAGGATAAAGCTGTACAATGTTGAATTGACATATAAGAAGTTTCTACCAATGATGTAATGAAAACAAACATTTTCAAATGTCTATATCTATTTCCATCTTTACCTTCCCATAATTAACAAACGTATTCAGGTATTGTCATCATATTTAGTATTTTAAAAGCAACCGTTCCACTTTCATGTACCCTTAAACTTTTTTCAAATATTCTAGAGTCCCATAACAAGTAAGTGTGTTACTTTTTGGCATCTTAGTGTAAAATCACATTCTGTAAAATAGGAAGATGCATTCCAATAATTACTAATGCAGGTTCCAGAGGTTAGGAGAATATTGGTGTCTCACTTCATAAGGCCCAGATCCTGTAACCCTTAATCCTATGACTAGTCCCATGGGAAATAAATGGAACTACTCCTGTAAATAAGAACTGAAGAATAGGGCTCTACATTCCTGCTTTCTAAGGTGCTGAAAGAAACAGATGAAGTTCAATCACAAAACTCGACCAAAATCAGATTTAGCATAACTAGAAAAAAAAAACCCTTGTTTAATAAGCTGATTTTTCCATGAGAAGTCAGGGTTGATTTTTAAAGACAAATTTCCATGCAGCAAGAATTATCTTTAATTATTTCAATGTGAAACAGATTATCAAGCATATTTGTTCCCTGTTCTTCAGTTTTTGGTGTCTCACAAGATGTTTAATATTCTTCAGTTCTGGCTCAAGCCCACAAGGTGCTGAATAGCCTCAATGGGAAACGACTTCACCTACACTTGAGGGTGGCCAGCACCAGCCAGGAGGCACTCATCACCTTGCAAGGACAGGACCTAAGTTTGTCTTCCACGTGGCACTGTAACTAAAACCATCATATTGTTCTAATGGAAAAAACACCCACTTTGGGCCAATGCTTCCACTGAAGCTAATGGAAGAAAGGACTGTAGGATCTGGCACTTTACCAATAAATAGAACCACTGTTCTATAAAGCATAGAATACAATCCTCTAGTTTTAAGGAATATCAGATTACCATGGGCTGTTCAACACGCTCCATCAATTGGCTACAATATGCTCAATAGCATTCCAGTATATTTGTATGGGAATTTTTCCAAATGTTTTGAGGTTTAATAATTGCATTCAATAAATAGCATAAATCAGACAAAGTTAATGAGAACATTGCTAATACGCTCTAGTGCACAGTGCCAGTGCAGGATGAGATATCAAATAGTAGCTCTTTGAGTTCACAAGTGTTTATGGAAGTATTTTCAGTGTTCTCTTCAAACAGGAGAAGAATAAACAGGAGAGTTTACATTGCAAAAGGACACCATAACACCAACATGCAACAACAGCTGAAAAAATAGGAGTTTAAGTAAAAAAGATAAAGCAGTGTTTTCAGTATTCACCTGCTGAAACATTTGGTTCATCAGATGAATGAGTTCAATATCTCAAGTGCAGTAAATATGCCATAGAGGTCTGTTGTTCCATCCAGTAAAAGCATTATGCCTGTTTTTTTAATATTATTTTTAACTCAAAGGAAAAATCTATTAAAAAAAGATTCCAAAGCTCTCAAAGACACCAGAACTTTCATAGACATACTCGACTACATTTTCATGAGATAAAATTGTTTTTTTCTTGGGGGGAAAAAAGGGGACAAGATTTTGGACCAACTCTACCAGATCAGCTGTAGCCTAATGGTTTTTTTTATACCACCTACAGTCAAACTCACTATATAGCCAGTCATAAGATTAAAAGCTTTTCAAGTTGCTATCTTGGGAAATTTCTTTCAAGGAAATTACTACAAAGCCTTGTTTTAGTATGTACCCCTACTGTGAATCCTACTGTGTTTTTTTAATAAGGAAAGCTATCCATCCATAGAGGTGTATCCTGTTCTCCATGCTTGAGTGTCTAACAGCGGGCACATACAGTAGACACTCTGATGTTTTGCTTCTTTAATTTTCACTCCATAATGTTGATGCCTGACTGATGCATGTGCCTTCATAGTAGTTTAATTATGGGTGTGCACAGAATTTGGAGGTTTTCAGTCAAAATAACAGATATTATAAACAGCCTTTATGTAAAAACATACTGAGATATTGCTATTAGAAAACAATGCCCAATTATTAATGGGTGGGAAATAGCTTAAATCTACCAAGAGAAGAACATAAATATGTCATGATTAAAATAGAAAAAAAAGCTAGATCTATAGAAGCCTAATTTTAGCTCTTTTTTAAAAAAATGAAAAGATAATTTTACACTAAATACAAAATTATTTAAAAGTGTGATTGATGTGTCTAAGATAAATTGTCATACAATGCTAGGTTTCTACACACTACCTTGTCAGAGAATTAAAGTAATTAATGACTGAGGCAATATGGTTTTTTCAGTCTAAGGATATGTTTAGTTTTGATTTTAATGAAAATTTTAAACACAGGTCAAGCAGATCTTTGATAAAATAGGCTACTGTACCTTCAAATACCAAATCCGAAAAATATTCATGAACCATGTACTGAGCTAGTATAAATCAGTGTTGCTTCATTGACTTCAGATTTGGTATGAATATTGACCGAATGGAGCAACATCAGTTCTCACCAGCTGAGGATCTGTCCCTGTAATCACAACTAAAAAGATGTTCTTAGACAAATAAAGGCCTGAAGTCTTTACTCACTCACACAAAATCCCACTGAAGTTAGTGTTAGCAATGCATTAATTTAAATCTTGACAAACTACACTACATACACTGCCTAGTGACATGGTTATTGTCATTGCATATTGAAATCAGCTCTTCAGAAATCCTAAAACACTGACAGAGCAGTACGAACAGTTCCATATTGTCTCATGTGGTCTGGAATAATACCTGACTGTTCTCCAGTTATATTGCATTTCTTTAGTAACTGACAAAAAAATTAGTATATTCATTTTTTTTGTGAGCAGGAGTTTGAGCTATCCTGAGAAAACATGTACCTATGCTGACAGAATGGGAGTACTTTAATTTCCAAATTACATACATAAATAAATCAGGTATATCACCTGATAAGTGAAAGATTATGAAAATAGTAATATCCTACAAAATCTTGAAAGGCATTATAATTCCTCAAACAATTATCTTCTGTCAGTTATTTGTGAGTAGCCTCATGTAGTTCAAGAAGAGAAAATACAAATGTGCTCCTTTAAAATTCATGAAACCACTCATTCTGTCATAAAAGAAGGCATCTTTCATGGCTACTTATTTCACACAGTCTCATAACTAATACTGACAGTTATTTGGAATACAAAAAAAATGAGCATTGGACAAAGAACATTTGCTGCTCAATTCTTACACTGTAATGTCTAAAACAGAAAATAAAATCACATTTTATATACAGTTGAGAATTTCTGGTGTAATTAAATTAAAATTGGTAGATAAAAATGAGATTGTATAAAGACTAGTGGTGTACTGCTACCAGTATTGGGCTGTGCTGCATCCATGACAACAGGATGGAAGGTTGCTTTTAATACTATTATCTTACATACCCACAGCTGAATGCTAATGCAGCTATACTGAGGAAATCAAGTTTCAGATCTGTATCCACTGAACTTACATCCACAAGGCAGAGAGTTAAGACCCAGAGTAGAATACAAAGGCTAATCTCATAGTTCCGTCAACTCCCAAAAGGTCAGTTATTTCAAAAGGTACACACAAGTATTAATTGTCAAATATTTTCTACTTTAAACCTAAGTTGAGGCAAAATCAGATTTTGTGGGAACAGATTTCTTTCAGCTCTATTTTCTAAAAGATAGCTGCACCAGAAAATGTAGAAGCTTAACTAAACTTTTATCTGCATTCTCTAAATAGAGAATTGATCATTTTGTTTCATATAAACAATGTCTGCTTTTCCTCTGTGAAGAAGAGCCCAAAAATGTGCGATATATATAGCCTTGTCCTTGTTTTCCAGAGGCTAAAGTAATTCAAGTGATCTGTCCTTATTCTAGCTGTATACCCAAGGAATAGGGAGAATTCAGACTGAGAATTTAATCTGTCCTATGCCTTTACTAGAAGTAAGAGTTTTATCAGGAGCAATAGTGAGTTCTCTCAGAGGCAGATTTAAGTATCTGCGAAGCCCATTGTGTAGTCCTTTCCTCCCACCTGCACACTGAAAACATCAATGTAGCTTATTTTTCATTTAAAATACTTAAATTATTTTAGAAATACAAAAATACAAGTTATCATTTTGGTTCAAGTTGGGCAGCAGGTTTAATTTCTCCCAAATACAGTAAGAATGAGAATCCTCTAAATATTTCAATGGGCAGTGCTGTAAAATCAATGTCTCTCTCTTTTTCTCTCTCACAAAATCAAAATGGCTCAGTCCTTCCCCAGGCGCAGAAATTCTTTTAAAGTTTGTTTTACTAGGAGCGGTGTGGATACATGTGAATAAGGAACTCTGACTCAGCTCACAGGAGGCGAAGATAGTCTCCCAAAACACTTTAGTCAGCTTTTAGTGCACTGCCAATTTTCAGTTGCCCTAGTACTAGCTTATTTGTTCTCATTATCAGACACTTTCTGGATAGAGAATAAATTCCAATTAGAACTATCAAATGATCTAACAGTTCATGCAAGCATTCTCTCCCTATTCTAAAAGGCCTACTGGAGCTGCTGATCACTTGCCTATAATGTGGTGAAACTCAGTGAAAACTAGCTGAGCTAAGATAAACAGTTTGGGCCATATACTATCTGCATTCTGTACAACTCCTATTGATATACAGTACAGTATTATGGACCCATAATCCTGTTAGAAACTCTTGCTCCATCTACTAGCCTAATAAAGCAGGAATATCTTGGTAGGTCAAATGTTCAATTATTTTGCCACTAGATTCCTGAAGTTATTATACATAATAGAGAACTGAAATCCACTGTTCCACGACCAGGGAACAACCAAAAGAAGCATTTCTGATGAAGGCTACTCCAGTAGATAAGATGCTACTTATAGAAGACCAAATCCAAGGTAGTTACAATGAAAATGAGAACTTCCTGACAAGTTGCTGGGTAGGTGTGCTGTATACAAGCAGGTTCATGGTGCTAATATCCAAGATAATTTAAAAGGCAAAAATAGGACACATTCTAGACATCTGAGAAGTATTCCCCCATATACAACCACATAGTCTTCACTTGAAGAAATGAAGTGGCATTGTATTTGAGGAAGAGAAAATGGAAGTAGTAGGGAGGAAGGAGTGCACAACGGTCAAAATATTGGCTCATGAAAGACAGAATGGAAAAAATTAACTGTATTATTTTATGGAACTCTAATTGAAAAAATATTAAGTTATTGTAAATGTATTTAAATACCACTATTTAAAGGAGACCCCCACATTCAGATATCAAATAAAATTAATGTTTATGAGCAATAAAAGTCCTTGAAGATGCAAAAGGCAGAAGTCTTATGTAAAATATATCATGAAGTTGCCCATTATTCCAGATTGTCCTGTTGCTTGCCCCTCTTCCCAACAGTTGTCTTTCCAACAGTACAGCTGGCACCAGTAAACTTAGACATTGAGTGGCAGGAATGGATTCTACCTTTCTCATCTGAAAGGCCCTTAACTCACAGAATTAGTACTTTGAGCAGAAGCAAGGAAACTTGCTGACACATTTTCTAAACCAGTACCCACAGGTGGGCACACTAAATGGTCCAAAGTTGCCCAGGGCTGTCCAGGCCAATATTAGACTCCTGACCTTCTGATGACCCCAATAAGGACAACAGCATGGAACGCGAAGGCTTCTATTGCCAGCCTACTCCTGCATTACTCGTATTTCTAAATTGACACCATAAAGAAATGCCATTGTTGTTAATGTTTATTTTTTTAGATCTATATTCCAGATATTACCCATCCTTCTGCATGATCAGTTCTGCAAAGGGGAATTTGAGGCGGTACGCTTGAGGCAGTAAGCTCATTTTCCAGTTCAAAAACTCATAAAAGAAATTAGTCCCCAATTAGGGATGCACTGCACTATAAATTAATTTCATATACAATCAGAAATGACCTCAGAGAGAGTGACCACATCAGCTCCATTTGAGAAGAGGCTCAAAACTTGAGGGGGGGTCTCCTCCTTCTCATTGTTTTTAGGTCTAGGGAATATCCAAGATGTCCAAAGAAACCTCCATTCAACCCAGAACATTCATTGGATCCCAACAAATGCTGGGGAACGAACTGAGACCATTGATTTATTTCAACAGATTACCAAACAGCCAAGCATATGAATTCATTTGAGCTAACAAACTACGGTAGCTGGTGGATGACTTTTATTCTATTATCACCGGCATTGATCAAACCAATTTGTAACACAACTAGCTTAACAAGAAAGTCAAGTTAATTATTCCCGCATAAGTGCCAATCCACCCCACACACTTTTAAATAACCAGACATTGGGGAAGCTCACTAGAATGCCAACATCTTTATTTTGACCACCAGTCAGTTGTGGCATCATTAAAATGTATCTTCCTCTTTTAGTCTTAGGAGACTGTAGTGGCACAAACTGGGCTGAGGCTGATTCACAAAGATCAGTGTTGAAGTTGTTCATTGATGCCTTCACTGAGAGGAGGCAGAAAGTATCAATATCGTTGACCTTTGTGGGTGCAGCTGCTATTTCAGCATGTGCCCCGCCACAGAAATTAAATAAAACAACAGCATGTGCCCTGCGGTTGTTGCTGTTTTGGTGGTGATGGTGGTAGGAGGTGTTTCTCTCTCTTTCTTTCTATGCCTCCTCTCTCTAGTTTCATCTCCATTCATGGTATTGCTGATAATATCACTACCAGACTCGCATTTATATTCCCCAAAACCTCCAGTCTTTCCCAATTTCCCACCAAAATAATTAATAAAGCTGAGAACACTTTCTTATAACATTTCCTTCCAAATCAAAAACAAAATAGAAAATAAATGGAAAATATGTCCTGAGCTTCTTGCTGGTCCATTATTTTTTGATCATATTACTCGGATACTGGAATGAGCTCTCTTGTCCCCAAACTCCCTCCATCAGGATGAGAATGCTGTTAATCCCACACAGTATGTAAAACTCAGCCAGCACAAATGTGAGACAGCAAATATAATTTAACCTTTGACCTTCATCTTCTCCCATCCATTACAATGCACAAGGACAGTTTTTGCTAAACACAAAAACCTGTTTTTTGCCTATAGGGGAAGCTGCAAATGGTGATATTTCCCCCTCCCCTCTTGTCCCCTCCCCACACACACACACACACCCCACAACAGTTCTGCAACATGGGCAAAGAGAAAAAAATATGAATCAGTTTTAGTTCACATGAAAAAGTTTTTGTCCTTACAAAAGGCCTCGAACCTGCAATCTGAACCATGAAGGGAAACCCCTGTGTTTGTGCAGAGCTCAATTGGCTTCCATGATCCTCCAGCCAGGTCTAAGGGTCCCATGGCACTGAGTGGGGCTCTGCACAGGCCCAGGTTTCCCACTGCATGGATCAGGCTGCAGGATGAGGACTCCAGTCCCTTCCAATCTCCCATCACTTTATTTGCATTGGGTTAGCCAGTATGGCCTCTCAGGACATCCTACATGGTTATTACGTATATTCATACAAAAAACATTCTCAAGGTTTCATTAGAAAACTACAGAATTTTCAGTCAGAGTTTCTTTCATTAAGCCTCCAGGCTTCAGTACTTTTTCCAGTCAAATTTTGTGTTACCGTTGAAGAAGAAATAAGAGACCATGAAAATGCTGTAGCTTTTTAAAACAAACATTGAAAGAAAAGTGGTAAGGATGCACTTGATGCCATCTTCAATGACTTAGAAGAGAATGCGTTAGCCGATTGCAAGCTTTCTGTTTAAATAGGTCAGTGTCTGGAAGGACTGTAGCTTGGATATTTATAGCAATATTTCTTCTTGGGTGGTTTTGTTTAATAGCAATACAATTTTGTTATGTGCAACTTTCCAGAAGAAATGTTTTGTGGCAGTATTGGTCTTTCCAATGAAACATTATACACTGTCAGACTCTAGATTGTTTCCTAGTTGTCATTGTTTAATGCTGATAGTCTTCTCCTGAGCTGTTCATAGGGCATCATTTAAATTTTTACCAAGTGTATTTGACTATGATTATTCCTGTTTTATCAAAGGCTCATCAGTAACTACTGATGTCACATTTTATAGAAGCAAAACAAAAATCCTAAAAAGTTTTACAAAACAGAAATGTTATGTGCGGGATTTTCATAACTACTCAGCACTAGCCTGACTCTGCTTCCATTAGTAATTACCTTTGAAACTCCCATTGTATGAGAATAATAATATAAGTATTATTTCAATATAAGATATAACAAAGAGCCCATCCTAAGCACCTGAGTTACTCACCTATTTAAATCTTCACAGGATCAGGCCTTAGTACTGAATGAACTATCTTTCAATTAATAGAATTAGTACTGATTTCGGCCTCCATGGTCAGTGATTTCTTTTCCCTTGCACAGGAGAGATTGAGGAAAGTGAGGTTGATTTTGGTTTTGCAAAATCAGGGGTGGATTGGAACCAGGTACCATTTATGGGGTTCAGATAAATGGCTCAGTTTTGACTAACTCTACCATTTATTATCATCACCTATCATCTTTTCACAGCTTTGCTCATCATTGATTTCCTACCCTCTACAGCTCGGTGTCAAACATCACATATGGCATGCATGTGAACGCATTCAGCATGTGGGAACAAGCAGGAAAATGCCACGTTACCAGTAGTGATCATGTAGATATACAGCATGGCAATACAAGGAAAACTATTTCCAGACTTTTTCTAAGATGTGGATACAGCTAACACATCACTTATTGTAGAACTCAGTCAGGGTGATGATATAACAATGTTTTACAGTAATATGTTAGCTTTATATTACCCATCACTCTTAGAAGGCCTAATTCTGCAAGGTGCTCTGCAAGCAGACTCAACTCCCAACAATTTTAGCAAGAGCTGATGGTGCTCAGTGCTTGGCAGCATATGATCCAAATAGTGGGGGAAACATTCTTGCTACAGTCAAACTACCACATCTGAAGATTAATTTTTTTTTTACTATATCTTTAAAAATTCCTTGCATTATTGGGGAAAAACAGTTATATAAACATACTTGAAGAAAAATGCATTGCTCTCATTTTTTAAAGAGATGCCTTAGGCAATGATAACTTACATAAAGTTGCCCTCATTTGTGTCATACTGCATGTAAGTTACCTAAGGTGACTAGCATAAAATGACAATTCAAAAGTTTGAAAACAAGTTTCACACAAAAATCAATCAATCAATCAGAAGATGGTTGACACCCAATTTAATGGGACAAAAGCTCCCTTCACAATTTAATCAGTTGTGTGGGAATTTTTTGTTTTGTAGGCGGGGAGTAGAAATCACTTTAAAATATTCATTTACTCTATACTTTAAAACAGAGTAATTATTCATAGGTTATCACAGAACTGGAAGGGAGTAAAACCATTCTTATATCAACAGGTCCATTTCTCTATCTTATCTCCAAAGCCTAGTCTGGCACGGGTGTCTTATTTAGCTTAATCAAGGTGTTCATTCTCCCATTTCTGGAAATCCTTCATAACGCAATGTATCAGAGGCAGAGTATACAGTGGTATATTCTTGTTAAAATCATCTTTTCTTAATATTCTTCCTTATTCTTCCTCCCCACACACATTTTAAAGCATCTCTATACAAGTTTTAAGAAGCTAAACAGCAGCAGAAATCCAACAAGTAGTATTTGTTTAAAAACCAAATGCAAAAATATAATCCTTTTTTACCTGTATACATTGGGCAAAAGTTATAAACTCTGTGTGTGGGTCTGAATGAGAGAGAGAGAGAAATGATTAAAAATGTACCAAGAGCCATGAATGCCATTTTACTGTCATTTCCTTTGATTAACCTTCACCTGACCTCAATCCCTAAGGCAATTTCAGTTTCTTTTTGTTCTTACATTTAATTCTTCAGTCTGCCAGGTAAGTACATCTCTGTCATTAAAGAGCATTCATCAAGAACAGACTGTTTTTACGGAGTTTTTCATGGAAATATTTGCTCTAGAGAATTGTTTGCAAAAGCTTTACAGTCACAATATCTGATAACGTTTGGCCCAAACTTTAGATTTTATGAGACCTACAGTAAGATCAACAGACATTATTACATTACTTTTTTTACTGGATATTTTTTAAGCAAAAGAAAAAAAACTGTCCTGAAGTCATTTGAGCTACACCAATTTAAATCAATGGTGGGTCTCTGAATTGCCAACTCTCATAGTTTTATCAAAAGTGTTGTGATATTGGTGGGGGTTTTTTTTAAGGCTCTAGATCTGTGCGAATCTCAGCTTTCATTTTATAAAATATGTAAGTTGTTATCCCCCATGGCTGTGGAGAATAGCTAGTAAACATGACCTAAAAGCTCAAAAACCAGAGAGCAATTAGATTGTAAACTCTCTGAGTCAGAAATCGTCTCTTTGTTCTGTGCCTGTACAGTACCTAGCACAATGGGACCCTAGTCCATGACTGGAGTTTGTAGGTGATACCACAACACAAATTAATAATAAATGATTTTAAGCTAGTCTCATCATTTTGGGAGGAATCCTGAGATTTTTGCGTAGTTGATATTGGCAAATGTTTGAAGCTGCCCATCCAACTCCAAATGGTATTTAAAAATTGAAAAACTGGAAATGGTCCACAAAAGAGGTATGAGAATGATTCAAGAACTGGGAAACAGGCCTGATAATGAGAGACTAAAGCAGCTTGATCTAGTTTGTTTATTAAAAATAAGATTAATGGGTGACTTGACCATGGTGTACAAGTATTTATACAGGGAACAAATTTCTGGTAGTATACATCTCTTTAATCTAGTATGAAAAGGCATAACGAGATCCAATGAAATTGAAGCTAGACAAATTCAAACTAGAACTAAGGTGCATATTTTTAACAGTGACAGTAATTAACCATTGGAACAACTTACATAGGAACATAGAGAATCCACCATCACTTGCAGTCTTAAAGTCAAGATTGGATATTTTCCTAAAAGATATGCTATGGCTTGAACAGAAGTAATGGGCTTCATGCAAGAACTATTGAGTGAGGGTCTGTGCCCTGGGTTATGCTAGAGGTGGACAGGACACAGTTTTCCCTTTCGAAATTTTGAATTTTTTTCCTGTCCCTGGGACAAAAAGTCAAAGTCTCAAAATTTTTCATGAATTAATAATAAAATAAAATAAAATGTGGCTCAGGTTCATTGAAACTTGCATCCCGATAATTTTGAAATATTTAATTTCTATTTCAACCTTTTCTCTAAAAAATTACCTTATATCTAAAATTTTGAAATGAATAGTCATTTCAAACAAAAAGCAAAACTTTTCATTTGAAATATGTTGAAACAGGATGCTTCAAGGTTCAAAAAAAAATATTCCATTTTTTTTAAATCAGTAGTTTCATCAAAACTGTCCCTTTCCTGTGAACAGTTTCCATTTCAATGAATCAGCATTTTCCAATAAAAAAAGTTGATTTGGAAAATTCCCAACTAATTCTAATAATGGTCCCTTCTAGCCTGAAATTCTATGAATAAAAACACATATCCACACACCTCTATAATGCAGGGTTTAAATGCATAAACTATATTTATGTAGTTTCTTTGTCACGAGTGCATGCTTTTCTAAAGGAGGGACAGAACTGCTCACAACAGGTCTGTTTGCATTGGACTAAGATATCCTCAGTAGTACAAGATTCTGCAAACTGTTTTCTATAACAAACATTTATGGTGAGCTCTAATAAAATAGCCAGCTCTTCAATGACAGATGTACTTACCTGATAGAGTGCAGTATTTAAATGTAGGGGCAAAAGGAAATGAAATTGCCTTAGGGAGTGAGGTCAGGTGAAGGTTAATCAAAGGAAATGACAGTTAAATGGGATGCATGGCTCTTGAGATTATGCATGTGCATTTTGTTGAAAAATATGTTGTGTGTTTTCCCTGTATTTAGAGGCAAGGCAAAATAATATACATATATAAAAAGAGACATAGCCCACACATCCTTCATAGCCCACAGTCTACAAATGGATCTCCCATTGATGACCCAAAGTCATTCGCTGAGGGATGAAGAAAACTAGGGTCTTACCAGAACAAGACAACTATCACTGAATTTATGTCATTATTATGAAATATAATTGAGATTCAAACCACCCCTATTTGGAGAGCTAAAATTATTCAGTGAAGTTGTCAGTGTTTGGAACCTAGCACCCACAGCCCTCTTTTACACTTCCCTTTACATTTATTGTCTAAACTTGGTGGTCTTTTCTCAAAATAGGTATTTGAGCAAATAAGAGGAAAACTAGAGCTGGGCAAATACTACAAAAATGTCTGTAAATATTCATTTGGATTTTAAAACGACTTTGCTTTGGTCATATTTATGTCTCTGTGTGTTTACTTTCCAACTACTTTCATACCATTGGATTTTTACTACCCGTTCTGTTTGTTAAAACCAATTATAAACTTGTATATTTGTCGAAAGGGATTTTTAAATTTGCCCTCCACAAACATTCACCCCAGAAATCTGATTATAGGATTTGCCCTCAACTTGTCAGGGAATGGAAACAATACCATGTGACTTGTAATAAGTCACAACTAAGCAATATAGCTTGAATTTCTGATTTTGAATAGCAGGCCACATAATCACTGAAACTCATAAAAAAAATTACCAAATAATTCCAAAAACATACCATAAACAGAAGACAAAATTCATCAACTCGGTTATTCGTTATGAGTTATTCACTCAGCTCTACTAAAATCTAATTTGTTTCTAAAAAAGCATCTGAAACATATTTAAAATAGAAGTTGCAATAATGAAACATGGCAGTTGATCTTGAAAAATGCCCAGTTGATCTTGAATTGTGCCCTTACCCAGAGTTATTAATCCCCCATCACTTTGACAATTGATTTTGAACACCGTCTGTTGCAGAGTCTTTATAATACAAGATCATAAACGTTCAAAACTAATTTATTGCTCTTTGTTCCACCTGGCAAAAATGCAATGTCAAATTGAGGTTGTGCTGAAACAAAGATGCAGATTAATATTTGTATATTATTTTTGTCCATATTATAGTCAAAAAGCATAGAAAGAGGAAGAGATTACACTGCCTTTAATCACTGGAAAATATTTGTACAAATACTGTTAGGTCATTTTTTAAAACTTATGGCGGGGGGGGAATATCACTCTTTGAAGCTATCATTACTGATATTTTTGTTCAGTTGTTTGTTAACTAATAAATATTAGTCCAGATTTTCAAAGGCACATATATAAAAGTGTTCTTCTGTACATGCAGGTAGGTACGTACATGCATCAGGTGTGTGTAGATATATGCATGTGCTCTCAAGTAACATTTACATCTATGCAATTGGAGCATGCAAACATGCACATGCAGGTTTGTACACAGGCTTTAGAAAAACAGGTCATTTCACAAGCCCTCGTCAATTAAGCTTGTTTTGAAAATTCACTAACCAGTATTTTCTGCACTGCCAGTTATCACGTCTCATTTTCATCTGAGAGAGATCCACAATTCCAGTCCAAACCAAAATAATGAAGGGGAGGAGCCATGAGATTAGGAGGTGGTAAAAACAATATATAAATAAAGCACATGTACGCTTGGGGAAAAATGAATTTGTCAGTGCAGCAGTTACTTCTGAATGGACACCTCCAACTTTTCTGCATATTCTGCAGGCATGAACTCAGCTATTAGGGAAAGAACCATTACAACTGTTGCACCTGTAAATAGTACTTTGGCTATTTCTGCAGTATACTCTGTGCTTTCTTGTCAACACACCCCTTTTATCAATGAATTTGTACTTCTCACAAGTCTTTAATGGAATAGGTGTGTTTTCATAAATATTTTTCCAGTTAGCAGCTGGATATAATATATATTATATATTTCGATCCCATGTACTTATCTGTTATATACACAGTTCATAATTTATACTTTTCATCTATGCTATCCAATTTGAATTATTCACTTTAAACTGACATAGTATATTGATTTGTAATGATGTTTAAGGGCTATTGTTAAAGGACGAAAAAGAACGAATTACCAAGAAGCTTGTTGTAAAACTAAAGTCTTGTTCCAAGACTGCCTGAATGATAAGATTTGTAAAGTCAGTTCTGAAGTATTAAAGAAACAAAGACATGGAAAGAAGTGTTTCAAAATAAAAACATGCTTTTTTATAAGTTTCTATTGCTCTGAGTTTCCAAAGGAACTTTTCTTTCTAGAAAGACAAAACTGTAATTTTTTTCTTATTTCTTTTTCTTCAAAATAATGATCCCTAACACTTTTTAAATTTACATAATGGATAATCTGTAGAATATAGACTTACTATTTGTATCACTCAGTTATCCTGGCAAGCCTCACTTTACCTCCTTCTAAAGTTTTTTTTTTCTCTGAGTACCATGTATATTAAGTGGAAGACCTATCTGACTGTGTACCAGGAACACAGTATTCATGAGTTTGTAGACACCTCTGAGATATGGAAATTAATTTCCAATATAAAATAGTTAACTGAATAACTCTATATAAATTCAAGTGTAATATTAATCACATTCTTTTTGTTGGCAATGCAGTAATGTCCATTCTCAAGTCATTAGCACTTTTCTGAGCAAGATACAAACTAATTTTACTGCTCTTCTTCAAATACAAATTTTAAAAGTTAACTAAAGACTACATAGATTTGAAACATTTTCAATAATTGTTTTAATTACAGCTAGGAGTGGAGAAAAGGGAGAACAACACTTAGTGTATTAGCAATCATTTTTCTGACATAAAGGGGGAAAAATAGTCTCTAAGCTCTCACACCCAAAGAAAGTTTAAACAAAGTCAATGGAGAAAACTTTCTGTAAGCACATAGAGGGGCTGGTTTTGTTCTGAACTCAGAAATTTTCTTTTCTATCAATACCTAGTTTAACTTTTTAGATAAAACCACCAAATCGCCAAACATTAAATATATACACTTTGACAGCTTTCAAAGCTTGCTTTCCATCGAAAAGTTGATGAGAAAACTCCATTAAATTCCTCAGAGCACATAAGGGGCCTCTTTTCTAGAGTATGAATCTCCAGCAAACTGCTCGTTTCACTTCTACATAAAAGTAAGCAAAAAGCATATTTTTTTTTTTTTGGCCTTTTCTCTCCCAAGTAGATTTGGGCTCCAAAGACTGTAAGAGCCTTCTGGTGCCCTTTGACATTCAGACTTCCAGCATCTCAACCATCAGTCAGTGCTCAGGTAACAAAAGAGCACTGAAACCTCCAGTTGTCATCTCTGTGCTACATCTGTTGGCCATGCTGTTAGGAAGCTTTGACCCCATCATTTGGCTGTAAATAGCATGGAAATCAACAACAACAAAAACCTAAGTGAACAGGAAAACTGGAAGTTACAAGTCAGGGTCAGCAGATTTTCTTTGCAAACATACCTGTGAAGATAGAAGGAATCGTTGAATTAAATTAAATCAAAGCAAACCTGCTATTTAACACTGCTAAAATTGTGAAGATGTGTGACTGATTTAGTGACTATCTGCAAATATGCCTCCCCAGTTGATTAGCATGTTTGTATTTCCATTTAATTTATAAGAAGTCTTTGGGAAGATTTAATATATAATAGAAGGTCTATTGTATTATAGCAGAAATATTTTCCCTGTCCACCAGAATACTTATTATTTTAGCTTCACACTCAAGGGTTCTCACCTGTTCTCCTTATGCTGGTTGAAATCTTGTATCCAATCTGTCTGAATCAAATTGTTTGTGTGTGTCTGAATACCATCATCTTCCTAGTGTATCACTTATAGTTAACCATAAATGCAGGCATTGTCTTCCACTCCACCTACAAGCCAAATCAGACATCATTACCCGTTTCAGTTAAATTTCACCACTTTTATACTGTAGTTTGTTTTTCATTTGAACTCTGAAAGAAGGACAAACATGATCAAGTTGGAGGGCAAAAGAAGAATGAAAAGAAATTGTGTGCTGAAAAAATGGTATGAGTTAAAAGATCTACTTTTTTCTCCCTATTTTATTTATTCCCAAGGTTACAATGCATAATTTTACACAAACTCAATTACATAGCTCAGTGATTTACTGGCAAAGCTGGTCAGAAGATGCTATCTGGCTTTAACTAATGTGTTTGCCTAGTTACAATACAAAATAAATCCTTAGAAAATTACAATATGGGCAAAAAGAAAACAACCCCACACACACTAATATAAAGTCAGAAACGCATCTAATGTGACACAATATGAAGGTTGAAAGGAAGTTCCCTGTACATTGTTTTCATTTGGCAGACAACTAGTCAATCATGGTTCACATATGGGTTCAACCTTCAGCTCATGCACTAGGATCCCAATTCAGCAACATTTTGAGCATGTGGGTAAATTTAAGCATGAGTAAATGTATTGACTTCAAAGCTAAGTGTTGTCTTTATGCCTTTTTTGGTAATTTCCTAAGGATCAGTTAGCACTGTAAAAGGGTGAACATATTGACTATGATGGGCGGGACCATTCATATACTTACAGTGACACATGGACCTACGTGCTTTGCTAGATTTGGGCCTACCAGCCATTTGGTAACAGATTTGAAAGTGCATCCTGTTAACAACGAGCTACATTAATGTGTCATGAGCTGATACTTGTACCTTAGAGGAGGTGATTGCTGCAAGTGGAAATGTTCAAAATTTGTAAATAAATGAAGAAAGAGCTCCATGGAGCTTGTGGTTCACCAACAGAATCTGGTCCAATAAATGATATTACCTCACCCGCCTTGTCTTTCCCAAAGGGGACACAGCGAGGAGCCTCATCAGAATGTTCCTTGGACATAGGCAGCATGAAGCTGGCATTTCCAAGCCAAACCAAAAATCAAAGGTTTCTCATGGCTCAGACCTCTGGAATAATCTGACATGGTTTTATACATGATGTGTACCTAAAATGACCTACTATGCATATGTCATAGTCAAAGTTTGTGTGAATTGACTGTGTTTCTTTACTCTCTTCTGCCATAAAGCAATTGCTTCATCAAACATGAAATACCACAATATGCTAGAACACCAAACTTTGCTAACAAGGGCCTGACCCTGCAATTCTATCTCTACTCAGGAGGAACATTACTGAAGTCAATGAGGCTTCTGATAGGCACTCTACTGGATCCAGCTGCAGGCTTGGTACCTTGATGAACACATTTAAATAATTTGGATGATATATTAAATGGATTTGGACTATCAAAATATGCAGGAGTGGGTTATTAATAATATTATGGATGGTGTCACATTAATGCTGGGTCATCACAGTGAAATTCTGACCCTATTAAAGTCCATGGCAAAACTCCCATTGACTTCAATTGGCCAAAATTTCACCCATCAAATATGAGGCAGAAGAGATGTAAGGAGTTAAAGTGTTGGCTTCCTGATGAACAGCTTCCATGTTTTAAAATTATAATTCAGTCAGCAAGAAGCAATCTTTCTTGAAGTGGAAGCCAATCTCAGCTAAACTCCTTGAGCTCTGCTTCATTCATCAAGAGAGAAAACACGGGTGCATGTGCCATGTCCTAACAAGAGAAAATCATAAGGAGAAGAGGACAATGTCTGATTAAACAAATATAAAACAACACCCTTCTCAGTCCTAACAAACCCAGGTTTCATTGCCCCCCATAATACTACATCCCCTTTCACTAATTTCAGGGAAATTGTTCTGAGTATTGCTATGGAACCTTAGATCTTATCACTTGGAGTATTTTCAGTCCTGATTTAACCAATGAAAATGGCTTACCTTTGTTGTATACGTGTATTGTAAGGCTAAACATAGATAGGGGTTATAGAGGTATAATTGAGAGAAGATTTTGACCCTCCTTTATACCCCACTGGGGTTGTTGAGGTATAATTGAGAAAAGATTTTGACCAAGTGACTCTAAAATAACTCTCAACCACATAATGCTGGATGTAAAATTAATAGATATTTAAACCCTGAGGGACATTCCCCATCCATGTACACACGGATCAGATTTCGGGGAGGTAACAACTTGAGAGTGTCTGTGTGGTGCATATTTTGGTACAATACTCATTCTGAATACAGGTAACATATGACCATAATGGCTTCAGAGGTCAACCTGATGGATGTGTGTGTAAGGAATATACATGAAGAGCCATGCTGCCCAGGGAGAAGAGGAACCAAAAGAGCAGTACAGATAACCTAGTCCTCTGCACAGATGCCTGTGCAATGGAGTTTTCTGCCCTGGGGATCCCAACACTGTATCCCACCCAGCACTTGGTCCCCCTCCATGAAGCACCTTCTCACAGAGCTCCCTGCCCAGCTGCTTTGGATGACATTGCCCAACATTTCTATATTTTAATGCCACTATAAATAGTAAACAGTAATTTTTAATTGATAAAAATAATTCCCTGCAGGTTAGCCACCCAGGCCAACTGAGTGAGATTCTTAACACAAGATACCAAAATAACCCCCTGAAAAAGGTTTGTTTGACGGGAGGGGTATTTTTAACATTTTTAAATCTCATTTACTTAGTACCTTATATTTTGCAACAATATATGTAGCGTAACAGGACAGACTTAACATCTGCATGTAGACACCACTTGCCTTTTAGGGATCTCAGCTTAGGCAAGCATGTTGTGGTGGACCATAAAGTACAGAATATGCTCTCTTTTACATCCATTCCACTCCATATTTAAACAACACTTCATGCCCTTCCCCCCCGTTATTTTGTTTATTTAAATATTTTCTTATCTATTTAGGGACTTACGCTGCCCTTATTACCATAGCCTCACAATCACTACTGGCTTTTATTTTCACAACACCCTTGTAAGGTAGGAAAGTACTATTCCAGTTTTACAGGTGGGGAACTGAGGCACAGAGTGAATTAAGTGACTTGCTCAAGGTCACACAGGAAGCCTGGAAAAGCAGAGAATTGAACAGTGCTCTCCTGAGTCCTAGTCCAGTTCTTTAGCCATTAGACCATCATTCCTACTCTGTTGTCTTCTTATTTATTATCTTTTCCCATTTCCTGTGTAAACTTCCTCTGGTTGTTCTTTTCATTCGACTTTTTATTGCAATGGCTATTTAAGGCCCTCATCCTGCAAAAACGAATGCACATGCTTAACTTTACACTCATACATAGTCCCACTGAAGTCAGTGGGAACATTCATGTGCAAAAAGTTAAGAATATGTGCATGAATTCTGGCGGGATCCAGGCCATAATGTTTTTATTGTATTACCATAGAATGCCCAGGCAGAAGTGACACTTAAAAATAATACTGTATATAGTTCACAAAATTTCCTTGCATTTCAATAGAAAAAATGCATAAGAAATTCCTTCATTGATATAATCCCTTTCTAATCAATCTGCTATTTGCTGTAGAGGGGGAAGATAATTGTAAAGGCACAGTTCCCAAGTTACCTGAAAGCATAAAAACTCACTTACATGTTATATATTAAAAACACAAATCACATTTTAATCAACTGCTTCCTTAAGTGTGAACTTCTAAAAAATTACTTTAATTGTGACCTTATAAAACATTTGATATTGATGACTCAGACTTTGCAATTAAATAGCAATAATGCAACAAAAGAAAACAAAGCAATGAACAATGCCAACAGAAGTGGCATAAATACTCTTGTTTTATTTAAAATTTAATTTTTAACGGAATCTGTACACTGGTCAAAATTCTGACAGGAAGATTGACATTCAAAACAGGGAGGGATTAGAATTCAGAATTCCTGGCTCTGCCACTGGCTCACTGTGTAACTCTGGACAAGTTAGACCAACATGTTCAAAGATGGCCACTCACTGAGTACCTCCATTTTGTAGGCCCAGTTTGAGACACACAGGGCCCATTTCCCAGTGGTACTGAGTACCCAGAGTTAAAATTTACTTCCCCTGGAGTTGTGGAGAATCGGCATCTCTGAAAATCAAAACCTGGTTGTCTCAAGTTTGGCACACAAAAGTTGAGGCACCCAATGCTAGAGGCCATATTTGAAAAAAATTACTATACCTTGGTGTACCTCGGTTTACTCATCTGTAAAATGAGTGTAATAGCATTTAACTACCTAGCTCATTGCAGCCATGTTTGTACAGTACTCTGAGAATCTCAAAGGAAGGCATCGTATTCCAGTAAATGCACATTATTATTACAAACCACCCAGTTCAGGAGCTGTCCATGTTAAGATGCACATTTCCTTGCCTGGACATATTTATTCATTTAATACTTTAATACAATTTAAAACTTTTTTCCCATAATTCATCAATACTCTTGTTTTACGTTTGCATGGCTAGTCCTAGGTCTGGACTTGCTTTTTATTGTTCAAATGGTATTCCTTGGCTCTGAGATCCATTGCTATAAACATGACTTTCCTGACAATCTGAGTTAGCGCTGGCAGAAATTAACTAATTTTTTTTTATGCATTTTCAGTAGTCCCAGGTGTCATAAATGAAGAGTCCCTCTCTTAACTTCCACTTATATTGTGATTATTCAATGTTTTATTTTCCTTACTAAAACTGTTCAGACTTTAAAGGTCAGAAGGGGCCATTGTGATCCTCTAGTTTGAGCTCCTGCACACTGAAGGCCACAGAACCTCACCCACCCACTCCTGAAATAGGCCCCAGCCGCTGGCTGAGTTACTGAAGTCCTCAAATCATGGTTTACAGACTTCAAGTTACAGAAAATTCATCATTTACAATAGTTTAAACCTGCAAGTGACCTGTGCTTCATGCTGCAGAGGAAGACAGCTACCGCCCCTCCAGGGTCTCTGCCAATCTGACCCAGGGGGAAATTACTTCCCAACCCCAAATATGGAGATCATTTAGACCCTGAGCATGTGGGCAAGACCTACCAGGCACATATCTGGGAAAGAATTCTCTGTAGTAACTCAGAGTCCTCCCTATCTGGTGTTCCATCTCTGTTCGTAAGGGATTTTTGCTACTGCCAGTTGCCAATGGGCCACATGCAATTGTAGGCAGTCCCATCATACCATCCCCTCATAAATGTATCACGCTCAGTCTTGAAGCCAGTTAGGTTTTTTGCCCCCACTGCTCCCTTTGGAAGGCTGTTCCAGAACTTCATTCCTCTGATGGTTAGAAACCTTTGCCTAATTTCAAGCCTAAACTTGTTGATGGCCAGTTTATACCCATTTGTTCTTGTGTCCACATTGGAGCTTAACGTAAATAACTAATCTCCTTCCCTGGTATTTATGCCTCTGAAGTATTTAGAGAAAGCAACCTTATCTCCCGTCAGTCTTCTTTTGGTTAGGCTAAACAAGCCAAGCTCTTTGAGTCTCCTCTCATAAAGTAGGTATTTCATTCCTTGGATCATCCTAGTAGCCCTTCTCTGCACCTGTCCCAGTTTGAATTCATATTTCTTAAACATGGAAGACGAGAATTGCACACAGTATTCCAGATGAGGTCTCACCAGTGCCTTGTATAATGGTACTAACACTTCCCTGTCTCTATTAGAAATACCTCACCTGATGCATCTTACAACTTAGCCTTTTTCATGGCTCCAACACGTTGACAGCTCATAGTCATCCTGTGATCAATCAATACACCCAGGTCTTTCTCCTCTTCTGATATTTACAATAGATAAATCCCCAGTTTATAGCAAAAAAATTTGTTTTTAGTCCCTAAATCCATGACCTTGCATTTTACACTATTAAATTTCATACCATTTCTATTACTCCAGTTTACAAGGTCATCCAGATCTTATTGTATGATATTCTGGTCCTCCTCCGTACTGGCAATACCTTCCAACTTTGTGTCATCCACAAATTTTACTAGAGCACTCCCACTTTTTGGGCCAAGGTCAGTAATTAAAATGGTAAACAAGATTGGTCCCTGAGGAACTCCACTAGTAACCTCCCTCCAGCCTAACAGTTCACCTTTCAGTATGACCTGTTGTAGTGTCCCCTTTAACCAAGTCTTTATCCACCTTTCAATTCTCATATTAATCCTGATCTTCTCCAATTTAACTAATAATTCCCCATGTATCAAATGCCTTACTGAAATCCAAGTAGATTAGATCCTCTGCATTTCCTTTGTCTAAAAAACTCAGTTACCTTCTTCAAGAAGGAGATCAGGTTGGTCTGGCACAATCTACCTTTTGTAACACCATGTTGTATTTTAATCCCAACTACCATTCACCTCTATGTCCTTAACTATTTTCTCTTTCAAAATTTGTTCCAAGACTTTGCATACCACTTAGGTCAAACTGACAGATCTGTAGTTTCCTGAATCACCTTTTTTTTCTCCTTTCTTAAAAATAGGAACTAGATTAGCAATTCTCCAGTCATAGGTTATGACCCCCAAGTGTACAGATTCATTAAAAATCCTTGATATTGGTCTTGCAATTCAATGTGCCAGTTACTTTAATATTCTTGGATGGAGATTATCTGGGCCCCCCGATTTAGTTCCATTAAGCTGTTTGAGTTGGACTTCAACCTTGGATGTAGTAATTTCTACCTCCATATCCTCGTTGACATTAGCCACCCTACCATACCCCAAAGTTCTTCATTAGCCTCATTAAAAACTGAGGCAAAGTATTTGTTTAGGTGTTGGGTCATGCCTAGATAATCTTTAATCTCCATCCCATCCTGAGTGCCTAGCGGTCCCATTTCTTCTTTCCCTGTTTTCTTTTTATTTATATGGCTATAGAACCTTTTACTGATAGTTTTAATTCCCTTTGCAAGGTCCAACTCTTCTTTCCTTTTGGCAGTTCTCACTTTATCCCTCCAGGAAGTAGCTTTCCTTGCTGATCCCTCCCATCTTCCATTCCTTGTAGGCTGTTTTCTCTTAATCATCCGTTAGAGATATTTGCTCATCTAGCTTGGTCTGCCACCCTTCCCTAAAAATGTTCCCTTTCTTGGGATACGGAACTCAGATAGCTTCTGCAACTTTGACTTAAAGTAATTCCAAGCCTCCTACACATTCAGATCCTTGAGTTCTTCAGTCTGGTCCACTTCTCTAAATAATTCCCTTAATTTTTTAGAGTTAGCTCTTTTGAAATCAAGGACCCTTGTTGCAGATCTATTTTTGTTTATTCTTCCATTTAGTTTAAACTGAATTAGCTCATGATCACTCGAACCAAGGTTGTCCCCTACAGCCAGTTCTTCTATGAGGTCCTCACTACTCACCAATACCAAATCTAAAATGGCCTCATCTCTTGTTGGTTCAGCAACTATTTGGTGAAGAAATCTGTCAGCTATCGCATCCAGGAAAATCTGGGCCCTACTATTATTAGTAGTATTTGTCCTCCAATCTACATCTGGGATGTTAAAGTCTCCCATAATCACACAGTTCCCATTAGTATTTATTTCATTAAAAACATTAAAGAGGTCTCTATCCATATCTAAATCAGATCCTGGTGGTCGGTACCATACCCCAAGCACTATATCAGGGGAACCTCGAATAGCTTTCTTCCCCAAAGTGATTTTGGCCCAAACAGGCTCTCTTCTAATTTATTTATAGTCTACCTCATCATTGATATACAATGCTACTCTGCCACTTTTGCCTTTATTTCTGTCTTTCCTGAACAGCACATGCCCGTCAATACCTGTACTCCAGTCATGACTACTATTCCACCATGTTCCTGTTATCTGTATAATATTTGGTTTCACTTCCTGCACCAGTAGTGCTAGGTCCTCCATTGTGTTACCCAGGCTCCTTGTATTGGTGTACAAACATCTTCACTGTTGCTGCTTGGGTTCGCCCACATTCCTTGCCCAATTGGGTACAGTCATTGTACTACCAGTATCGCCTATCTGACTGGTATCAGCACTAGCCTTCCTCTTCATTCCCATTCTCGTCCCTACTGCTGTTTCCTTTCCTGTTGCAGGATTCCTGTCCATTTTCTTTTGCTTGAAGTCAGTGTTAACATAAGAAGGCTTTTTTTCCTCAGGCCCCACAATTCCTCCATACAAAACAGAATTGCTTTTTAGTTCCAATGCTTCTTATTAAGTTCTCTCGTCTATTTCCATTTAGCTCCTCTAACAGCCTCTTTAGTCACACCTGTGTATTTGATTAGCCTGGCCATGAACCTACTGCAGCCTATTGTCTGTAGGCTGTTGACCTTTATTTAACGCTGTTTTAAGGTCAGGAAAATTCTGTAATAATTCCTTATGTTATTGTTTGTCATTTCTATGATACTGTAATGCAGGGGTAGTCAATTATTTTTTTTTCAAGATCCAAATTTCTTGGTCAAGGCATAGTCAAGGTCCAGACTCCAGAGAAAATAATTTAAAAAAACAACAACGTTAATAAAAAGATTTCAGGGTCCATTGAAAAGTGCCTGGTAGTCTAGATTTGGCCCACAGTCCACCTATTGACTATCCCTGCTGTATTGGTTACTAAGATACACTTGCCCAACATGTTCACAACTGAATTGGAAAAATAAACCCATAAGAAAACCAGAAAAATCAAAGGTACACTTTGGGGTACAGGCCAACCATGAGCAGAACACATGTATCTGAGCTGGTGCTAAGCTCTGCATCACCTCAAACAACTTCAGCATCCCAGAAAGCTTTATAATGGAAAGAGTAACCAACTCTTAACTATAGTGACTTGACAAGCCCTGATGTAGTAATGTCCAATGAATTCATTCCCACTGAATCTGTTCAAGCAAAATAAAAACATAATAGGACTTTCTGCACTAGACCATAAACCAGCCAAGATGTATTCTATCTATGAAAAATACATGCCACTGTAGTTAAGCTGTTATATTCTAAAAGCAGACAATTCTCAGAGTAGACTTCAAGTAATTGCAAATGAAGGACTGAGGTCAAGAATGGTCTGTACTTGAGATCTCACTGGTCTGACAAAACTTATTTGAACCTCTGCCTATGAAACAGGGACATCATGTCGTCGGTTTACTAAAGGGTCCTCAACTGGCAATAGCAGACGGATTAGTTAGTTAATTAATGTAGATAACAGAAACAATAGTATATATTCATAAAGAGGGAATTGGAACCACAAAGGATTAAGTGTAAGAGCTATTGCACAGGGCTTTTTTGGACTTTCTGGTCCTCCTTCACCAGTAGTTTTTTAAGCAGAAGTACATTAGCAGATTGGCTACAGTAGGAAATCAATTGCCAATAAATAACCAGTGAGAAGGAGTGAGAATCAAATAACCATTTACCACTGACAATCAACTTCTAAAATTTAAGAGGGATAGATTAGATAGATAACACTGATTAGAGACTAGATTTGCCATAGGCAGCATCTGGTGCTCTATTATGCAAGGTGGTATATGTTCTTTTCTGCCATAGAGCTCCTATCCAAAAGCACTCTTATTAAGTTCTCCCATCCCACTAACCCTCTACCACAAAGGACGCTGTCATAACCAAGGCTGTACAACAAGGATCATTTATACATCTGACAACCTTTAAACCCCCAAAGAAAGGGAAAAGGAAGCAGTAAAGCTCTCTGAAGAGCTCTTTGGTGGTACAAGCAGAATTATGAGCAGCAGGAGAAATATGAGTAATTAAGACAACAGTATATCTATATCTTACAGCTGACAGAGTGAAGCTGCAAGTTAGCTCTGGGCAAGGTGTTAGAGGAAAGAACTGAGCACAATGTTACTAACGCTATTGTTGAAAAGTCAGCTATGGAAAAGGGCTAAAGGGACAATTTCATTAAAAAAGGAAGTAGATTGGCTTAAGAGAGCAGTTAGTTGCAGACTTGTAACTTTAAAGGAGCAGGTCAACAGATATCTATAACAAGTCAAGCAATCACTTTAGGAGTCGGCTAATGTGACACTTTTACTGTTCTTAAAAGGAATGATCCTAAATGATTTATCAGAGGGTTATACAGAGAAGAGGAGCTGAAGAATTGCTCTGAAATACAAGATAAAATACTAGAATGGATCTGGATTACAGGGAAGCAAATACCCAACCCTTCTGAGCTGAACAGTTTGGAAACAGTTGTTGCTATTTGGGAGTCAACATTTACATAGGGTTACCCCCAATAGTATCTCAGATATAGCATATGTACAATGCAGTACCTGAACTATGTCGGAAATAGTACATAACTGATATCTCAGGTACCAGTAACTGAAGCTATTTGTGGACTGTTTAATCATAATACCTATGTATATATCAGCTGTATATAATGAGACAGATTCTCTACTATGCTGCAGTTCCTTTGCACTAATCCACATACTCCCCTCCCCCCACTCTTTCCTTTGGTCCCTACTACAGGGTGTGCTCCAGTGATTCCCCAGCTGGCATAATGGTCCTTTGAGACTATGACAGCATAGTTTATAGCAGCCCAGAGGCTATTTTATCCATCTAGCATATATCAGTGACTTAGAGCAATACTTGAGCTTCAACAATGCACAAAACAAACACAGTTTGTTACAACAAGGCAGCTTTTGCTCATGATTGGAGTAGCAGGTCTGAGGTACACTTGAGAAAATCATAGGCCATGTCCTGAGTCCCTGTGTAAAGTGTGAATTGAAGGGAAATCCTTATGTGAAAAAGAACAGTGGATCCTACATTGTCTACATAAGTACCTGAGGCCAACAGCAGGGCAAATGCATGGACATACCGAAATAGAAGGCCCACACCTTATGAATCCCAAACCAGATGCACAACACACTGCTCACATTCACACCAGTGTAAATCTGGAGTAATTCTGTTGGGGAAACTTCAGTGGAGTTACTCAGATTTACATCAGGGTAAATGAGAGTAGCATTTGTCCAAGTGATTGTCCTGAGTGTGTGTCTCCCAACCCATCACCAAGCTGTCATTGACTGGCCCCAGCCGCTACTGTTAATATTTCTATCATGGTAGCTTCTAAAGGTCCCAGCCCCATGTCCTGGCCACTGTACAAACATTTATGTCACCCTTTCAAAGGCAACAGGAAGTTAATAATCTTCTGACCAGAATTAACTTCCTTGGGCAATATCCATGCACTGCATGTTTTCCATTGCAGCATGCCACATAGAGAATTTCATGCTTTCTTCCCCTCTCTGCTTTGCCACACACCCTTTCTCACATGGCAAAGCAATGGCAGGGATATATCATTTAACTATTTGCTATGGGAAGCATACTATGTTGTACAGCATTCCAGGCCATGGTTTCTTGCTACAAACTGCTCTCTTCTGTATCACCTAATGTAAGAGACCATATGGAAACCTGCACAGCACCTTCCTGCATTCCATTTGGGGGGCCCAGCATTCTGCAAATGTTCACAGCACAAACTCTAATGGTTCTGTAAAATACACACTTACATTAAGCATATAAATGAAAATGGACATAGTAAAATCCTGCATATCATATCTTGCATATTTCCAGTACATATATAATATACTTCCTATGTTCCTGCATACAGCTCCCAATCACATCCATGTTCTGAGGGAAACAGGGTGTACAGCCCTTGAAAATCAGCACTCCCATTTTCTCACTTTCTTGAGCACTAAAATGCATTTAAAATTAGAAAAATTGATGTCTTATCTTTTTGTTGACTTCCTAATGAGTTTATTTACTGACTTGTTCAACAAAGCTCTTGTTTCATAGAAATGTAAAATGTGTACAGGTCTGTCACATCTTACACACATTTAACATGCACGATTTCAGCTTTACGCGGTCGGCAAAAACAAAAAAAACACACAAAAAAGGAGAAAAATAACAATTTTAATACTGTACCTGTAGTGCGGGCGATTCCACCTGCCATTAAACTCAATACAATTTTGACTATACGCGATTTTCGCTTTACGCCCTCACTGCGGAACGTAACCCCAGGATAAGATGCGACAGACCTGTAATATGCTAGAACACCAAATTGTTAATTTGGGGTGAAATTCATACCTATGCAGAACAAGCCCAATGGGACCACTGAAGTCCTACTTAATCCTAGGGTAAATGTTACCTTTAATACAAATATTCAAATTACTTGGATTACATGTTAGTGATGTTTGGGCTATCAAATAATCCACAGGATTGTATCATTAGGAATATTGCTGATTGCGTTACTTTGATGCAGATTCATCAAATATCAGGAAGAGAGAAAATTAGGGAAATAAAGTACAGAAAGAGACAAATCCTCAGCTGGTGTAAACTGAGATAGCTCTATTGAATTCAGCTGAGTTATATTAATTTACAAGAACTGAAGATCTGATCTCAAGTAGTTAACACTTTCAATGCTCAAGAGTAAAAAGTATTTAAAAGCAGAGATGGGCTAAACTACACTGGAGATTGGGAGAAATGACTGATTCAAATCTGCCACCAGTGAGGATATTGGGCTGTTCATTCACATTTTCTAATAACTCCATCCAAAAGAGATGATTGAGCACTTAGAGTATTAGCAATTATTTTTAAATATAAACTGTATACAGTTTTAGAACAATTTTCAAAATAAAGCATTTTTAAAATGCCCGGTGCCTTAGCATTTTCACTTTGATCATCTCTGGCCATGTTATAGTTCAGAACATGAAGTGATGTAGCCACATGATGCAGTTAGCAGGCCTGCCAAAAATTACATAATAAATTCCGGGGACATGGAAAAGGGGTTTTGTGGTGAGTACCATATTCTCCTCAGACTTCTTACTTTTCAGATTTTTTTAAATTAATGTAATTGATTTTTTACTTCCATTAAATTTATTTTGCTTTAATGAGAGGTTAGCACTACTTGCTTGCTACAAAATCCTATTGAAACCAATGGAAATCTTGTGAATAAGGAATGTTGTATAAGAACCTTCCATGACAATAATTAAAATGTCCTTTGGTTTTGGACTAATAAAATATTAAACTGTTTCTTAGAATCTAACCCTAAAAGGGCCAGCAACAGTAATAGTTGTTGATTTTGCACAAGGTTTGGAGCGGAGAGAGAGTGGTCTTTGTCAGACTTTATATTACTATTCTGATGCAAGCAGATAGCTGCAAAAATGGGTTCTGCCCATGATAAAAATATTCTGACTACCTTTAGGTGGGATGTATTGCCCAGAACAAAAGGCCAAATCCTGCCACACCTTATGCATCCAAATAGTCCTTAGACACAGAAAGAGTTCCATTGACTGGCCTGGATGGGAAACAAGTGCACATCCATGTAAATAAGTGTTTGCAGGGTCTGGCCCTAAATATTTCTGAATGCCTTATATTATATTTTATTGTATTTATAAAGCAGCTTATCTTCTGCCTAAAAATGTCTATCTATACAGAGGCATTTGTAGACCTTTTAATTTGGACTAGTACCTGAGATAGCAAATACCTTGGGGCATTTGAGGTAGCCAATAACCTGGGGTAAGAAGAGTATTCTAATTATTGCCACCCTCCCCCTTCAGCTGGTGTAGAAATATTTAATTTCAAGCACTAAAAGTGATTAAATTTGGTGCATTTCCAAGTTGAATTTTAGCAATGCATTACCTCCTGAATTGCTACATAAATATTAATAGAGTGATATGAACTTTCGCCCCTAGTGCCCTTGGAGAACCAGAACCACAGCATGATACCTCAGCCATGGTAGCAAGTGATTTTTCCCAAGGTGATGATACTGGCCCTTATCCCTAAACTTCACCAACACCACACCTTAGTGGAAACATTCTGTCTGTGCAGTTATCTCTAGTAGATCTGGGCAATGTGTCAAATCAATATGGTCTTCAAAATGTGCATTGTTGCTCTCTTCACTTCATAGGAGGTGCAAATCCTGTACAGACATTATGGACCCAATCCTCATCATTAAGTCCAGCTGATTTGTATCCAAATTAACCACACTAGTGGCTTTTGCCACAGAATACTTTGTACTGCATGTTTTCTTTGCGGGTATTTTCCATACTACAGGATGGTTGTACCATGATTATCAGTATGAATTTCATACCTGTTTTAAGATCTCACAACAGTTCACAATACCAATGGCTATAATTTCAAAAATGCTGAGTAAGCACCGACCCTATTCAATGGGAGCTACTGTGGGCCCCAACACTTTTGAAAATCAGGTCACTTATTAAGATATATGGTAAAACAGGCTTGTATTTTCTTAAGATAATGATACCATAGACAGTTGTCACCACTAACCTAGAGCCTCAGCAAAAATCCCAAGACACTGGCAGCATGAATGATCCTGAGAAATGTTTCTGTCACATATGCCCATAAACTTTCTCCTTGTATTCAGAATGCTGGTTGGCTATGCTGACTGCTGGAATAAGGGTTAAGTTTCTTCAACTTTCACCAAGTCAGAGAGTTCCGAAAGTTTAATCACAAGGGACAGATTTGAGTCATGATGAACCTTAGTGAGCAGTTTGGTAGCTTAAAGACAAGTGTTCTCATTTTCATTCTTTATAGGCAGTGCTCAAATCATCATAAACCATGTTTAGGGAGGGAACTATTTCAGACAGGGAGGGGGCTCTTCTATACGATAGAATAAAAGGAAAATGTAACGTATTGTTTAAAAATTAAATCTAATGACATTACCAGAAATGTTACCAGAAACAGAACAGAACAAGAATTCATTACTGTTTCAAAGTTAGTTTATCATAAATCTGCCCTATGACACATAATAACTAGTAACGTTTTGAAGGTTATGTGATAGCAAGTTCAACAGTGTAGGTGACTGACAATGTGAGCTGCATGATAATGAGTCCCGGGGGAAATCAGGCTTTAGGATGCAGGGTGAAGCATCCATAGGCTTTTATTCAAATGGAAAAACATATTCAAAAGTTTATTGTTTTATCTCATAAGAACATCAAATAATACACAGTCCTTCAAATCAAATGTATAAAGCACACTATGGAACTGTTTGCTGCAGAAAAACATTGGCTGATTTGGTCCAAATTCAAAATACCTAATAGCTTGTATATTGAAACACATGAAATGATTTTGATATGAGGGGGATTTATTTTTGGTGCATTTGCTCTGTTACAGAACTATGAACTAAAAGGCATAGCAAGTCAATTTGGTCTTGCATCAGAAACACGAAAGAGGAGCCTGAGAACATTAAAATAGTTGTTTTCAAATCTTCTGTATTTCAGAACAATAGATAAAGTTCTTTAAGTGTGACAAATATAAATTGCACTCATTCTGAATTTAATTTTAAAAGTATGTCAGCTCTAATTAATTAATTCTTAGTGTACAAACTAATTTAAAGCCAATAATGAGAGAGAGTTTTTTTTATTTTTCAAGGACATGCCGTATATATTACACATGAAGAGTATAATGTACCCCACCTCGGCAGCTAGTTCAGCACCTGAATAATGGGCCTGATCTTGCCCCAGTTGAAGTCAATGGTAGTTTTGTCACTGCCTATAATAAAAGCAGAATTGGTCCCATTATCTGTGCTGGAATAGCATGTAAGACAGAACTTTTATATATAAATTCCCAGCATCTCAAATGCCAAGGGCAGCCTGCATTCCAAACCCTTAACTACACAACCACTGGCAGCCTGCCACCCAGCCTTATGTAGTGATACAGAAACAACCACAACGTGACCCTTCATTCTGAGCTATCACTTCATGCTGGAACATTGGGTCAGTTACCTTGCATCTGTTTTCCCCAGGCACTGTAGATTTGCAACTTTAATATTTCTGTTTATCTCAAGCACCCGCATAGTTTTACTTGAAAAAAATGGTGGAAAATATATTGTGCTTAATGATCATCATTGAATTTGAGGATATCATGTAAAAGTATATTAAAGAATTTCCATCTAGAAGGAAATATCTGAGACATTAAAAGTAATCATATGTGACTCATGCAATTTAGGTGTATAACCATACCTGTCAACTATACTAGTTCTCTACTTTTAACATAGTCTCATATATTTTTTGTGCAGTGAGGAGGTGTTATTTCATAATGCATTTTGGTCATTAAAAGCAAAATTAGACTACTTTCAAAACGTCGTTCAAGCACCGAAATCCATTTTCTCTCTCTTTCTACATTTGCCATCCTATGCCTGAGAGGTGAAAAAAGTTAAGCAGCATATATTTTACCTCACTTTGCTCTATCAATTCATAATATTATGATAGTTTTTCATAAATTGACCTGGAATTGGTTTATTGACACACTATAAATTACAAACATCCTTAAAGCTCTAAGACTATTTACAAATAATAAAATGCTAAAATGTTCTTACACAGGCTAGGTTATCCAATGAATGTTCATTTATTTACTATATTGGTATATATTTCAACATGTAACTTAAATACTATTTTATAAACCTAAACTTTGGAAAAACAATAACTCTCAGACATGCACCAAAGGGATGAGGAAAAAAACAGTAATGTCTTTTAAGCTGCTCTTACCTTTACAAGGAATTATTGCACAGAAGGATAATTCAAACCAAATGCAAAAGTCAACACATTTACAAAGGGTTGTAAAGAAAATATATTTGTCATAAACCATAGGTAATTATAATTTGGGACTCATTCTTTACTAAATGTAATATTGTCAGTTATTAATCTTCTTAAAATATTTAGAGAGCAGAATATTCTGAGAAAATTTGAGCCACATTAAAGTACAGAAAATTATACAAATCTGGTCATGCAATCATTAAGTTCAAATTTGTGCAAATTTAAACAGCTTGTTAAATACTGTTTCCTATTTAGTATTTTATTAAATTACTATATACCTTAAAACAGTTAGCTAGAAATGTATATTTCTAGATTAATTGAGTTCTGCCTAGTGCTGTAATATCAAAACGTGCATAAATCAGCATGCTTATTTTCCTATCATACATAAAGCTTCTGTATGCTAGTTATCAGAGGTATTCATAGATATACACAGAGCAAGTCTATTCTGGGTCCTTCCTCTGTGTGGTCTTTTAGAACTGTCGTTATCAGCTTTCTGTTTATTATTGTGCTCAGTTTAAAGGGAATTTGCCAAGTGATCCCTGGACTCCAATCTTTAGGCCTGTTGTCAGGACAAATTAATTTCTGTGGAAACCCACTGTGCCTCAGATACCATCTAGGAAATGTAGGATTAATGGAGTCCCTGTACAACAACCTTTGTAGTGTAGCTGCTGGGGGAGGGGAGCAAGTATTGTGAGGAAGTAGGAAACAACATAAATAAAGCCACCAAGTTGTGGTGTGTGTTGGGGAGGTGTTTATTTTTGTTTTGGGAGGGAGTTAAATCACAAACTCAGGTTGGTAATAATGCAAACTATAATACAGTGACACAAGAAAAACTGGCAACTTTGCAGCAATTTCTCAGTGTATAGAAATAATGCAAATTGTGAGAGTCAGGTCTAATTATCAATATTTTGTATTTTACAAACCAAGTCCATCTCTTCAGTAAATAAAAACAGGATATTTAAAAGAAACATTCTGCTATGAATCTCACAAGAAAATAATGAAACTGCAGTACATGATCATTTGGAAAGGAATTATGAAAGCTGGATTTGCTATAGTGTCAGGTCATTACTATGTTAACTGTCCGATGAGAATATTTTTATCATATCTCATTGTTGTTAAAATGTTCATCAACTTTCCTTGCTTCTTGAAGTAAATACATTTGGAAAGTGACTGTCCTATTAGGACAATGTTTTTACATAGGAAAGAAAAAAAAGGAAGACACCACTGTTAACAGGTAAAGCAATGCTGGCCTTCACGTTGTGCTTTGTCCGTACACTATAGCTGGAAGCCTGAGAATTGTGAAAACAAGAAATCAGCATTTTGATATGTCGTTTATTTTCTCATTTTCAGCTGGATGACTCTCTTCCCATGGTTAGAGATATAGGATTATACCTAGTAAATTGAGAATTCTTAGACATTCTTTTCTGCTACAGAGTAAATCAGTTGGAAATATATAAGACCAAGATACTGGAAACATAGGGCCAAATTCTATGCTTTATTATACCTTGTGAATCACCAGGAAAGTAAATTGTAAATTTGGCCTACAGTGGCATTATAACACCTAATGGATTACAAAAGGGATATGAAAGGTACCATTAATTTAAGGTCAAATGGTATAAACAAAATTTAACTCCACGATACCGCATTGTCATGATATTAAACTCTTAGAATTTTGCTGACACCCATTTAACATTCCCACATCCAGCAGTGTATATCTCAGTGCACTTTTAATATAAGAGTGACAGAGGATGAGACCACACCAGAAAGCTCCTTTAACATGTCTCTCCAATTTGAAAATACCTAAATGTACGTTGTGTTTCCTTACAAGAGAAAAAGAGGAGCAGTGTGGGAGCTCCTTGGTTTTAGTGTGGTCCCACATTTTCTTTGGAAGAGTAAGGCTGCACATTTGGGTGGTTATTTTGTTAATCCCACCCTCACCTGCATGTGACACTCCATTATTTACAGCAAATATTCCAAATGATTTTATTTTTCTCTCTAGCTAAAATATATAGATTAATCTTGAGAGACTTTTTATATGCCAGTTTTTTACTATTATAGAAATTCAACTAATGACAAAGACAATTATCTTCAAGAAGAATAGTGATTTGGATAGCAGTAAACTCTAGTGACTACAAAACACACACACACACACACACACACACACACTGTTTTAAGATTAAATATATGTAATAAAATAAATAATAATAAATAATAATAATAAAAATAAAAAGGCAAATATTTTCAAAAGGCCTTTCACATTCCTCCTGTAGTTGCATCCCCTATTTTATGTTGTGTGCAAAAGAAGTTTTACGTCATATTTGTTTGCACATTGGATATGATGTATTTATTCCCAGTGAACATATTATTCTCAATCAGAATGGGACCAATTCTTAGTTGATGTAAACTGGCCTAGCTCCATTGACTTCAAAGGCGCTATGCAGATTTACATTAGCTGAGGATCTGGCCCAATTAATTCATTGTATACATGCCCCAAAGCAATAACCAAGAACCAATACATAGAACACCTGATTTGTGTGTGAATAAAAAGGTGAAAATTGTAGAGAAAAAATGCACAAAGAATGGGAGGCCTTTAATAAGTTTGCAAATAATAGGCCAAATTCTGGCTGCCAGTTATGCACAGGCACATGCCAGAAAAAAATGTTGGTGGGGGGAGGGGTAGGAACAGCAGTTTCTGGTTCCCACAACCTTGCTCTATAAGCTCTTCACAACAGGAGCTCTGCAATGACAGTACAGTGCAGGGCCTCGGGATCAAGAGGCATGGTCCATATATTTGTGTACATCCACTTCCTGACAGTAACAATTATAGAACCCCCTTTCCCCCATGAAGACTATTCCTGTCACTAGCAGGGAGGTTGTGTGTTGGGCCACTGCCAACCAGAACATGGGAGCACATTAATGCTCTTTAACAGTGTTAAAATGGGCCTATTTTTTGGACCAAATGGTGCAATACCAGAATTTGGCCATGAAGCAGCTCAGTTTTAGAAATTTCAAACTCAAATCTCTAAAAGAAACTTCAAGAAATCTTAAAATTCCCCTGTGAGCAGAAACCTTTATAAGATCTTGCTCAGAGAATTGAAATGTTCAAACTAGGATATTAATATCTGACTAGAATCACCTGAATAAAAACCATCCTACACACCACTTGCTAAAACGTATTGTGTAATAGTGTGTCAAACACTGGTCACCACGAAAAAGCCAACAATTACCAACTGTTATCACAAAGAATTAGAAATATCCCT
>NW_020664482.1:27260781-27311255 GCF_002925995.2 Terrapene triunguis
CCTTCTAATCAACGACACTGATTTACAGCAGGTGAGGGTCTGGCCCCATTTATTGTTCACAATCCAATAAGAATCCATTGGCATATAAACCAATATTCTACATATTTATTATCTGTAGCGATCCACTGTATCACCTGCTGTTCTCTGTATAGAGCCTTTTCCACCTAATGTTTATGCACAGTTGGACAAGATTCCTGGAACACAGCAACTATTGCCGTGCTTTCATTAAAACATAGTTCTGGGAACTTTCAGTGCCCAAGAAATCAACAGACCCCTTAATTATAATTACTGTGCAAATAATTTTAAACCAGGATTAACCATATGACTTTCTAAACAAAATATAATCAGCATGCTACAAATCTGAATATACAAAATATATACCACCACGATCACAGATCAGTCCCCGGTAGAGGCTAGTAGTCTCCACTACAAAATTGCTGCAAACATTTGTACTTTAAGAAAATAAGTAAAGGATAGAATTGGAACAGAGGTAAAATGGGATTCCAAAGTAGCCAAAGGTTAGGTATTACCTGTTCAGTAAAACATTTGTGCGTTAAATGAAAGTAACAAAGTGCAAATATATTTTTAAAAAAACAAAAACAAATAGGCTTCTTACAGAAACTCATCACTGTTAACAAGAGTAACACAATCTTTCACACCCAGTGAAATCCTGCTCTGTAAAAATACACACTTTCCCTTCTTCCCTGTCACCACAACCCCAAAATGTATCCCCCAAAGCTGAAGTAATTGGACCTAGTGATGGGAGCTCTAAAGGGCTTGGGGAATAGAATCTACTTCCCCAAAAGCTAATCAAAAATTGGCAAAAAAAAGTTGAGAGAAAAAATTCTGATAAAATTTTCCCTTTTTCCATCAAAAATTTGTAACATTTTGATTAGCTCTTCCTTCCCCAACCCAAGGCAAGCTGTGGGATGCAATGCGGCCAGTCTACAGCTGCACTCTCCCATGCCGATGGAAGAGGTTAGGGCCACTGGATTTCTATAAGCATGGATCTGCCTGCATTCCAAAATCTCCTTACATTAGCCTATTTAACAATGGCAGGGGGAGCGAGAGAGAGAAAGTAGTGGAGCTAAGAGGGAAAATGACAAGGTGAGAAAGAGGACGGACTCATGTACAACTTGTATTTAGCTCTGTGTAGACTAGAAAAGGCTCCCAAATATAATAGAACTTCTCAATGTACATGTACTGTAAAGTTAGCCATACACTATAACATCCATGAAAGCTGCAGTCCATTCTGATAACAAATGAGTGATCTCCTTAGAGTGTTTAAAGATTGCTTTCATGGGAATATTTTTAGTTAATGTTATTGCATTTTGAGACACCCTCCTACCCCACACATTCAAATTATTTGTATCCCCACATACACAGAGTGGTGATGTGTCAAAGCCCACCTTATATGATTTATTGTATTTAATCAAAGGTCATTCTGCAGAAGTCAGCTACTTTGGAGCACGATCAAAACAAAGCCACAGCAGCTAGTGTGTGTCAAAGTAGCTCCAGGACAACTCGGAATCCTTAATACTCAATCTACAAAATCTCTTTGGTGTCCAATAGAATTTATTCATAATCTTAAAACATTCTAGAGACGTTACTCTAAAACTGACTGCTTTGTAATTTGCAGCATTGCTGTAGCTGTGTCAGTCCCAGTGTATTAGAGAAACAAGGAGGGTGAGGTGATATCTTCTATTGAACCAACTTCTGTTAGTGAGAGAGACAAGCTTTCGAACTTATACAGAGCTCGAAAGCTTGTCTATCTCACTAACAGAAGTTGATCCAGTAAAAAATATTACCTCACCTACCCTGTCTTGTAATTTGTTTTCCATAATTTTCCCACTCCATTTCCTTGTATGAGAAATTGAATTCTTGTTCCTAATTAATATTCACATTGTGGAGAGGCTTAACATCTAAGTCTCACAAACATGAAGATGCTAAGGTATGTAAAAAAACAACGGATTTTAGCCCTAGTTCCAGATTAGTTCCCCTAGGTACTGTAGGAGAAGTCAACAGAAGATCCTGCACACATAATTACATTAATTCAGATCTCGTCCCTTCTTCAGCACTAAGCTTTGATTTATTTTGAAATTTCTCTCAGCATATAATATTCTTCTCTGAACTAAATCTGAGATGTTAAATATTCCTCTCCTCAGTCGGGAATGTTGTTCCTAATATTTGAAATGGAGGTTAAAACATTTACAGTACTATTTAACAGATGAACTTTGAATGCTTTCCAGACCAGTTTACGAGACATGGGTTAATTAATAAGAGGACACAAAATAGGCCAAATCCTGAAGTCCCTTATTCAGGCAAAATTCTCACTGAAGTCAAGGGGAGAGTCCCCTGACTAAAGAATACTGGATTGGACCCTACATCTCTCTGAAGGTCATCGTTTTCTGAAACACAAGTCATGGTAAGGGGTATTTTATCTGTAGGTTCAAAAACTGTCTCTCTTCTTTATTGACATAGCCTAACTGCATATGTGTGTGCATCAAGCTGACATCTATATGTGCTATATAGTTTACTAAAAATAAACTCAAAAGAGTATTATGCTCAGAGTAAATGCTTTCAAAAATCAATTCTAGACTGACAAATAAGTTAACTAGTTATGACTTTGTAATTGCACAGTGAACACTCCTTTAGGAAACTGTGGAAATGTTTTATGTTTCAATAATAATTTGAAATAGTACAGCATATAAAATGATGCAACATGGCAATAGTTAGGGAAGTTTGTGTATAATTGCAAGAAGGGTTAAATATAGGACTTATTCAGTTTCTTTTGGATGCTATAATATTAAAATATATTAACAAAAGAATATATGCAGTATACAACACACCCTTAATATAGCAATCATTTGCAATTTCACTCAGCATGGCTAAATTTATAATATTCTACTCATATAACCAATTTCCTATCTGACTGCTTAAAACTGGCTGTTTAATGTCAAGGTATACAATGGTCAAGAAAGAAGAGGTGAGAAACGTAGTTGTTATTTGAACATAAAAAGAAATTCCAAACTAATTGAAAAATTTAACAGAATAATGACAAGTTAGACTTTTTACACTGTATTCCTGAGGATGAAATGCATATTTTATGACAAAAGATTAGAGTGCTTTGCAACATTATTTTTCATTCTTAGTGGTGTCAATAGTGTACTCTAACCCCAGAGCCTTCAGATAAGTCATAGTTTGATTGATCATTTAAATGCATTATCCAGTAATTACATTCAGTTTAATTTTGTAAAAAACTCCATAGTGATATTCCACATGGAGCTACACTCTATTTTATTTGTAGCCCACCATATCTCAGTTCTGGGAAATCCATAAATTCATTTGTCAAAGGCAAAAATATGTACACAAAATTCTCTCTAAATCCTTTGAAAGGGTCTGCTCAAACCCTTGACATAGCATTTTACTCTAAACAAATTTCTAGACAACCTTGTGATTTTCCATCTATGAAAATATACTGTTTCCCCTCCATGAAACTAGAACTGAGAGAAAGGAAATTATTAAGCATTCTAGTGGGTTTTTTCCAACAAAAACTAAGATAGAGGTCAATGAATAAGTATGTGCAGGCTGGAACTTAAATCCTCTGGGGTGACTGTAGGCTAATTAATAATTAATGCCAGAGACATGGTGTTTGAAATGCAGATGTGATAACTGGAGGCCTGGCAAAGCTGTTCAGAGGAAGCAGATTTGGATGCTATAGGGAATAGGCACTCCCTTGCCGGCTGGCTCTGAAAGCAGACCTGGGTGCAAAGCAGGGCCTATGGTTTAGATTATATTCCCCTCAGCTGTTAATTACCTGAACCTACTTTGAAGTTCTTCTCTTTTTATCCTCTGCATGAAAAGAGATTGGTTCAGCCAAGGGATTTGAAAAAATGATCAAATACATGGGGGAGGGTGGGATAGAACTTCAGATATAAAAAAAGATAAGGAAGAAAAACACGCAGTGAAACATACAAGAACATATTAGGAAGTGCATGAGTGTGGTTCAATGTTTTAAGCAAGTTACGCTGCTCTAAGTTATTTTAAAGCAACTGGAATTAAGTTAATCAAGATTGGATGTTTTTCTAAAAGATCTTCTCTAAGAATTATTTTGGGGAAGTCCTGTGGTCTGTGTAATACAGGAGGCCAGACTAGAGGACCACAATGATCCCTTCTGGCCTTGGAATCTATGAATCTCTGCACTTTTTATGAATAGATTTGTTAAAAGAATCCCACACTGTATGTATATAGTTTACAGTAATTATTTGATGAGAGTGCCATGGGTAATTTTCTATGCTGTTTTTAATTTAATAAAGTCATTTAAACCTCCTTGTGTTTGGGGCTATTTAATGAGGTGTGCAACATTAATAGAATCACCAATGAGGTGTTACTACAAGAATTAAGGTTTTGTGAAAATCATTCATTCTGGTGGAGGAGATAGACATGAAGTACTGCCCTTATCTATGTGGGAACTGCAGATAAATGTAAAATTGTCAAAACCAACTGGAAGGGGATTTAATGACAGATGACTAATAGTTTAATGCTATAAAGGGCAATCAGGTTTGTTTTTAGGAATACAGGTAATTTCTGATTTGTTTAAAATAAGTGACAATGAGTTATCCTGAGCTTGGACACCAGCAGACCCCAAAGGAGTGTGACCCCCCCCCACGTGAGAAATTGTTTTCTTTTGCACTTTTACGATACATTTACTCTTGCTACTTGAGGTCAAGTGTTTCCCTGAGTCCCATCAACTACACACACACAAGCAGTGTTGGTTTCTGGCGCATATGGAGCATTCATGAAATATCTAATTTCCAAAAGGGATTGGTATCTCTGTGTTTTTCTGACAGTGTAATGGAACTGATCCTCCCATCAAAGGAAAATATGTACCTACATTGAAATCGACACCTCTAGCTGCGGAGTCATGTGAATAAGTGACATCAATTGCACACAGGCAGCAGTCAGGTGATAATCATGCAGCTCAGGAGCGCTCTGTGTCGCTTCAAGCCACCTCTCCCGGTTGGTTGTATTTATTGTGGTGGGGTTTGGGAGGGAGGGGGTTCGAGCCACATTTTGAACTCCCGCTCCTAAGTCTGATCCGGATGGTGTGAGACCACCATGGGAACGCGGCTATAATCCGCACCCTGAAATCGAGGCCAGTGGTGAGAAAAGAAGGACTTGTGCCCAGGCCACTAAAGAAGCGAGACTGGGCAGGGGAGGAATCAGTTCTGCTGCTCTGGGAAAATCTCGAGCCTGGGAGACATCCATAGGTCGTAATAGGCGCCTCTTGGGGATGGGGAGGCTTTCCTTTCGTGGGAAAGGCCCCCCGTAAGATCACTGACACTTGCACTATGATCTATTTTAAAACAAAAATTACAAAGAAGTAACATTGAGGTTGTGACACAGGAGCAAGACAACGCAACGATGAGACTCTGTAAATGGAAATGGAAATTCGGAGCCACTCCATGGACTCCAGCGGAGCCAGTCCGGATTTAGACTGGTGCAAGAGTAAAATTTGGCTCCCTTTGTTCCTGGTACTGTGGGATATACCGTATGGTGGGGTACATCCTTGCGATACCTAGATACAATCAAAGAAAGTATCAATATTAACTTTGAAGAACCTGCGCCTGTTAGTCTGTTGAGTCAATCAACGTGTTGATTTCCTTTGTTTTTCATGGGCATTTTAAAGAGAAAGAAATCCCAGAAATGAAAGTCAAACTGACAGAGTCAGACATGACAGACTCAAGGCACTTAAAATAGTTAAATAATGCTACTGGAACTATCATGTCAAGAGACCATTTTTAAAACGTAGCTAGTCAGAATCCTCACGAAACTGTGCCTATGCACAGAAGCCACTTTCCTACATGTAACAAGTTGGCTATTCAATGTGGGGTGCAAAGTACTAAAAGATCATCCCATCATGGGGGTTAATCTCTTCCCAAATGTCCTTTATGAACGAAGCTATTTCAGAGGCGCACAGAAGGGCCCCGTAGTAGTGACACTCTGGGGTGGGGGGTTGGTAACGCTCGGGACTTGAAATTGGACAAAGCAATTTCTATAAAAAGCTACAGTGGGGCGGGCGGTTGAGCTGAGTTTTACCAAAGCTTTAGCCGGCAGAAAATTTGCATGACTCAGTTACAAACCCCTAACAAGGGGTTAATGATGGATGGAGTCCTCCAGTTTTAATATTGCTTGGCAAGCAGGTACCACAAAACCAGAGCAATATTCTTCTGTAAAGATGATGTGGAAGGGAAAAACATCCCCCCACCTTTTTTTTTAAGCAAAGACACATTGTTCCCTTTTTTCCTCCAGTCTCTCCAGATAGTGGAGGAGATGAGCGGCTGTAAAAAGGAGAATAGTTACTTGGTATCTCTTTACAGATTACACTGCCTAACGTATACAGTCCCTGAAGAAAGAAAGAAAAAAATAAAATTAAAAACCTTTGGAAAAGTTTTCAATACAGTACGATGGAACAATCTTGCATGAACTCGAGGGTTCACTGTGTTTAAAAATGAATTTGAAAAGGTCTGTCTTCAAGACACAGGTATTTTATATGTACCCCTACCACCTTGGGATCTTTACACAGCTTCTCATCATACTAATTTGGAAAGACTATGTACCCCACTGTCAAGTCAGCCTCATTTGAAATCAAATATTTGGTTACACTTATACTTCTCAAGACTAAACTTTCATGACGATCGTCTAGAAACAAACAACTGTGCAGGAGCATACAATACATGTACACCTGCATAATTCTCTAGCTCCTTTGTGACAATAATTTGCAGTGTTGCCGGATTCTCTAGTTCTATGGGTATGTTGTTTGCCTACAGCCAAACAAAGCCTAATATGAAGTTGAGTCTTTATTAGTAAAGGAACTGAAAGGTAAATTGATCTTAGCCGATATGTGGTTTTCTGTTGGTGCTGCGTGAGGCATGTGGTAAGCAACGCAGCGCAAGGCGCAGGCGGACTTGGTTGCCCTTTGCCTGAAAAGGGAAGAGTAGAGCATTGAACGAGGATTTTAATGAAATCATAACATTAAACAGTTTTATATTAAATCCGGCTAATTTTCTAGGTGAAGGCTGTGAAGTGAATGTGAGGAAGCATTAAAAGGGAATTGAATTTGCATTCCTTATGCTACAGGCACATGTTTACATGACCTTTAAAACAGAATTAAAGCTGTATCATCAGCAGCTGTAGGCAATTCACATTACTAAGGCAATCAAATCAGAAGGCTAAACTAACTATAAAACATAAATTAAAGTGATAGAGAATCATCCTAATTCACTAGGTTTACTTGCAATTTACTTACCCACTACTAGTAATTTCTAAACAGTTTGCAGAGGGAGCAAACCAAAATACTTGAACATTGATCTTTAAAAATGTAGTGTCCAAGTGTAGCAGCAAGCTAGAACGATTGGTTTAGAAGCGCTCTCTCCTCTGAGACAACCTGGAAAGGTAATAGTTGTATGGAATTTCACAGGCATGGCTTACTGGTGACGTTTGCAAAAGTTATAAATAATGACCTGCAAAAGTAATCCTAAAAAAACTGACAACAGACTGGTACCTCACTTAATGCGTATAGCAGAGATTATGCTGGTTTCCTATTCGAATAACTCTTAGAAGAATACGAGATCTTATTTGCAGATGAATATCTAAGGCCTATAAAACTGCTCCTGTAGTGTCTCCATCTATAAATCCCAAACTTTATTAGATTGTCTCCAAACCTCCAAGTGAGTCGCCTTATCTCTAAGATTTTTTTTTAATGTACGCAGTTTATTTTCTAAAATATGAAATAATTCAGTGTCCAATAGAGGTCAGCCAGCTTTGTTCCCCTCTCCCTCTCCCCACCGCCAGGGACATTCTTTAAAATGTCTGAAGCCCAATAAAAATAAAATCGATAACGCCAGTAATTTCATTAAAAGTTTGCAGAGTGCATTTTCTGTTCTTCCCGCTTTTAATTCCCAGGCACGGCAAAGACTAATCGCTTCACAGCCCCAAATTCATGCTGAGGTTACTAGAACTAAGGGATACATTCCTGAAAGGGTCCCACGGAACTGGGTTTTCCTTCTTCATATTTTTGGGGGGCAGGAGAGAGAAACACTTGGTACCAATTGTTTCCGACGTGCCAGTGGGTTCGATCCAATTAGCAAATAGGCTGGGCTATATTTCAAAAGGGGCACTCATTCCTTGAGAGAAAGGCCTTTGAAGATCCAATCCCCACCTATGATGCTGACAAAGAGTCTTCTCTCCAGTGTTTATTCGCCTACTTACATTCTTCTTTTCCACTCAGGGATTTAGAAATTTTTATTTTTAACATAAGGAACAATAATATTTACAAACCTGTAACCTCAGCAGCGAAGAGACTGAATTTTTCCACCTCATATCTATTCATCCTTCTGCATTTTTATTTGCCCTTTGGCGTATAACTTATTATTCATACTGCTTTGCATTTGTTCAGATGAATTTGTTTCCAAATGTTTATAAAATCTAATTTTCCCTTTCTAAGTGTATTCTAGAAAATTGTAGAGATGCACTTGACCTAGATGTTATGTCCTATATATACATATATTCACCCCATATGTGCACACTCTGATCGATTTGCTGGATGAAGAGATAGTGAAAAGCAAGACTAGAGAGATCAATATGTCCATCTCTGCATCCCCCATGTATAGGAGTGTACTGTATATCTCAGCTCTATGATTCTCATTTTAAAGGGGAGAGCAATGAAATCTTGATTGGATTTAATCAGAGTTCAGTGGCAAATAAAAATCCAGAGGCTGTAACAAAAACTGGAAATCGGGAAAGAAAAGTCTTTCTCCAGTTGGCTGAAGTCTTGCTAGATTTGCATTTCAGAGCATCATCTTGCTCTATTAAAATCGCAAACAAGTTCTGTTTGCAGCAGCTCGGGCTTTTACTGGTGGACTTTGTTGTTCAAGGAAAGAAAATTGCTCCTTTCATGAAGATTAGGTGGGTTAAACTCAAAGTCTGGACACTGCTGCCCTTGACAGGACCAGGATTAACTCGTTCGTGGCCGCAGGCTCCGCTCCATAGGAAATGCGGGCGCGTTACGCCGAGGGCTTCTCCCATTCAGAGCAGCGTTCGCGGAAGGCTGCTGCCCTTCCCCTCCCGGCTGCACAGAGCGGGGCAGCGCTTGGTCAGTGGGACTGGGGGAGCGGCGGCGGCCCTCGGGGCAGTGGGACTGAGAGGAGCCCTCCGCGGAGAGGGGGCTCCATGTCCGGGAGGCAGCAGCAGCGTGCTGGGGAAACGGTGACACGCACCGGCCGCTCCTGCAGGCTGGGCTGGTGCAAGGAAGCGCAGCCGGTGCCTGGGTTGTGCTACCGCAGCTAGGCGCTGCAGGCACCAGGCGCAACCCATTGCAAGTCACCCTCCGCCCCTCCCCCCAACATTTACACTGCCCTTCGCCCAGTAGTTGCACCAGAAGCCTAGACGTTTCATCCTTCGTTTGCCCCCACGCACTGCTCGCCAGCTCGCCCCTTGTGGGGTTTGCAAAGGACCCGTTATAAACCGGAATCCAACTAAGGAATGACCCCCAATTACCCGAACCCCCTTCCTATACAACAGGTTGTGAGTGCCTTGGAAACAGACAGCTCTGAAGCTCTAGGAGTTCGCCGTGGACGTCCCTGCTACGTTCTTATTTGTCACTTGTCTGAAATCTTTGTTTTGGTTCTGCAGCCTCCTTTCTCTCCACCGATTCATTGCCATGTTTCTTGCTAAAGGCAGATTCATGCTAGTCCCTGCACATCCCAAACACGTGAACGTACAGCCACTAACACAAGCAACAAACAAGGCTGCTACAAAACATTCAGCTGCAAAGGAAATGTCTAAGATGACCAAGCAATGTCTCATCCCTCTACAATTTTTTTTTAAACACACATCTTGTGGATGCATTTTAGATAAAAATACCTTTTAGATACTTAATATGGTTTGAACGTTCAATTCTCATTTCGGGATTGATTGCGCCAGTGTACGTGTAACAGTGAATAAACTTCCTATTGGACCATAAACATTTCCTCTTCCAGAAAAAAAAATCAACTGGACAATAAATATATATTATCCTCAGAATGATGAAGTACTTCCAAAGTGCAAGAGACACACAGGTCTTACATCAGTACCATTGAATCATGTGCACGCGGAGTGATAAAGCTGGAGACATGCACAGCCAAAAAAAAAATCAAACTGAAATTATTCGGCGAGCTAATAAACACCAATACAGGTATTTGTCATCCGAGGAAGAGAGCTATTTGTCTTCGATGTCCCATTAGTCAGCAGAGGTTAAATAGTGTACCATTTAGTGCATTTTCAGATCCAATCCATTTTGTTGCAAGCATTCCTGAACAGAAATCGGTATATAAATGAATTGAATTTTAATTATTTTTAAAATATGCACAACGTGGCTTTTGATTTTGAGACTGAATTAGTTTCTGTTTCTTTAAGTGTATATGGTAATTATTGCCTACACATTTACACTGCTAAGAAAAGATCGAAATTGATGACTTACATAGGTTTGGAAGGTGTGTTGAACACACGTTAAAAAAATATCAGAATCTCAATTAACTATGAAATCATCACAGACACACGCACACAGACATATATTCGAATTATCACAGTATAAGAAAAGTGCATACGTAAAGGGGAAAGGGACTGCAATTGTATGCAGCTCCGTGTGACCTTAAAAAATCTCTACGCGATTCTTTACGTGACCTTAAAAACTGGTGTAGAGTTAAATAACCGACTTACAGACGTCTGAGAAACTGATCCGCCCACTTCAAAATACTGTGTACCGGAGCCTCACAAACATTTTAGGACTTCAGCCCGAAAAATCTGGGTCCTTTTTTTACCACCCATATTTCTGGATTAAGAACAACAAACCCGACGTTCAAATGCTCTGATTGTAATAAAAGGCAAGACAGGTTCTAGTGTCAACATTTGCACTCTAGAGAGATTCTCCAGAATATTTTCTATCTAAATGGCAAATTAACCAAATGTTAGCTACAATACCTGCTACAAATTAACCAAAGCCAAAAATCACAGTGACCTTCACAAGACGTGATGGTGCACAAATGAACACGTTTTCTTTTTGCCGGCAAGTACATTTTTCAGACATTAACAATGGACCAGTGAAAATAACAGGTGACTCGAGCAGAGCGGCGAGGAGTCGCATGAAACCGATTTGGAGAATGCAGCGGTTAGAATACAAATGTTATTTACCTTGTGGTTTTCTCTGCCAGTGACTTGCTTTATTGTCCCTCCCCATCCTCTGTCCATAATGCAGAACCAACCCCCACCACAACAATGCTCCGTCAGTGCTGGGGCTATTACTGAAGGGCTCGTGTTCCTAGAGATTTGGGGGGGTTGCGTTAAAACTTACATTAGGAATATTTTAATTTGCAGTGTCTGTCCTTCGCCTGGCTGTGGTGCTGAGATCGCACTATGCGGTGTCTCCCTCCCAGCACAGCATTTACTCACGTTCGAGAACAGCCAACAGAGACCCAAAAAGGGAATTAATTGGGCTTGTGTCGGTATTGGCTAATTTCTGGTAATACTCTGTAAATTCTCCTTTTCCTCCTTACCTTCCCCCATGCAGGCAGGGTTTTTAGAAGGCTAACTCGGGAGGTACAGTAGCCTGTTTTCAGCTATCCATCTGGTGAGCGGGGGTTCAACACGAGCCTCAGTGTACACAATTAAAAAACTTCACTCCTGATGTAAGAAACAGTTAACTTGTCCCTCCCATCCCCCAGGCCCCGTTATGACTGATTCTGTTTTGAAATGTAAACTTGTTCCCACCAAGTCCAATCTAACTCGAACTGTCTCTAAAGTGAACTTGTGTTGAAGGTGAAGTTTTCAATGTAGGGGTCACGACACTGAGCCAGAGCTTACCGCCTGGAGCTTCATGCTGTATTAAACACAATCAAAACGAACCCCCTTCTAGACCACTTTTCCCCCTGCAGATGAATAATGGCAACATCTCTAAAATAGAATCAAATCTCGCCAGGATAATAAACCCAGTCTCAGTACTCCTTGGATAGCTCCTGTCAGCGAATTATACTATATACATGTGTCTATAGACATAGCTATAACACACACACACGCATTGTTTTACAGTAACCGCTTCTTAAAGGGAAACCTGTGTTTCCTGGCTTTGGCGAGCCATTCCTCTCCTCTAACAGAGGCGCCCACGACAAGCTTTATTACAAGTGCCCACAAGAACAAGGAGTTGCAAATCCACTCGCCCTGCAGACTTTGATTTAACGCTTTGTTGGCTGGTACCGCCGTCAGCCCAATAACCACCAGAAAGAAAGTTTGAGCCATGTACTGAGGTGACCTGAGAAACTCAACGGTCCTGCCTTTTCCTTTGGAAAGTGTGTGGACTCGACACAATTACAGCTCCTCTACTTCAATGGTGGTTTCTCTCTATAGCGACTTCTAGCTTCCCCAAAGCGGCAGGCTCCTTGAGCTATTGTTATTCATGGCAGAGATTTAGCAGAAAAAAATATTAAATCTAGTTATTTGTTGGGTAAACATGGATCTTTCGAGTGAAAAGGCATCTCTAGCCAAACAGCTGAAGAGCAGAGTCCAGACCCAGAAACTTTTAGTACTTTAATGGGTCTCAGTCTATGAAAAATAAGTTACAAATTCTTGCAACAGTAGCTTTGCATGTACTTATTTTTCTCCCATGTCCAGACGGGGTCGTCTATTGAATAAGGCTCTTTTATTCTGCATGGGACAGGGGATTTGTGGCCATGGTCCCCCTTTTATTCCTCTCTCTATGGAAACCCAGATCATGGGGAGAAATATGCGAGGCTGAATAAAGAAAAGCAGCAGAAAGGACCGCTTGAGAGCGGCATCTGTTACACTTGGGAAGTTAGACTGACAGGAAAGAGCTAAAGAAACCCTCTCCAGCAGATTAGTTAGAACAGCAAGAAGATTTAACTATATGCAGATAAAAAGACTTTAAAATAAAGCATATTCTCCTATAGGCGAGATCGGAGTCTACCAGGAGCTCACCGTTATGGCGCTGGCTTCTGGCTTGGTTACATTTTTAAAAAAATATTAAAATCTGATATTCAGGGTTTTATTTCCCCGTTAAAGGCTCGACTTTAATTAAACGGCTCCTCTGAACATTCATTTTCAAGAGCAGGAGGACTGGAAAAAATATTTTAGAATCTAGAGTGCAAATTAATTTTAAATAATTTAGTTAAATAGTATTAGTTCTCTCCCACTACCACCACCAGGCATCAGGCACCGGTAATATTTATGTTAAAAGTCTTGTGTAGTCTATTTTCATATCTTTCCATACATATGATCAACTGCAGTCTGAATGGCTGGAGTCTGACTAGGAATTTTGCCGTCAGAAATGTCGCTTTGAAATGGGCAAAGGGGCTATCGTTCTCTTTTGCAGAGACATTTTTCATCTTCTGACCTCTCAACTGACCCTTCACAACACGCTTTCCAACGACTTTCCAAGCGAGCCGCCTCCCCTGCACCTGAAAAGTTTCCCGAAGTTCGATTTTAGAGGCAGTCACCAACAGCACCGCAACTCTCAAAGGGGGCAGGGACCCCACTTCGCTGCAAAAGTGGCCTCAAAATAAACAAATAGATACAATACAATAAACATCTAGGTTAAAAGCGGCGAAAACCCTGAAAATGGAGCACCATCAATACAAGAATGGCATTGCCCTTTATGTAAAAGCACATTCCTAATTCGGTAGAAAACACAGAGGAAATGAGCATCTTTCTCCATAACTTATTTTTTAGAAATATCGAAATCTATTTCAAACAATTTACCACACGCATCTTTTTAATAATTACATTCACATTTACAAATATCAGATGTGCTGGTTTAGGCTTCGATGAGAAATTATTATTATTATTATTATAATGAAGAAACTGATGTTGCTTAGCTATAAAGGAATCAGAGGAAAGCTCACCTTGTTTATATATATAGAGACAGAGAGATTCATTTTCTTGAATTTTCTCCAGATCTGTCTTCTCAGAGAAACTAATGCCTTAATGACTTTCTGGTAGCTGCAAGCCTTCTTTTATTTCTGCTAAATATATGAAAATGTATGCAAATTTAAATCAAGCTTAACCTAGGAGCTCTTGCAATATATTTAATGGAATTTCAAACCAATAAGGGAACTCTGATGCAGTCTTCTGTAAGTGCAAATATAATTACGCAGCTAGGTTACCTCCAAAATTATGCAAGGAAAGGTCATTTTTTAACTTCAGAGATTTTCTAAGGTATTAGGTGTTTAATTTTCTCTGCTTGAGCACTACAAGAAATCTGAAATACCCAGATTTGTCTAACTCTACTCCTTAGCAGAACATTTGAAAGAGGAAGCATGAAACACAATGTTTTCCCCCCACCCTAACTTACAGATGATTTGAAATTGAACTTGAGAGAAAATTTAACATTTCCCATTCTCTCTCACACTCTCATTGTTTTGCCTAGTCACCAAAATATATTTCCCTTTTCTTTCTTGCACCGAGCAACATAAAATTCATATACCTAGGATAGTGTTTAGTGAAGATACACCTCATTAATTTCTTTTTCTATTTCAAACTTTGATGGAGAAGAGAAATCATTATAATTTATTTAAACAAATATTGGAAAGCACCTTTTTATTTCCTAAATGGGCAAAACGTATCCCAATGAACTAAATTATCCGGAAAGAGGAAATATATTGTACATATTTTGGAGCCTTGCAGAAGTGTGTCGTCCTAGAAGGAGTGCTTAGTGGCTGTGGGATTTAGAAGTTGTCGAACTGCTGATATGAAATGACATGTAATAGGCATAAAAGCAAGGACCCCAATTGACCAGACGATCGGGGAGGTAAACTTGAGAATAACTGAATGATATTACTAGCTTGCAAAATTTGTATTTAAATCAGGGAAGAGTTTGACAGCTGGTTAACAAACAACAAAATAAAAAAAATAAATTTGTAATAAAGCTCTGCCCTCTAGAAAATATTCCCTTTAACTCGTTTTTAAATCCTATTTTAGGGCGGGGTATATTCATTAATTTTCCTGATTATAGGATATGTACCTTAAATGTAAAGATTGAGACGTGGTGGCTTTTAGGTGTCTGAGGGGGGTTGTTTGGGTGTTTTGTTTGGGTGTGGGGTGTTTTTGTTTATATAAATCTATAGTTTATCATCTCACAATTACCTTCATGTTGCATTTACAATGCTGGACGGATTGGGGAGTCCGTATGAACTGTGCTAAGGATAGATTGTCAGTCTTCGGTGCCGGCATTTAACCTCTGGTTTTTGCTGTACCTGGAATTAATCACTACAAATTTAAACCATGCTCTGTCATCCCCCCTCCCCTCCCCTAAGATCTTAAAAACAAATCTTGGCATGCAGTGAAGAAAGAGTTAAACAAATGAACCGTGGACAGCCAGCTAGCAGCAACCAATGGAGCCTAAAGATTGATTCACTTCCTGCTTCAGACTCACTTTAACTCCTGGGTTTCGCAAACCTAATTTGGACAGCGCGACCTGCCTCTTCACCCCTCATTGGCGCAGCCAAAGCTTCCCGACAGATGAAATGCTGTCATTGGCCAGCAGCGCTGCCAATAACTCAGTGGTTGCTGATTTGGCTCCCTTGCCTGGTAGATGTCAAAGGCTGAAGCTGCTCCCTTTGCCACATTATAACTAGTAGGGGATCCACACCAACCATGGCCACAGCTGCCTCTAATCCCTACAGCATTCTCAGTTCCAGCTCCTTAGTCCATGCAGACTCTGCGGGCATGCAGCAAGGGAGTCCTTTCAGAAACCCTCAAAAACTTCTCCAAAGTGACTACTTACAGGGAGTTCCTAGCAATGGGCATCCGCTCGGACACCACTGGGTGACCAGCCTCAGTGATGGGACTCCGTGGTCCTCCACGCTAGCGACGAGCCCCCTCGACCAGCAAGACGTGAAGCCAGGAAGAGAAGATCTCCAGCTTGGCGCAATCATCCATCACAGGTCGCCTCATGTGTCTCACCACTCGCCCCATACAAATCATCCCAACGCATGGGGAGCCAGTCCAGCTCATAACTCATCGATAACCTCCAGTGGACAGCCTATTAATGTCTACTCGCAACCTGGCTTCACAGTCAGTGGCATGTTGGACCATGGGGGTCTAACACCACCTCCTGCCTCAGCCACTACCCAAAGCTTGCACCCAGTGCTGAGGGACACCGCAGATCATGGAGATATAGGCTCCCATCACTGTCAGGATCACTCTGACGAGGAGACGCCGACATCAGATGAGTTGGAACAGTTTGCAAAGCAGTTCAAACAAAGGAGAATCAAGTTGGGATTCACTCAAGCAGACGTTGGCTTAGCACTAGGGACTCTCTATGGCAATGTTTTCTCCCAGACTACTATCTGCAGGTTTGAGGCTCTGCAGCTCAGCTTTAAGAACATGTGCAAACTGAAACCGCTGCTAAACAAGTGGCTAGAAGAGGCAGATTCATCTACCGGCAGCCCGACTAGTATTGACAAAATAGCAGCCCAAGGCAGGAAAAGAAAGAAGAGAACCTCGATAGAGGTGAGTGTCAAAGGGGTTTTGGAAACTCATTTTCTTAAATGTCCCAAACCTGCAGCCCAAGAGATCTCCTCCTTGGCAGACAGCCTGCAGTTAGAGAAAGAAGTGGTGCGTGTCTGGTTTTGTAACAGAAGACAAAAAGAGAAAAGAATGACTCCACCAGGGGATCAGCAGCAGCATGAGGTTTATTCTCATAACGTGAAAACAGACACATCCTGCCATGATCTTTGACTATAGGGCTCGGCTCGCAGACAGGACTGGGAACAGCGCGGATTTTCTAAGAGGGTTTTAACTTATGCTTAAAGAGGAAACAAAAACAAATACTCGAAGACTTAGAGCATGGGGCTTCCTGCTCTTCCTCCTGGGCAATATTTTCTCTCAAACCTTTTCGCTGATCAGTACATATTGTTTACTATCAAACAAGGTTTGTTTTCGGTCTCCACTAGGAAGAAGAAAAAAAAAAAAGACAGATGTGTGCCTATGAATAACCTTCCAGCGCCTTGGTTATATCAGCTGTATTTCAGGTGAATCTGTTTTACAATAGACTAGTTTTGCATTTTTAAAGACTTATATAGCGTTTTTAAATGTCTGAGGTGTTTTACTACAAACTGTACACAATATTTGTGGCATAATTTGTACCGAATTGATCAGTCATCATTCCCCCCCCCCCTCCATGTAATGGGCATATCACTGTTACTGTAGTGGGGAGAAGGGGTACTTCCCTTCGCTTCCCTTCATTCCCCCAAATTCCATACTAGAGGAGTGAGGTCCCCCTTCTGCACCCCAAAAGCAGGAAGTTGTGCCTCCTTTGACTGTAACACAGCTGACTGCCGCGTGCACGTTGTGAAGAATAACAGACTGATTTGTTGCAGCTTTTCCTTCTTTTCAAATAACTTCCTAAAACCAAGACATGGTTCAGATTGAAATTCTGCAATAAATCCCCCGACTCCCTGTTCCCTCCTCCACGGAGGAAAAAAAAGAGATCTGAAATTAAGCATTGCAACTAAAATAAAGGATTTGTCCCTTCCTTTCTTTCTGAAAACGTGTTGGGCTTCTGATCAGCGGCAGACTGCGAAGGTCTGTAGTAAAACACCTTAATAATTCTGCGCTTTGGCTTCAGAAATCAGTTTCTCTGTGTTTTTGTTTCAATATTAAAGAGGGATTCTGAGGTGTCTCAATGAATTTCGGGGAAATGCCCGCCTTTGTTTCATGCTGAGCTTATTTTCGTCTCACAGGGACATGCTAGATTTGTTGAAAAGCTTTTTATTAAATAAATAAACAAAAAAGGCAAGTGAATAAAAATGCTAAAAAAGTGTAACCATTTTTTCTGGCATATGAAGGAGCGGTGCTGTATTCTTCCCTTCTTCCCAGCCCTCAGTAGAGATGTATTCTGTGTGTGTACACAGATATGTAGTATGTATGTGTGTAAATATGTATATACATACTATATATGTGTGAGTGTATACAGACGTGTGTATATATCCAGCTACACACACACACACGGAAAATCACACATTCTAAACACACACAATACACAAATATTGATCCAAACACACTGTAAAATGACTGTCTCCATAGAGGCGGGATACTCTCGCCTGGTTGTGTGCGTGTGTATATAATATTGTGTTATTTATACACTCGCACACACAGCTCGCTATCTGGAGACCCACACACAAAACCATTCTACCTAAAGGCAAGCCAGCCCTGCCTCCCGCAGTTTTCGGCTGAGCTCTGGGAGGGGAGACATACTGCTAGCTAGGACGGAAGGCCCATGTTGACCCTGCTGCCGCTTTGCATCCCAGAAGCTGCAGCTATATTGGCAAATTGCATTACCTCGCTCCCCGGATCCTCCCCCCTCCTCCCCAGCATTAAGATTTTCATTTTGACATTTATATTTTTCAAGTATTTTTCAGTAAGCGCTAAAATCTCGACACTGAGGACCTGACTATTTCTGCCAACTTTATACCTGTACAGTTTTGTATATTAAACGTTTTTTGGAAGTTATTAATTTAAAGACAGATCATTTAGTTTATTCATTTAGTAACTGATGTATAATAAACGCTATTTTCATTAAAGGTTGCTTTTTTCAACTATTTTATTCAAAATTGCCTATTGCCGTTGCCAACGATTATTTATTTTCAATAAATTCCACGTTATGTTTAAAAAAAATGGTTTCCAAAAGCCGAAATGGGTGTAAAAAAATTAAAAATACACGATTCGCTGTAATGTTTGATCGTCGACCAGTTTTAGTCCAGGGGTTTATATTGACGCAATATTTTATTGTTGTAAAAGGAAAAAAAAGGTTTAAATAAACATTTTTACAAAAAAAAATGTTGCGTTATTTGCGTGGTGTATAAACTGGGACATTTAAAACAAACCTCAGCTCCGGCCTTTGGCTCATTTTAGACCCTATTTATTATGATCATTTAATCTTCTATTTGGGGTTTAATAGCGATCCCGGTATTTCAGGACCCCCAAAGCTTCTGGAAGGAGATTCACTGAAAAGCCGAGGGTTTTTTTTTGTTTTGTTTGGTTTTGAACTCTCCCCGCCCCGGGCAATAGGCACAAATCTACTAGCAACTCCTTGAACCCAGCTCAGCGGGTTTCTCGTCACCTCTGGTCTCCGTTCGGAACGGTCTGGTCCATCCTTTCGCAGTGTTCTCCAGCCGGAGAAGCGCTTGGCTCTCCGGAGGGCCGCTGCCTAGCTGGGGTTGTGTGTAGTTGATGGTGCAATATGGAGGCATTGCCTGCTCCTGCTGCAGCCCAGCTGGGCTAGGGTTTCGAGACAGCGCGTTTCTGGGGTAGGGCTGGGGGAAATGCTGGAATGGCTGTTTGGTTTTTCTCCTCGCCCTAAGGAAGATTTATAGGTAGCGATAGGGATTTAACTGAAACTGATGGAAAAATATGGAACTTGATTTTGGGGTGTGTGTATTATACATATGTGTATACCCACTCCACATGGGGACACATTACGAATTACACGTGAGGTCTGTTCGTATTTTTGAAAGTATGGGATCTTATTCTGTAGCTGTGAAGTAGTGACGGTTGTTGGAAAGACGAAGAGAATATAATCATTTTAAAAAGGTAACTTTTCCTAGGAACAGTAGACCTACATTTTTCTGATCGTCTAATATGTTGCAGTTGTATCCTACATTAATACTATGTCTATAGAAATATCTAAATACAAATGTTTTATATAGATACACACTGTACATAAGATGTATGTACACACCATACCGATCTAGTGTATGTACACAATATATACACCGGAGTGGAAAGGCTGATCCTTCTTTAGGTTTACAGTAAATACCATTGTATCACTTGGTTGATGGCAAAGTAGGGGCCAATTGTGTGAGTGTACGTTCTTTCTTAAATTTATTTAATCCAGACTTCAATATAGTGAACAGATTAAAAAAAATTTCATAAAAGCAAACGGATATAAGTAGGATGATGAATCTATCTCCTCCCTCCCCCTGGAACATCAGGAAATAACATGAATGAAGTTTCTTTTGTTACATATTTCTTGCCACACAGACCCATGTTCTCACCCTCCCCACTTCCCCTAGAAGCCCAGTGAAAGAGATGCCTGGGACTGAATCTTAGTTGCACTGATGCCTCTGCGGATGGCCCTTGCCAGGGAGGCAGCTTTGGAGTCAGATTACTTCAGGTTCATATTACTGGGGCTCTGTCCCATGTGAACAAGAAGTGGAGTATTGAAAATGAACAATACTAGTTAATCATATCTAATGGGGTGAAACTGAAAAGCTACATCCTCAGCACCTGATCAGAGCCATAGGAGCAAAATAAGTCTTGGGTGAGAGTAAGGGAGGTAGGAATGGCTAGACAATAGCAAACAAAGCCTAGCTGAATTGCTAATACAATTCTAGATATAGTCTCTCAACCTAAGCTGGAAGAAAAAATACAACAGTCCTATATACAGTTTAAGGGGGGGAAGTGGAGGGGAAAGAGAGAAATACCTCCTTTGACAAGCTGCACCAAGCCTTTTAAAAGAGAGAGAGAGAGAGAGAGAGAGAGAGAGAGAGAGAGACTAGCACCAAAGCTAGGCGGGAGCTGTGTTTGTCTTTAATAAACCAAGCACTGTTCCCTGGAAAGTATTTAGCATTCATAGATTTCCATTTGTTCACATCTCAGGCTGCTGCTGCTACCCTGACTCCACTCAGGCTACAAACAGAAAATCCTGAATTTATTAAAAAGAGGGGTTTGGAGTGTAGACAATGTGCAATTATTTTTTTCTTTCCAATGGTAGGAATACATTTTTGAAAACAGTTCAATCTTTTAACTACTGACACTGCACTAGAGATCACAGTTTTGTGGCCTGATCCTGTTCCCATTGAAGTCAATGACAAACCTCCCATTGCTTTCAAAGTGGTCAGCCTGCATTCATTAGGCCAAAGTCCCATATGAGAAGACAATGGTCATGTTGCTGAGTAATGACTGTAAGATCAGTAAGGCCCTTGATCAAATCATAGGCCTCCTGCAAACACTAACCTGTATGAGTAACCTATATGAGCATTCCTATTGGCTTAAATCTGGCTACTCACAAAAGCACTCATGTTGACTGAGTGTTTCAGAACTGTGGACGATAGTTTTTAACTATTTAAAAAGGACTGAAAACCAGAACATAAACAATTACAAAGTCATTACATTTCTCATATCCTGCCCCACCTCCCCGCCCCCCCCCCCAATACAAGAAAAGATGGAAAATATACAAAGTAGCCTGTGTACTAAATTAGTCACAACTGGACACACACTGAAATATTTTTTAAATACCACCAATACGGACTCTTAAGAAAAGCATTTGAGATCAATAAATACTTCAGGTGATTATGATGACTATTACAGTTCAGAGCCCTACGGGGTAACGCTTTTCAAAAGGGTGTTGGTTCAGAGTGGAAGGTTCTAGCTGGAATTGGGTCCTGGTAGGATCATTTGGATGCTGAGTGTATTTCATTATTGTATGGTTGAGGGCTTTTGTTTTGTTTTTGTAATTGTCCATACGCCTAGAGTTGCTGTTGATAGGCAAAATGGATACACGGAAAGAATAAAATGTAAACAAACGTGTTTTAAAGATCATTATATACAGAGGGAAGGGGTGAGTGGAGAATCACAAGCAAGGAAAATCCACAAAGAAAATAAAAATTCTGCTCCCCATTTCCTCTCTAATTTAGTATCCCTCTGAGCAAAATGAAACTCTTTTGTGCCCTCTTATGTTAAGTATAGATCACTGTCCTCTCCTCTATTCTCATACACATACACCCCTGATTTTCAGAGGTGCTGAGCACCCACAGCTTCCATTAACTTCCAAATGGAGTTGAGGAGCTAATGCCTTCTGGAAAAAAAAATCAAACCCAAGTATACTTCCCTATTCATAAACATACATATGGTGCCTGACTAATGCTAAAAGTGTGATAAACCAATAACAAGGAAAGACAAAGTTAAGATTAAAATCTAAGAAACAATCAGCCCTGAAATCCTGTATTTGGGAAGTTGCCTATATGCTTCCTCATGCTTTTTTTTTTTATTGTTTTATTTATTTATTTATTTTGCATGAGTATAAGAGGAGGTCCATAATTTGTTCTCAGTTGTACCAGTGTAAAACCAGAACCTATGTTAGCTTTTATAAGGCTGCCCATCACCATGGTACTTGAGCACCTGACTCCACTGGAATTACTCTGGATTTACACCAGCATAACTGAGAGCAGAATTGGGTTGAATCACTTTGCCCTCTTTTGAGAGCAGAATTGGCCTTGCTCCTGCAGTCACCACACAGGCATTGCTCCCACTGAGGTATTAATGTATGAAGGATTTAAGCAGTATTCTTCACCGCCACGAGCATTAAGGGAAGACACTAATTTAGTGCTTAAATACATCATATAGCCCAAAGAAGAATAGACTGGAAAATATATTTCAGTGGTAAGACTGAATTTCCTTGCTTTTGTGATTTTAATAGACACCCTTAACCATATTTTAATAATTTTGTGGTTGAATTGCCTTTTTTATGTTATTTGAAAAGGAGAAAATCTGACACTTTTTAAAATTTCAATTTTAAATGTTCCCACGGTAGCAGTGTTGTCCCCTCTTTTAGAAAGGACATCACTTATCAAACTGGTCACTTTAAAGCAAAATCACTGAGAGCTAGGGCCAGTGTCTCACTTTACTGTAGAATTACTCTAGAGCTAATTCAGGATATGAAGTGGGTTCACACTTAGACTGAGTTTGACCAAGAAGCTTTAAAAACCTTTGAACATCAAACGTTTAGGTTTTTTGGGGGTGTGTGTTTTAATGGAAACGATGCCACACCTTCAACTAGAGCAGGGTGAAATCATCTGACCATATTATGCCCTGGATTCATGTAGCAAAACTGCCACTGATATCAGTAGCAGATCCACAAATGGAAGTTAGCATATATGTTTCACTCATCCCACAACAAGGTAAGAAAGGCACAGTAATAGGAGCTGATGACCGTTTGCAGTCTATTTGCTAAGGGTCTGATTCTGAAGCACACACAGGTAACTTGTGAGCAGTCCCATTTAATTTAGTGCGATTACCCATGCCACTAGGAGTAATTCATGTGCATGTTTGCAGGATCAGATGCAAAAGCTCACATCCTATAAAAATATATACACAATCTTTATGCATGTGAGTGGTCCCCTTGAACTACTCATTTGCATAAAGTTCCTGCAAACATGTAGGTAGGATTGTATCAGGACGTAAAATTTGCATTTTCCCCTTTCTTACAACAAGTATTATGTACCCGATAGATGAGAAAGGCTCCACAGTAATTACGTATTTAGGATATGTGATAGCTGTAGTTAAGATCCTTAAGAGTGATTGTGGGATACAATTTACTTTACATGTGCAGCAGCCAATTTATAAATCACCATCTCTCAGCTATTTTTAATTTTATTTTTTAAATATCAAAAGCAATTAGACCATACTATGGCCTAAATGCTACATAATTCCAAAATCAAAACCATTTTTAAAGCAGTAAGCATCAATTTTTTTAAACTTGTAAATTATGGAAATGGCCAAACTAAATAAACTTGTTTTAATATGCTAAAAAGGAATAATAATGAGAGGTTTGAACCTATTATGCAATTTTACATGTCAAATTTCAGCCAAAGCTGATTTTTTGGTCAAATTTTAAGCTCCTTGAAAATAGGGTGAGTAATTAAAATAAAACTACACCTTAGATGGTTAGATACCTCTGTGATGTGTGCAGTACCAGAACCTAGATAAATAGAACTTGCAAAGAGATCTGTATATGCACAGCACGCCCATATGCAACAGGACTTTATTTCAGTGGGACTCTGCACAGGTGAGGCCTAATCCTTCACTCACTCACTACTAGGCATAATGCTTACAACCAACATTGCCTCGTTGACAGTAAGCACCATGCTTGTCCTGATAGTACATGTTTGCAAAATCAGATTCTTGATTAAAATTGTAAATATCAGTTTAAACTTTGGAAAGGGATAGAAGGAATATTTGCTGTTGTTTAAAGCCCGTCAACAATAAGCTAAGAAGCTACTGATAAATTTTGTTCATGCCGACCCCTTCTTACTGTGATATTGACCTCCATGCTTCTAGCTCTGCACTATTCCTGGTCAATTGCATATTAGAAAGTGACAGGAGGCAGCAGCATGAAAACAGCAGTTAAAAGTTGGGCTGTGCAAAAGTACATTTTAAAATACTCAAAAATATTTCAAAAAATAAATGCAGAATCTAGAAACAGCTTCTTTTATTATGGGACATTGTTCACTACTATTACACAACAAAAAAAGTCACTATTATTCTGCCATTAGATTGTTTTTTTAATGATGCAAGTCTTTGACTTCTGCATCCCAAGAACAAATAATATTTATCCAATGTAAAATTTCTGCTATTTTAGATCTGACAATTATTTTCCCTTTAGTCTCAAAGCAGGAAGTTTTGGTTTTCATATTTACTGTTGGCCTTTAAAATAGCTCCCTCCCACAGATCTCACTGACCATAAAATATTGAAGGATAAATAACCATCTTAACTCTTAACTTCCCTTCCATTTCAGACTTAGGGCAAATGGCAGGTAATATGAGCAGTGTGGAAGGTTTTGTAGTTCTGTCTGGATTAAAGGATCAGTCTCTGTTGCACATATCTTCAGCTAGTAACTTGTGATCTGGTTAAACCAAACTGAAAGCCCACCAGCAGGTGTTGGGAATCATACACCAAAACAGAAATTCTGTGCAATTACTGTGGAAAACCAATGGATCTCATTGCATGACATTTTTGCTATGGTACAATATGGCAAAAAAGTAAAATTAAAATTAAAAAAACAGTTCCATATTGTAGAAACCTGTTGAGAATTAAGAGCTAAGTGTTCTCTTTTAGGTCCTTATAACACAGTTTCTAACAACTAAAAACCTCACACTGTTGAAAATTACATTATTCATCTTCTCTCTGTTTGCATCATTCAAACTTTATAAATACCTTGGCTATTTTGACCTATTTTTGACAGAAATGTGGCTTGTACAAGTGGATTTGTAAATTTCTTCTGGATCACTAAACCCACAGAAAGGTTCTAAATATCTATAGACTTTTATAGAGAATGATAGCCTGTTTAATCCCTATTAAATTTTATTGGACTTCTCCATAAAGGAAATCCCAATTTTAACCCATGGGAGTTCTGCCTGAGAAAAATTGCAGAGTCAAGCCCTTTCCATTGACATACCTTTAAACGGAGTAGAAAAATCCCATAATGGGTAATACTAGTCGAACCAAACAAGCATGCAAGGATGACATATACATACAACATATGGGGTCCAAATTCTGTATCACATACACTCCCAAAAGTCCTCATAACTTCAGTGGGAGTTCTGGGAGTGCAAACTCCATCTTTGACAGGCAGGCAAATAACACAGAACTCACTTGACTATAAGTAGAAGAGATCTTTGGTGAAATGTGATGAAATTATTGTATAATGTAACAAAATCTGTTTGTATAAAAATACACACTTTGTATCACACCATTATGCATTCCCTCTCGATATAAAAGGTTTGATCAGCATTAGTAGAAGATAACTGCATTGCTCATGAGATGGGTTGAAACTGCTGTGTTTGTATCTGGAGCAGGTTTAGAATAAGAGTTCAGGTTCACAGACTTACCAGGACTAGGATACCAGAAATTTGCAATATGGGTTTTTTGAGCTTTCCGTGTAAAATGGTAGAAATCTTGTACAATTAGCCATTATTTCAGTCACATTTGTACTGAAATTAGACAACAGTTGTCTTTGGGTTTTCAACACAGTCCAGAACTGAAACTACAGGAGATGGTTTAGACCAAAATTAGGATGCAGAGGGTAGGTATGAAAGAAACTTTTTCTTTAAATATGCATTTGGTAAAACAAGATGTGCAAGAAGTTGCATAAGTGACATAAGTTTACAGTAACTCAAGTTAAGAATGTTTAATATTTGCCATTTTTAATTTATTGTTGAAATACAAACCAAATGGTGTTTTCACCTTCTTGTGTTCTCTGTTATCCCATATCTGACAGCATAGCTTTGTTTGTATTTAGAAATATAGGGATTAAATCCATCATCTCAAAACCTTATAGTAAACCTAAGATGAGTTGTTTGTTTCCTCTGTCCCCGCAACCCATTTACTATGCTCCACCTTACCTCCAAAGAGAGTTCACCAACACATTCACTGCTTCACCTGCTGTCAGAGTGCCTTTTCTTTCCTAAACAGGGATAATATTAGATGGCTTCAGAAATTGTTCCATGGACAAAAATAGCGTGAGTAGCAATCCATAGCCAATTTAATAAAACAGAATGCCTGTTACAGTACCTTAGTCTTCATGTCTGATTGAAAACAAAGGTCTGTATTGCCTGGTATAGATGGTATTTTGTCCATTTGCCATACTGTGCACCAATGTCAATTTATTTCAATTTAGAGTCCACCTGGGGCTCAAATTCACTGTGTATGTTTCCACTGCATAACTTTTTTTTGTAATCCTTGACTGAAAAAGTACTTGGATATTTTATATGAAATGAGCTACGTAGAATAAAAGGATGCTGAATTTTAGCACTAAGCCAACATTTGGAGAAGCATTCCCAGTTCCATAACCAAAAATAAAGTATTTGTTCTGAAATTGCAGGTTTGCTTTTTGTCCAGTACATGACAAGCCATGAAAGGGAGGTGCAGAAACCTAGCACCACCAAAACACTGGTAAAGGAAAATGAGTTAAGTATGTTCTATTTTCCATCCACATTATAATGATTGTCTTAAGAACAGATTTATTTTGTCCCATTTTTTCTTCTTGCCACAATCTAAGTCACAAGAATGTGGTATCAGAATTGTAACGCCTCATATATTCCGAGGAAGATAATAGTAAACTGCACTACTTTGACCTTTTCAGTATTTCTGCTGTTTGATTCACTAGCCATTCCCATTCTTCCTGTTTACAGCCTTGGTAACCTGTAGGGATGAAGTGGAATGGATAGCCAATCAAAATACAGAATATTGAAAAGGTTAAAGTCTGTGTTTATGAGTCTATTAAACGTTTATAGTGTTTCACAGACTATCCTGGGCATTAAAGTTATGATATCTCGTTCTCATAACAAACATAGTAACGAGAACAGAAAATGGCAAAACATGAATCCATTCTAAAGGCAAAATTTGCAATAAAAACACAAAAACAGTAGAATATTAATTCACTCCTTTGTTAATAGGAGCAAAAGGAATGGATAAGTGGTGCAAACTTAACCCACTGGTAGTACACATCTATATATCACATAGCAATTGCCATATTGGAATCTGCCCATGGTCAATTTAATCCACTATCACATCTCTAGCATGGACTAATACTAGATGTTTCACAGGAAATCATGAAACCTAGATGGTGGCCAGAAATTTCTTGCTGACCTTTAACTGATGATCAGTTTATGCCCTAATATATGAGGATAAACATCTTAAAGACTATTGATCCCAGCTAGTGTTACTGGGCATGGTAGTGTCTATTCTCTTTCAAATCTCACCAAACTATTTGCTTCAACCTTTCATGTGGTAGTGACTTCTATTGTTAATTGTACATTGGGTAGAAAAGTATTTCCTGTTTTAAATAGGTTACCTTTAAGTTTCATTGGGTATCCAGAGTTGACCCTAGTATTTTTCTGAGGGCCAATGCAATTTTTTTCCCTTGCCAAACTTAACCAGTTTCAGTCAGGCTCAGAATGCATTAATTCCTCTTTTAGACCCAATGCTTATTCTGCTAAAACATGTTTCATCACTAACATCCCTCAATGGCTGCCCTAAACTCCCCACCCCCACCCCAAAACCAAAACCATAATGCCACTGCACACAGAGCTTATATTACTCACCCATCCACCCCCTCACCGGCACCAAAAGGGTGAAGAGTAATGACTCCAGAAAGTCTAGTAGGGACTTTGCTATTGATAATCGATTTTACATGGAAGGTGATCAGATACTACAATGATAGACAGCAGTATAAAACTAGAATAAAAATGGAAGATAGATGCCCAGAAGGTCAGCAGAGGAAGCATCTTATGTGCAAGCAACTGGCTATCAGACAGGAAGGAGCCTGATGTGGTCCAAATGCCATTGGAAGCCATTAGCACTCCCACCCATTTCAAATGGCTTTGTGGTCTTTCTGAAACCAGAGGCACCTGCAGCCATGGATTCAAGGAGCCCCAGAGGTTGGGGGGCTCATGACTAACCCATCAGTTTTGAAGGGGGTGATAAAAACAGATATTACGCTTGATGATTTGTAGAATCCCCAAAATCAGGGATAGTTGCAAGTTTTGTGGGTCCCAAAGAGCAGCTGTGGGGGCCTTTTGTTCCTGTATTAATAGGACAGGGTATAAATGAGAAAAGCTGACCTTCTCTACAATATTCACTATTTTACATACTTCTGTTATATTTCCTTTTCGTCCTTTACAAACTGAACAGCTTTAGACATTGAAACATCCCCTCCTGCATCCTTCGCGCTAAGCATTTTTAACATGCTTCTCTGAAAATATGGGATATGTTGCTTCTAAAACTAGTTGTCGGACTGCTCCTGCTTTAATAGAAATGAAACTATTCATTTTGGGCTTGGAGACAGAGCTTTGTGTATCTCCTCATCTACTCTGATGAATCAGATTAATTAATCTTTCCCTCTTGCATTTGAAGAAGAAAAAAAAAAAGAGGGCTATGTTGAAAAATAAAGAAGGGAAGGAGATGTACCCCAGCATTATCTGGACAGTCCTAGCACATTGGGCAGTAGAAGTTATGCACAAAATTAAAGCCATGATTCTGACCTATATTAATTTCTTTGTAAGATTGAATCTGAGATGCATATTGATTTTGGAGGAGTGCTGGCTAAGTGGTGTGTGCAAAAGTGATTGAGGCTTGCACAAAGGACCAATGGAGTGTCAAAGAGGATCAGGGGCAACATTAAAGCATTATAAAATGGATCGTACTGGAGTCCCAAAGAAGCATGAGAACTGTGGGAGAACCAGGGAGCATGGGAGAACGGTGACATGGCTAGAGAATGATGAGAAGAGCCACACGGGCATTAGAAATGGGCAGGTGAGAAGACGTGAAGTTGGCAAGGTAGTGAGAGGATCAGGAAGAGAACTAGGATAGTATGAGGAGCAGTTAAGAGAGCCAGGAAAGAATCATAAGGGGCTAGATGCATGCGTTAAGCAGCACTGGAGAGGATTGGCACAGACTGGGTATTCCCAGGAAGAAGTCACTCGGCTGTTATTTTGCCAAAACCCCTCAAACTGTGAAGTGTCACGAATAGCTAAGGGGAAAAAAAGTCAAAATTTCTATCCGCATCCCTTCCCCTCCTAAACAAACTCAGGAAACATCTGAATATCTTACAGAGTGAACAACTAATAGTGAGGGGAAAGGATACACTACACCAATATTTAGAGGGGAAATGTTTAAATCACCAGATCATGGAACTTATGTAAATCAAAGTGTTATATTTACTCAGAGAACGTTGTCAGCTTAGAAGTTGCTCTAACATATCAGACCAGTGCTCCATCTAGTCTAGTATCTTGTTTACAATAGTGCCCAAAGCTAGATGGTTCAGAAGATGGTGCAAGAAAGCCTGTATTTCACTGCAGAATGACCTTTCACAGGGAATGTTTCTTCCTAGCCCCCACCATTTAGTATTTGGTTTATGCCCTCAAGCATGAAGGTTTATATCCTTTATATATATTTTAATCCTATGTAGTATAATTAACACCCAAAAGTGTTTTAGTGATTTTCTGTCATGGGGATGTATATAAAGGCTTTGGACAGGCCGGATGTTGTGAAAGTACCTTTTATTTGAGGTATATGTCTGACTCTTGTCAATAGTATGCTGTCTCTGAGTCATTTTGGATCCATCACTGCTTCTGGATGCTCAGGTGACACTGTGGCACACAAGGTCTTTTTTCCCCCCATGTATAGGAGCCTCCAAACATTCCTCTCTGATGTAAACCTCACTATAGTTGCCCATTCCTTTTTAACATGAAGGCTGGATTACTGCAATGTACGGTAGTTACAGCTACTGTATGCTTGAAAAGGACTCATAAGCTTTAGTTAGTGCAGAATATGCACTAGTGTTTATCATTTGAGTTGGGCAAGCCATTATGAACAGACAATAACAGCTCTCTGTGATCTGCAAGGGCTACCTACTCATTTCCTAGTGCTGTTCAATGTGTTAGTTACAATCTCTAGTGCACTACTTGATCTGGAATCCAGTTACTTAATTGTCTCTCTCTGTGTCTCTCACTGTGGAAGTTAAGATTTACTGAGTCATGTCTGTTTCAGAGTTTAACTTTCCATGTTCAGTGGTAGGGTATGCACATACGGAAGCTGCCTTTTTCCAGCAGCCAGGGGTTAAAGGAGAATTTGAATAGCTTTCTTATAAACATGTTCTGAATTATGTTTGTATTTCGTTTTTATCACAAAGACAGCAAACTTTGCTTCCCAAACAGCTAGATTATCTAGTCAGGTGCAGATGGAGTTCCAAACACTAACTTTCTTACTTCTGCAGTATTCAGTTTTAACCACACAAAGAACCATCATTCATTCTTTGAAGGTCCTTTAATGTTACCTTGCAGTTTCAGAATCTATGGAACAATAAAGTAGAAAAAATTTACAGAATATAAAATATTAAGAAACAAGACAAGAAGGCCTGACACCCAGTCCTTTTTTCTAACTACTCTGCACTGAGCTTGGATGAATTTCACCAAAATTGCAGAATTGTGCTTTGTGCAAATGGCTCTAAAGGTTGAATGAATTTTCCTTTATCTATAGCTACTTAAATTTAACAGCAACTATAATCTCTTCTTACATATTATACTGAGCCAGATGAGGTAGGTGTAAATAAGATACTGTTGACCCATCATATGAATCACAATTTCTATGGAATTATTAATTTCATATTTTAACCACTTTTGCCAAAAATTAACTTTTTATTTTTGGTATAATTCTTGTTAGATTACCCAGTTATACCCAGGAATGCTTGGGTGGTACCTGTGGGTTTTCTGAAGGGCAGGGCCAGTGCTACCATTAAGGCAAAGTAGGCGGTTGCTTAGGGCGCCAAGATTTGGGGGCGCCAAAAAGCGGTGCCCCCAATTTTTTTTTATAGTGTTCCTGGGCTGGGCTGCCGGCTCAGACTCCCTCTCCCAGCACAGCGGCCGCTCCACTTCTCCCGCCTCCCAGGCTTGCGGCACCAATCAGCTGTTTGACGCCGCAAGCCTGGGAGGGGAGGAGAATTAGAGCGGGGGCGGCGTGCTCGGGGAGGAGGCGGAGCAGAGGTGAGCTGGGGTGGGGAGCTGCCGCATGGCTACCTGGGCCGGGGGGGTGGGGAGCTGCCACGGGGGGGTGCCTCAGGGCAGGGGGGGGGGGCTGCCGTGGGTCTGGGGGGGGCATAAGGTGGAAGTTTCGCCTAGGGCGTGAAACTTCCTTGCACCAGCCCTGCTGAAGGGTGGAGTATTATCCCATCTTATTATTTTTAAAAGCCCCATTTATAGAAGCTGCTTTTTGGAGACGACCCACTCACAGGGCAGATGTAGAATCAAGCTTGTGAGAAGAGCTTAGCAAAACGTCATCTAATTGAGATATATTCTGCTTTTTCATTTTGAAAGTCCTCATTTATGGTATTTTTTATAAAAACAATTTACCTCTAGACTTCTAAACTCTAAGCCAACCTCCATGAACGTACTGAGAAATGAACAAAACATAATGTCCTGAAAGAAACATTAAGTATTAATTAAAATATTACAAAGTAAGGGCCAAATCCTGCCAATCTCCCACTGAACTCAAAAACACCAGGCTCCCCAATACAGCAAAACTGCCTTGTGAATTTCATGATTTCATAGAAAATCCATTTTTTTTAAAGCACCTAATTTCTCTTGGCAAAGAAAGCTAAAAACTACTAGATGTCATAATTCTGATGCTCTGAGACAAACGTGGGTGAAATATTGTGAAAAAAGTACGCCAAACATCCCATTAGACTAAAACCACAAATTTGCTTCAACAATTCCTATGACCCTTTTTATTTGTTTACCTCAAATATTCAGATGAGTGAGTTTTGTTCACAAAAATGTTTGCACAAGTGAAATTCTCATAACTACTCGTGTGAATGTATTTGCATGAAAGCTGACACACAAAGTAAGCATGATGTTACTCTCTTGAAATCAATTGATTTCCCTTCTATTCATAAAAGTTGAAATCTTTCAGTCAGCAAGCAGAAATACCACCGTGTGATTGGTGTGACCAATCATATACCATAAATAACTTAAGAAATAGTTGAAGCAAACGATTCATCTACAACTTACTGGCTAAAATATGTTTATAAAAAATGTTCTTTGAACAATTCCTAACAACAAATTCCCCCATTAACTTTCTGTTCACAGAAATTTGCAAAACAGGAAAAAGGGCAACATTAAAATAAATTATTAGCTATCAAATAACTTCCAAATTACTCCATTTTTAATTTTAAAAATACATCTGGTCTGACAACTTGTAAGTCTTGTAAACAGTGCATAATTTAAAATGGCAGATATAAACCACTGAAAACTCCATGTTATTATAGAAACATTGATAAGACATTAAATATGGCAAAACATGGTATACAATTTATATTTATTATATTACGTGCTGTAGTACTAGCATGATTCTATATTTGTTACACAGTAAATAGAACTATGTGCATCAAATATACTTGTCAAAAGTTTAAAAGATGTAGTATAGCCATAAAAAGAGAATTAAGTCCTACTTAACTTTAAAACCCCGTATATTTAAATTTAAATACTACGCTGTGTCCAATGGGGACTAAGTGAGACATCTAGTCACCAAAAACAGGACAGAAAGGATTATTTAGTTAAATAAGAAGAGGGAAATGTTTTAAACAGGCCATTGCAGAATCTGTGTATTTCATTTCACAAATACTTTATGAAAAGCAGACTTTTACAAACAAAGCACTACAAGATTTCACAGAAATTTTAACCCAGTCTTTCAAACATACCATATATATAGGGCTGTGATTCCCCAAGCTGTGTTGAAATACTGGGAAATTTCAAATTAAATTCAGGTCTCCTCAACATTGCTCCCAAGATCTGTGCTGCTTCATGTGTGTCATTTCACACTGGAGAAGACCAGTCACCGATTTCCCTCCTAGAGATCCCTACAACAATGGGTGCTGGGGCAGGGTAGGTAGGGAAATAATGCCCTGCACATCTCCTAATGGGGGAGAAGACTTGGAGGGGCCAGGGGAGTATAATAGGGTGATTTCTCAGTAGGGGGCACCATGTGGGGTTTGGCGCAGCTGGGTGAAGGAATCTGGAGCCTGAAGGTTGGTGTTAGGTTTGGGTGGAAGACTTGGGGAGCTTACTTCAGCCTCCCCAGTTCCGCCAACCATGATTTGTCCGTTCCCCCTTTGTCCCCTCTCCATCCTCTGACCAATCCTGTCCCACTCTTCAGCCCATCCCCATTAGCTCCTCACCTTTCCCATCAGCTGGACACAGTGACTGAGGAAGTTGGGGTCCCTCTGCCTCCTTCCTTCTGCCAGCTTCGAGCCACCAGGAGAGGTAGGGAACATCTGGAGGGAAAGTAGAGGAAATACCTGTGGCTCTCTTCCATTCTGGTCCCGCAGCAGCTCCCAGCCATCTGGAGGTGAAATTGCAGGAAAATCCCACACAGTCTGTCCAGCAGGGCTGCAAATGTAAGATTACATCAGGGCTGCCAGGACCATATGGACAGGAGGGTAAGGGAAGAGAGCTATGACTGCAGCAGCTCTGATTGGCTGGGCAGTCCCAGGAGGCAGGCAACTGAGGCAAACAAGTGCAGAATTGCCAATCCCAAGGGATCAAAAATAATGAGTCAGGGCCAATAAATCATGAGATGTTTTTAAAAAAGATGACGCTGTGCTTTGTGGCCTGCCTTGTGAGTGGTGAACTCCCCCTGCCCATTCCCCAGCACAGGAGAGACACAATTCGTATTGTCCACTCTCCCCAATGTATTGGATGAGGTGATTGTGGCCCCACTGCAGGAGCTCTCATCCCCACACCTGCCTGCACCCCAGCCTCCTAGCTCTGCTCTCCCATCAGTTCTGCCACCCAGCCCGCACCCTGCCCCCTTCTCAGTTCTGCCTCTCTCCCACTCCCCAGCAGTTCCGCCCCACCCCACCCCACCCCACTGCAGTTCCTCACACTTCCAGCCTCACCTCTGCTCCTCCTGCAGTTCTTTATCCTGTCTCCCAAGCCTGGGGGAAGCGGGGGAGGGGAAAGAGGTTGCACCAGGATGCCTGAACCCCTTCCAAGCTGGGGGAGGGCAGTGATTCCAGAGGCTCTTCACCCCACCCTGCCCTTCCCAGGATAGGTGTTGCAAGGAGGGAGGGGGGAGAAGCAGATTTGACATCCTGTCCACATTGCTCACAAGAGGGGGAGGGAGCAGAGCCACCCTGAGCAAAGGGGCTCTTTAGCTCCTTCCCCTCCAATCAGAATGGATTCAGGTTACTGAGGAGAGGAGTAGGAGGAGAGGACTACACCTGCAACAGCTCTGATTGGTTGTTCATCCCTGGAGGGGGGCATTTGGGGAAGACAGACAAAGGGCTGAAATTCACAAGAGGGTTAGCGCTTCTGGACACATTGCCAGAGTAGACTCCAGCCCCAGCCAGAATTGCCAGAGCTGGCAGCACTGAAATGTGACAAGTCATACTCAACACTTGCCAGGTCTGCCTCTGCTGCAGCACCGCTGGTGGTTCTACAGAGCTGCAGGAGTAAAAAGCAACACAGATGAGGAGGGTTTTTTTGTTTTTGTTTTGGTCTGTAACACAAACAAACAAACATGGCACCAAATAAACCCAGGACGCTGATCTACAGCGTAAGACAGTGTCAGGATCACATACTAACTTTTCAGAATAATAGTTTATAGTGCCAAGGTTGCCTTCTGCAGCACATACAATTTCTGTTTTACAGGCCTTTGGTTTCCTTCCTGTGCTATCAATGCAGCAAATCCATCATCACTGAACTCACTTTCTGAAATGTAATTACGTCCTCATTATAGACAAACCGCCTTCAAAAATTTCATTAAGGTATATTTTTAAATAGAAACAAAATCCTCAAGCAGGAATATTTTTAAATTGTCTTGTTAAAGGAAAGCACTTCCCCTCCCCCAAAAAGTAAATAAAATAAGAGCACTTGTTCTCAGTCTCAGATTTTCAGTTGACCACTGACTTTAACCATCCTGCTTGGATATTATTGCACTAATGTAAAGCTATACTCTAAATCATGATGATAAAGAAAATGCAGTGTGATACTAACAAAGATGTGTGTCAATTTGGATAGACAAGCTCATGAGGAGGAAAAAGTGCATTTTCTTAATAGTGTTTAACATCATGCAATATTTCTGAGCAATATATTTGTGCAAATATCTAGTGTTTCAGTGGGAAAGTATGATCAAATACATCAGGTCTCATAGATCTTCCATGTGAAATGCATGGTCACACAGCAAACTCACATATTTCTACTCACTCTAGCTGCTGATCTATTGATTTTGAGCTGCTCTGATTCCCCCAGTGTCTGACTGTGGATGCAGAAGAGATGAAGCAACTGGGAAATCAGTAAAGCAGCAAGCAGAGCAGTACAAATTGGCAAAAATTATTTAATATTGGGAAGCTGATCTAGTCACCCCTTGGTAATACTATCAATTAAATGTCTGAAATGAATATTAATTATCAATAATGAATTGTTTGTGGGTGTAATGAATATAGAAATATCAGGAAAAACAGAGACAACATTTTGGTACTCTAAATGTATTGTATCTGATATATTTCTCATCTGATGTGTTGGAAATCAGTTTTTGTCCAACTGAGGGTTTTATTTATATTTACAATAGCTGCTTTTACTTACGCAGTTAATAAAGAAGAGTAAATGCCCAAAGACAAATGTATACTTCATAAATAATATTTGATTCCAAAGTTCTTTTAATCTTAAAAAATGAAGTCAGATAAGTAACAACTCAACTGTGTAAAGATGCCGTCAGCTAAAGCAACCACCTTTGAAATGGGTAAATCAGTGGTGGGTTGCCAAGAAAGAAGGAAATATCGTTCAGCAAACAATCATTTATGAATCTGCACTTTGCTGGAGATATTTTACTTAGTCCAGGAAATGAGGCAAAGGAGCAAAGATGGGTGCAGAATATATTCTTGAGTACAGGAATGGGGAGGGGCAAAGGCAGTGTTAAGTTACTTTGTCTCTCCCCATATTTTGGGTCAGACAGAGGCTTCCAGCACAAGTTAGAGCAGCCCGAGAAGCAGAGGACGTCCTTAAAACAGTGCATTCTGGTCATATCAATGGACCACTCTCTGTCTTCCACCTCCATGATCCTGGTCTCCTGCCCACCCTGTCCCACACACTGGAGGCTGGGCGCAGAGGTAGCACAGAGCCCTCATGCCTGTTTTAAACTGGTTGGGGAGAAGTATTCTCAGAGGACGTGGAGGAGGGGGGGGGGAATGGATACACACACTTAATGCTCCTTTATGCTGCCAGAGTGTCATAAAGCATCCTTAGTATAAAAAGGAATCAGGCCCTTTGAACATAGACCACAGTGTAACTTGCAATGATTGGAGCGTTCCTTGTTTTCAGCTTCCTTTACTTTGGTGACAGAATTTTAATTAGGAGTTTCCAGGTGTCTGAGATTTTCCTCCAGGACATCACTAGGGTAACTGTTTAAATGGCCAAGGTTAGATAATCAACAAGACATAATTAGAGGTAACTTGGTTGCAATCTTTGGGCTCATCAATAAATATGTGGGAACTCTAAATTGGAAGGGGGTGTCCATATGTCTATTTAAATAGCTTACTAACCATTTCTAACATGGATGACAGTGACAAAAGTTTTAAAGCGGGTAGTTGCTTTGCTTTGGAAAAATTGTAAGCGTTAATCTAGAGTTGCACTAGTGGAAAATCATTCCCTGCTAACTGGACATGAACATTTCACTTACCTGCTTGCTAACAGGACCAGTCTGCAAGCAGACAACTGAAATAGCAAGAAGGGGCAAGTTCAGGTGGGGAACCCAGCCTGAGTAGGTATGGGAGAAGCAGGAAGCTGAAAGGAGACTGGGTCAATTGGGAGAAAGAACAGTAGCAGGGCAGGAGGGAAGCTATAGTTGGTATTTTTGTATCCAGGTGAGGTTGGCAGGGAGAAAGGACAGCAAGGAATGGAGGCTGGCCTAAGTCCAGGAGCAGAAGTGAAAGGAAGGAAGAGATAGATTTTTGGGAAGCTAGCACGCATGCTCCTTGTGCTAGCAGGTGGTAGGTATTATTTTTTATCAGCCTTAAAAAGGAGTTGAATTTACAGTAGGTGGAATATAAAATGCTTTCTCCACTAAGAAACACAGCCTTTGATCATTACATGTGGAAATTCAAAGATGTTATTTTCACTATCCAAGGGCTAAGGTTCCCCTAGCACAGCTAGAGGAGTCCATGTTCTCATATTGGCTTTTGCTTTTAGTGTGGAAAGGAATTCAGTGTTAAGGCTGATATCAGGCTGATGAAAGAGCTTTTCAGTTAGATCAGGTCACCAATATAAACACTATCTCAAAGCCATTTTATCTCATGAAAATCAGAATTTATTATTAATATTGGAGATTTGTATTGTGCCCAGTTGCCCCAATCAGAACGGGGACTCCGTTATGCTAGGTGTTGCACAAACACACAGTCTTTGCCCTGAAGAACTAGAGAATTTACCGTCTAAATTAAGATTAAAAAATCCTATAAGAATTGCAATCAAGATTATACCTTTTAATAGTACAGTCCAAATTCTGGTCTCATTTATACCCCAAGCAACACCACTGTAGACAAGGGATAGGGGGTTTTGGTGATTCTTCTTGTTTAGGACCATTACAGGGTTGGTTTTTTTATTATAATGTAGTTTAAATACTGTACTGTACCTTGAACACACAGAGGAACGATTTAATTTCACTGTCTTATCACAAGCTGCACAGGCAGCAGTGTTACATGTAAGGATTAACACAAAACAGAGCATGGAACTGTTGTGAGATATAGAATGCATGCCTCAAGCACATAGCAAGGGGTGACACCAAAGACCTTTTGTCTCCAGTACTCACCAAGGGCATACATCTCCCAGCAACTGCAGGCTCTAGTACATGCAACTGTTCTTATACACTTTTGGTTTTGCAAGTTTTAAAGCAGTGCATTACATGGTGAATTGATTATGTCAGTTTAGGTGTATAAATATCATTGAGCAAAGTAGTCATGGTTAGTTTTCAGCAGAACCTGAAACAAAACTCCAAGCCTATGCACACCGCAATTTTGCAGCTGGAATCTCTTTGCATAACGGACCAAACCTAGAAGCTGGATTCTCACCCCTGATTTCTAGGGAAGTTGAAATCTGTCTCTCTACCTTGGGCCTTTCTCTAATTCAGGGTAGGGTTCCCGGCCAATTGGAGCTGCGGGGGCAGCAACTCAGGCATGTATGAAATCACAAAAGACCTAGATCCCTGATATTATTTAACCTTTTGGTGCAGGTCACCTCCCCCCCCCACCCGATCTCTGTCTTCCATTTAGCAACAGCTAAATGTTCTGAGGGGACCCATCCAGAGGGGCTGCTGCAGACTCTGCCCCATAGGGCAGTAGGGGTGGGCAAGGCCTTAGGCCACCTCTCGCCAGGATGCCCAGCAGTGAGGAGGCAGCGGCTCCCCGTGGTGGCAGCACTCACCCTGTGTCTATGCAGCACAGGGATGGAGGAAGCAGCAGGGCAGCCAGCTTCAGGCTGAGCCCCCCCACACCCCACTGCTACATGGGGCTGCTTCTCCTTCCCTGCTGCGGGAGTCCCAGTGCTTCCTGCTACCTGCTTTGCAGATCACCATGGGGCACACACCACATGTCTGTTCCCAGGGCACAGGCTGCTCTCCCACTCTGACAGCAGGGCTCTGGCCAGGGGAAATTGCTCCTCTCGCACTGCAGTGGGACTGGCCCTGCCTTCCATTTAGCAACAGCTTCTAAGGTGAGTTGGGGGGTGGAGGTGGCGTTCCCTTCCCAAGCCCCGTGGGGCTGGCCCACACCACCTGCCATCACCGTTTGCCCCCCTGAACGTCCCTCCACAGTTTGAAAACCTCTGTTTTAGATCCAGAGGTGATGTGTGTGGGGCAGTCACATGCCCCCCAGAACCTTTAAATTGTGCCCCTCCACTATCAACAGTTACATACCGCCTCTGTTTTGGTGCCTTCACTGCAATTGGCAGGTTTAATCTGAGCCACTCGTTGTCTGCTAAATTAGACTTTGTAGTTGGCACAGTTTAGAAGGAAGTTGCTACTCAAAAAAAAAAAAAAAGCCGTAGGAAAAAAATGCTCCCCTCTCAGTGCAATGTAAATGATAAATTGGTCCCAAAGAGAGAGAAAGCACCTCTTTATTTGTTAAACAATTGATTGAAATGAATCAAAGAACCTATATCATGATGTGATTTGTGGAATTCCCTTCCCTCCCCACCCACAAGTTTATTATGACAGCTATGTCCAAGCTTATTTGTGCTGTTTTCAAAAATTAAAATAAGAGTTCTGGTAAATTTAGAACCTGGACTGGCTGCTATTTGTAGCGCATCCGTTCCTGTAAACTGACAGTTGTCAATCAAGAAAAACAACCATGCAGTTGAACAACAGCAGTTTCTGTCCCTTCACTTGGCCAATCACAATTCTCTCCCTCCTCTGTGACACCAGCTAGTATTGCAGATAACCTATGTTATGTATCTGTGGGGCTATCTGAGCACCTGTCAGAGGCAGTCTAATACAGACCACAGGGCTATGGGTTGGGAGTACAGAGACTTGGGTTTTAAGTCCTGTCTCTGCCACTGACACACTGCATGGACTTAAGCAAATGACCCAACCACCTTGTGCTTCTCTTTCCCTTTCTGCAGATGAGAGAAAATTGTATTAACCCCCCTTTATGAAGTATTTTGACAAAATTTGTTAGATGCCCCACTTATGTAACAGCTGCCATCTTGGCTGCCACTGGTGATTGAACCAGGGTCCGCCACAGCTAAAAACATGAATTTTGAGCTCAAATCCCAGGCTCTCAAGCTGAGAGCTATATCAGACTCTCACATCTTCTGTGTACTGAGCACAGAGGGGGCTTACACGGATTATTATTTCCCATCCATCTACAGTACAGATCAAATGCTTCTTTTTTCAGTTAATTAATTTAAAGGACAATGGGAGGAGAATCCATTAAAGGAAAAAGGCCCTGAACAAAAACAGCTCAAACCCATGCTTATGTTTAATATAGAGAGCATGGGTGTTTCATAAAGCAACACATACTGCTTTCATTTTGTTACTGGTGACTTCAGACAGGGCAAACCCATGAAATAATATTTTACATTTATTATTTAGCAACTTTCTTCCCAAAGCCCTTTGCAAACTTTTACATAAATCATTCCATCTGCTACTGGGTGCCCTACTGCAGCTCTAACTGGGGTAGAGCACATCAGCTATTTTAAAAGCACACAGCAACACTACTTAACAGTTTAGGACAGGAAGCTAAAATAAATGCTATCTCCAGTTTAAACTGCAAAGGAAATTAAGATAAGCAGAATGCCATGCTGAAATTTGGGTAGAAGACTTGGGCAAACACCTCCCCATTGTGAAAAGTGTCATAGGATTTTTAATGACAAGTGGTCAAAACCTCCATTTTATAACATCCAAGAGACACCTGTTTGGCAAGATAGTGACCCCTAGCATTATGCTGGGTCATTGATTCAATACTAACAGAGGAAAGCATGCTACCTACTGAATTCCATACCACTACTTACAGCATCTTGGGTTTGCCTGGGCAGTCCCCCCCATATGCTGACCAGGTCTGACCCTCCTTAGTTTGCAAGTTGTGGTGAAATCACAGGCCCAAGTAATATGGGCTGTAGGCAAACAGATAAATATAACCAAGACACACAACCTCTCCCAGATGTAGGATCTGATCACAGGTAAGATGTTCTTATAAACAAATGACTGCAGTCAATTGTCTTTTGTCTTTTTCCTTCACTCCCACTCTACTAATCTGTCATCCTGCTCCCCACTTTGCACCAGCTTCACACTACTCTGTGTTTTCTTTTTGTTTTCCCTTGTGGGACTATGGTTCAAAATGCTGATGTGATCCTACACATTGCAAGCACAAGCAGCTCTCTTTTTTTTTAGTAGTTATACATTTATCCTGAACTTTTCCCATGCATGCCACAACGGATTAGGTTAGGCCCTTTTCTAATCATAACTATTTCTAAATTGGGTTTATTGCAATGGAGAATTTGGACATGTTACCAGTTGCTTTGTATATTGTGAGAGAGGAATTCCATTAATATATATTTGAAATTCAACTTTTATCACTCACATTAAAAACAAGAAAATTCAAGTGTTAATATAAAAACAACAGAAGAACTGTTTTGATTTTCTGATACAGTAGGTAGAAGTGTCAAGGAAGAGTTAAGACACAATATTCCAATAGCACCGCCTACTGGCCATGCAAGGGAAGTAGGACAGAATTGGGAAATGCAAAAAGAACAATAATCATTTCCACCCACCAAACATGTAGTAGCTTTACATACATCTATCTATATATCTATATATATAATTTGACACCAGTTTTTGTTTGTTATTTACTGAAAAAATGTCAGCACTTAAAAAAATAAGAGTGCATTACACATCTAGAGTTTGTATACAAAATTATTAATCTGGGCTGGAAAATTAGGAATTCAAAGCATTCTGAATGCATACACTTTTCTTTTAATAGCCATGCATGTCAGTTTTTACAGAATCCACACATTTCAAATCATCAAAAATCCTCTCAGCAAATCCAGGTTACTGATTAAAACTACTCACACTCCCTGGACATTTACACGGGGGGCAAAGGGAAGGAATTCTAAATTAGTTTGCCATTTTTTACTTGCTTACAATAAATGTATTAAACTTTTTAATTGGTTGTTTTACAGACACAGAAGACATTTATTGACAGCTGGCATCCTGTGAAAAGAAAAATGGGGCAGATCTTCAGCTGAGGCTGTGCCCTCAGTTATGGTATGAAAAGAACAACCACCGTTTTTCTTTAAGGACAGGGGATGCCTGAACCTCATACTCATCTTGCTCTTTTTTTCTTGTTAAACAAATCAAATGAAGGATCACACTCATGCTGTAGATTGGAAGGGGAACCTTTGTCATAGGCTGTAAGGTGAAGAGATCCCTTTCAACAGAGTGGGATTATACTCGAAAAGGTGAGTGAAGAGGTTTAAGATAAGGGGAAAATCCCTCTGTAGGAACCCTCCATAATTCAGAGCTCTTCAGTAATGCTGGTCTCACTAATCCATACCTAGATGGGAGTGCAAATGAAAAAAATGAACTAACTTTGTGTCCTTTATTTATTAGGTGTGGTAACACTGCTTGGTGCTGGGAGAACTGAAAACTGGATAGAATCAGTTTTTGTTTATTCAATAATTTACAAATATATGGGTTTCACAAAGGAAGCTAGTCAGTGTGTGTGAAAATTCATTCATCTGATGAGAAAGTCTATTGTTGTCTGACAGAGAGGCTGTATAGAGACCAACTATAAAGAAGGAAAAACTAAAACCTGCACTCAAAGGCCTGTATAGTTGAGGATCCTAGTTGTAAGCAATCAGGCCATAACAATGATTGTACCTGGAGCAAGGGGCGGAAGAAGCACTGCAATCAGGGAACAGTTTCATCCAAAAGAGGTCCATAAAATGGGCACACATTAAAAATAAGAACTACAAATGCTTCTCTAGCAGTGAGGGGAAGCTAAAAGCTGGGATGCCTGGCACTGGGAAGAGCCCTAGATATCATTAGAGACTTTGTGGGATGAGTGTAAGTCAGTGGCATCCCACACAATTCTTCACAGTGAACTACATGAGCAAGATAGGTTAGGTTGCAGGGACTGACCATGCACTAAGCAAGAGAAGAGATTAGCACTTTTCTTTTCTACTGCACCTTGCCACTGTCTCACAGTGTGGGGCTGGGAACGTCACCACCTCTCTGCTTCAGTTTCCCCAGCTGAATCTGGGAAGTATAAAATGCTCCTGCCTTTCCCACATGGCTATTGTGAGGATTCATTTATACTCATCATATTTCCTAGCACTTCCATAACACTTTGCATCTGTAGATCTCAAAGTGCTATGGAAAGGATAAAATAAAAGTGAAAACATTATCCTCATTTACAGATAGGAAAACAGACAGGGGTTAAATGAGTCAGAGCCCAGACTGGCCCAGGCTTTCTGGGCTCGGGCTACCAGGCTGTTTAACTGTGGCGTAGACGTTGGGCTGCAGCTTGAGCTCTGGAACCCTCCCACCTCACAGGGTCCTAGAGCCTGGGCTCCAAGCCGAGCTCAAACAGCTACACCACGATTAAACAGCCCCTTAGCTCGAGCCCAAGTCAGCTGGCATGGGCCAGCCACACGTGTCTAATTGCAGTGGAGACATACTCTGTGTCTGTACCCCGAACAGGTGTCAGGCCTTGGGCCTTCATCTCTCCTGGGGTGAAATTCCACAATTTTCCCACTCTCATACCAGGACCTGGGCTTACAGCCCCCTGGACACTAACTGTGATATCCATTCAGCAGGTCCAAGTGGGGCTGGACCCTGCTCGGGTTCCTCTTGGGCAGCCTGTAACTGCATATGCTTGCAGTGATACAGAAACTGGATTCGAATAAAGCCTGATTTATTTTGCCCAAGAGGTTACACAGCACTTCGAGAAGTCAATTAAAGTAACAGAATTGTACACCCATATTTCCTGACCTAAACTTAACCTCTCTAGCCACAGGTCAGGGGGCTCTGGCTTATTCCCCATCTCAGAGTTGTGAGAACCAGCAGTCTTCTCCCTCTGTCTCCGAGCATCTCAGTTGAAATGCCAGCCTTTTCACTGACACAGCCTAGCCAGCCACTCTCAGTTCACCCCAAAATACCCTCCCTTTCTGTCAGGGCAACTTTTTAATTAGTCAGGGGTCTTTTGATCTCAGGTTTAGTTATGGGAAGAGTAAAACATATTCGCCCAGATGGAGCTAGGTAGGTAAATTCTCCCCCCAACTGATGGCTCAACCATTATCATCTTAATTCCTTTGAAACTGAGTACCTAGGAGGGCTTTTATCTGTGTCATTGTTTTACCTTTCCTTCCCAGCCCCTCAATAACCCCTTGACAGCCTCCTTTGATTTAGCTCTCTGCATCCAGGTAGGGTGATCTCACACAATTGAATAGGGAAACAAGTCACATGTAATATTCATAAGAAGTATTTTCCCCAGACATTTCCCCAGTTCATCACTATGATCATGCCATTGTACAATTCAGATGCACTATACAGTCTTGTGTTATACCGGGAGCTCAGTTTTTGGTACTGCAACTCAAAGAAACAGAAGAAATAGGAACGATCCAGAGAAGATCCAGATAAAATAATTACAGGCACTGGGGAGAGGTGGTGGCAACTTAAATGGGAAGAGAGATTAAAAAGACTACGGGCAAGATTTTCAAAGTCACAAATGGGAGTTTTGAAGTAAAAGAATGAGAGGGGAAATGATAGAGGATAAAATAATGGAGGCTATGGAGAAGGCTAACTCAGAAGTTCCTGTTTACCGTTTCCCATGAGGAGACTCTTGAAACTAAAAAACGAATATGTTTCTTAACTTACGAGTTGCCATACTGGATCAGACCAGCAGTACAACTAGTCCAGTCGCCTGACTCTGAGAGTTGCAAGTAACAGATGTTTCAGAGAAAGATTTAAGGAATATCACAGTGGACAATTAAGAAATAACCTGCTCATAAGCTCAGTTTGTGGTTTTGTTTATGTACTAGGTAATCTGCTTTGATGTGTTTGCTATCACTTATAATCACTTAAAATCTATTCTTTTGTAGTTAAACTTATTTTCTGTTTTAATCTAAACCAGTGAGCTTTGACTGGAGTGCTTGAGGAAAATCTCTGCTTGATTACCGCAAGTGTGCATGGTCTTCTTCACACTGAGGCTGAGGCAGACCAGGTGTTAAACCCATATACTGGCCAGATTTGACCAGGGCAGGACTGTGCTGCTCTGGGGACCCAGGCTGGGAAGCTAGTGGTTAGAGAGCCTGTGTGTAACTGCAGCTGGGTGTGTCCCTACCTGTGTGAATGCTGGTGAAAGTGCAGGCTGGAAGGCTTTGCAGCTTGCCACAGCAGTACAGTGTGAGAGGAAGCCCAGGCTGGTGGGTCAAGGGGCTCAGTGGTACCTCAGTTCCAGGTGGCACCTGCGGGGGAACCCATCACAACCCCATTTGGGCTGTTGTGACAGCCAAGAATAGCCATAGTGAAGCAACAATCTGGCCATGCCACCCCTCCCTGGCCACAATCTGGGATCTGGCTCTAAACTGGTGCTACAAAGTGGGAGAGGTGGGCAACAAAGAGTCAATCTGCCAAGTCTATACCACACAGGAAACCCCCCTTATGTGAGGGGTTTCCCCCCAGGATTCAATTCCATTGGAGCAATGTAAAGAGGCTAGAATGAAACTGGGAATTGGGCCCTCAGTAGGAGTTTGCAATCCCCAAAGAGAAATTGGAACAGGACTGTGGTAAATGTGAAGTGGTGAATACTCCACCTAACAAACAGTTCACAGCTATTTCTGTCTCTTTTCTTTTTAAGTATTTCAAGAAGTATAACATTAATGAAAGTGAAAGACTGGTCTACTTAAGTGGCGGCTGTGACTCAAAAAGTCGAAGGGAGTTCTGTAGCATTGTGTTTCTAATCCCGGTATAGGGTGCCCAAGATTTTATGGTAGGGAGGAATCACAGAAATGCATGTAATAATGATAATAATATGCATGCAGCCAGGCACTGCAGAAAAGATACTTTCCAAGATTTTCCACCTAACATAATAATAGAAATTACAGATGGAAAAAACTCACTAGGTCATTTAATCTAGTCCCCTGGCAATGCATGATTGGTCCCTACAGTGTATTTCTCTGTGCTCCAATTCTCACTCGGGGTGAAATTCACCTGGATGCAGAGGTCCAGCACAATGTCTATGCATTACTAAAGTCTCATTTATATCCTATTTCAAAGGCTTTCATGGGATTTAAGTGAGGTATATGCATTGTGCCTGTCCTCTGCATAAAGGTGAATTTTATACATAAAATTTGCACATATAGAACATTTTACTCATTGAAATTATAAATAAAGATGCCCAGTCAAACTAACCGGAATTATCAGTAGAAAGCTTGCAAAGTTTTGTCCCAGTGAATTCTGAGAAAGAAAAAAACCCCAAAATAACCATATAATATGCAAATAGTCATCTTATCTCCAGGAGGAAAGCTTACATATTACTGATACTGCTCTGCAGGGGGTTATTATTGTTTGTGGACACAGATATTTCCCTTTATCAGAATACTGAAAGAGATATGCCTGTATTGTTCATCTGCAGAATTTTAATCTCTTAGATGTTTTCTGTGAAATAAAATTTATTCTCTACTGTCCTGCTCCCCGGAAGGTAGGCAAAAAGTGTGTTGTCCCAAATTAGGTCTCTCCTACAGAGGTTATGCACAATACTATTTGGAAATAATGCCCACCCAGCAGCTCAGTCACTAGGGTTTTGTCATTTCTAGTAATCCCTAATTCCTCTGGAATTAACAGCTTCAAATTACAGTGGGTCGGCACAACACGGAGCTTTTATTTGCATGCTGTGTCATGCTGGAAAGGACAATTGTGTGTGTGTGTGTGTGGGTGCAAAGGTTGAAAATGAGTTATTATGACACAACTTTGCCATGTTTTTGAATAGCATTGTCTAAGCCCTTTTTTGGAATAAAGTAGCTGCCTCAGTGATATCTTCATTTGTTGGAGACAGTTGATCAGTCTCTTTTCTATACTGTATGTTCCACATTAAGTCATTATCTATGCTGTTCACTCCATTAATTCTGCTAGTTTTATTAGCAAAGTTCTGCTGCCTGGTCCTGTAGTAGTGACAAGCATTTCTAAAAAGCTAATCTGACAGATAATGACTCCATTAAGTGTTGAATACTAATTGGTTTACATCAGGGGCCTGAAATTAATTGATGTAAATAAATTAGCACCTGAGCATGCCTCACCCCAGCTTTGGATTTTCCTAAATACCAATGATTTTTAAAGCTTGTATCTTCAGCATAATGCAATGGAATATAAACAGCCAGGATGAGTAATTAAAATGTGGCAACAAAGTAAGACTATCAAGACGAGCTTAACAAAGATTGTTTACCAATTGGTATAAAGGGTAGCGCCTGCCTGTGCATTCTGTTTACACTGTGATGATTTGTACAAAAGATGCTGCTTCTTTTTTTTGACAGCCTCTAAGACACATAATAATCATTATCATTAATAGTGAAACTGACCTGCACACCATTGCTAGGATTTAGTAAAGTTATGTGAAATACCAATGCATAAATGTGATTAATCATAATGAATTCCTTTATGGGTTTTCCCCCCCTAAATATCAAGACCGCAAGTTGTCACATATGCATAAGATTAATAAAAGTTATTTTGTTTTAAAAGGACAAAATCTCATCAGAAAGGAGCTTTGCTACCATAATGATGAAGATAGAGGTTTGTTTCTAAAAGCGCAACAGTCCTGAGGGGTAAGTGTATTTTCAGGGTTTTCAAAAGCAGTTAATAGGTTAAAGATTGGACATCAATAGGTTCTGTTTTTATCTGTAGAGATATTACTGCTCTCTCATTTATTTTTATAAAGAAAATACAACCCATGAAAATTGTATAATGACTTGAATAAAAAGCAATACAAATGTAAAAAGAGCCTATTTGTCTTTGGAATGCAGATATTTAAATAGGGGATACAAATTCAGCTTGAGATTATTAATTGGCAATATATTTCTGCCACAGTAGGGAAGCTGACCAGTATATTAGGTAGTTGCACTATGGGCCGGCCTGATCCAAAGCCCAATGAAGTCAGTAGAAATATTCCCATTAACTTCAATGGGCTTGGATCAGGCCTTTAATTATCCATATAAATTTCAGATTGGATACATGATGCTTAAATTATGTTGACATGCACGAAAGAACACATTGTTTTGACAGAGTTGTTATCACTATGAATACCCTAAATAAGCTTGAAGTTAACTTGTAACGGGTACGATCAGCATTTCTAGGAGCTGACAACACCCTCTTAGGGGAATTAGGTAACATGAGGATACCAGGATGAAAAAGAAGGCTTTATTAAGAGAATTTGAAATGGAAACAATGGGACCTCTCCCCAAAGACATGAACTTTGCCCTCTCCGAAAGATAATTTGAGATATGGTAAAATTAAGTTATTGACTAATGTTATAGCTATATTTTCCAGTTTACAAAGTCTAGCAGATCCCATACTATTATTTTACAAGATTTGACTATTAGAACTCTAATCCACAATCTCTCCAAAGACAATAGATGGCGGCTCTACAAAGCCAGCAAAGAACTTCCCATCATTCAAGTGACCCACTGAAGGTCAAATGGGATTAGATGCCACTGCCATTTAAGTCTTTGAAAATCTCCCCCGCACAAGTGATGCCAGTTCAGATATTTCTTGGGGGGAAATTCCAGTCCCTGTGTCTCCCTCCCCATGGCAGGGATCCTGTTCCAGTCCCTTCTCCCACCTCCACCCTGCTGTAGGGTAGGGTGACCAGACAGCAATTGTGAAAAATCGGGATGGGGGTGGGGGGCAATAGCCTATATAAGAAAAAGACCCAAAAATCGGGACTGTCCCTATAAAATCAGGACATCTAGTCACCCTACTGTAGGGACTCTGGATCTCTCAGCTGGGGCGTCTGCCCTCTCCTTTACCCACATGGTGCATGAGCTGTTGCTGCCAGGAGTAGATTTGTCAGCAGACTCCCCTGCACTCCACTGTACAGGAACAGACTCCTGACGTACCAGGTCTCCACACCATTTGGCCCAGCCACCTCTCTGTCTGTATGGACAGGTGGAAGGGTGTTATGACCACACAGCTGGAGCAACATTCTGGAAGCAACCGTACTGATTTGGTACATGGTCATTGCTTAAAAGTGGTTGGGCCATGCCCCCGCCCAGCTCTGCAGGCTGTGCAACTTTGGGCATGCGCAAAAAACCTTGGGCGGGGGTATTCTCACACACACACAGGCCTCCCAATTGGTGCCATTACCACAAATTCTTCTGTTGAAGACCATGATTCAGTTGGTGGGAAGTCCTTTGCTGAATTTGTATATACACCTGTGGGGGTGGGGCAGGCAGGTAGAGGATGCGAGTAACAATACGATCAATGAGTTTCAATGGGAGTTGGGTGTGTAATTGCTAGGTGTGCCTTTGAAAAATCTTGTCCTCAATCCACCAATTCAAATTGACATCTGCACCATCATCATGCCTCTCAGTGAAAACGAGGTGTCAAGGCTGTATCCCCACTTTGAACTTTAGGGTACAAGTGTGGGGGCCTGCATGAGGACTTCTAAGCTTAACTACCAGCTTAGATCTGGTCCGCTGCCACCATTCCCTTCCCTGGGAAGCTTTGAGAAACCTTTCACCAATTCCCTGGTGAATACAGATCCAAACCCCTTGGATCTTAAAACAAGGAGAAATTGACCCTTCCCCCCTCCTTCCTTTCACCAACTCCTGGTGAATACAGATCCAACTCCCTTGGATCTAAAAACAAGGAAAAATCAATCAGGTTCTTAAAAAGAAGGCTTTTAATTAAAGAAAAAGGTAAAAATAATCTCTGTAAAATCAGTATGGAAAATAACTTTACAGGGTAATCAAACTTAAAGAGCTCAGAGGACCCCCCTCTAGTCTCAAGTTCAAAGTACAGCAAACAAAGATAAACATTCTAGTAAAAGGTACATTTACAAGTTGAGAAAACAAAGATAAAACTAACATGCCTTGCCTGGCTTTTTACTTACAAGTTTGAAATATGAGAGACTTGTTTAGAAAGATTTGGAGAGCACGGATTGATGTCTGGTCCCTCTTAGTCCCAAGAGCGAACAACCCCTTAAACAAAGAGCACAACCAAAAGCCTTTCCCCCCGCGAAGATTTGAAAGTATCTTGTCCCCTTATTGGTCCTTTGGGTCAGGTGTCAGCCAGGTTACCCGAGCTTCTTAACCCTTTACAGGTAAAAGGATTTTGGAGTATCTGGCCAGGAGGGATTTTATAGTACTGTACACAGGAGAGCTGTTACCCTTCCCTTTATAGTTATGACACGAGGCCTAGATAATTTCAGAACTGTAGAATTCTCCCTAGCCAGTTGTCAAGGCTCCTTCCCCACTCTGAGCTTTAGGGTACAGATGTGGGGGCCTGCATGAAAACTTCTAAGCTTAACTACCAGCTTAGATCTGGTCCACTGCCACCACTCCCAATGAGCTAACTCCCTTCCCTGGGTAGCCTTGAGAGACTCTTCCACCAACTT
>NW_020664482.1:27311265-27312627 GCF_002925995.2 Terrapene triunguis
TTGGGTCAGGTGTCAGCCAGGTTACCTGAGCTTCTTAACCCTTTACAAGTAAAAGGATTTTGGAGTCTCTGGCCAGGAGGGATTTTATAGTATTGTACACAGGAGGGCTGTTACCCTTCCCTTTATAGTTATGACACCTCAATCCACCAATTCAAATTGACATCTGCACCATCATCATGCCTCTCAGTGAAAACGAGGCCTAGGTAATTTCAGAACTGTAGAATTCTCCCTAGCCAGTTAAAGCCAAATTCCTGCCTCTCAATAAAGTTAGTCCCTTTTGCAAGAAATTCAAAGCTGATCCCTCTTTGGCTAGCTTTCCATTGCTGATCCCCACTGCAACACTAACTTCTCCTGTTTTTTTAAAAAAAACTACAGATGCAGAGACTTTGCTGTAAGTTGCATCTTCCACAGAATCTGCTACAATAAAAGAAAGTTTATTCATCTGATTGTCTCATCTCATGCTGCCAAATATGTGTGTAAGATGGTTAAAAAAAGACTTTTGTCAAGAAGGTTTAAGTAGAACCCATCTGATTCTTGGTTGTAATCCACAAAAATATCCTTTATTTTATATATTGTAACTATGAACTAATTTGATTGGCTATAATTAAGGTAAATAGTTAAACTATTATCAAGTGCAAAGAAGTACCTTATAAGAATGAAATTCCCTTTTGTCACTTATGGCAATACGACGTCTGAAATATAGCAGTAGGGTGACCTGACAGCAAGTGTGAAAAATCGGGATGGGGGGTTGGGGGTAATAAGCTTCTATATAAGAAAAAGCCTCAAATATCGGGACTGTCCCTATAAAATCAGGACATCCGGTCACCCTATATAGCAGTGGGTGTTTAGGCAGCTTTCACAAGTGTCTCCTTTAAGCTAAAGCACAAGTCAGCAGCATTTAATAATGCATAGCCTCATTTCACTGATGCTGATGGCTGAAAAATTCCTTTAGAAACAATTCATCCAGAAAACATAAAAGACAACACAAAGCATAACCTGTTGATAGACTTAACCTCACCCCCCAACACCCAATTCTCACATCGCAGTGAAGAGTAATCAACAAGCTCATTAACATTACTCAGCTTTAAAACATGTTGGGCCAGATCCTCAATTTGTGTAAATTGTCATAGTGCCTTTGAAGTCAATGTCGTTTTGTACTAGTTACTCTACTAAGGTTTAATTAGAATTCAAAAGATGTAATGAATTAAGATTCTCCTGATGGGCACTGGATGCTTCTATATTAAATTCTAATGAAATGGCAAACAGTCCTTGGCATCCAGTTTGTTCATACATATGTATATTGTCCTCTTGTTATACTTCTGTTAGGCCAGCCTACTACATTATCTGAATCTTCATCATCAG
>NW_020664482.1:27312727-27365126 GCF_002925995.2 Terrapene triunguis
TTCTCCCACCTCCCAGGCTTGCAGCGCCTAAGCTGATTGGCGCCGCAAGCCTGGGAGGCGGGAGAAGTGAAGCAGCCCCGGCGTGCTCGGGGAGGAGGCGGGGCAGGGGTGAGCTGGGGCGGGGAGTTTCCCTGCGTGCTGCCCACCCCCCTTGCTGCAGGTGGCCCTCCCCGCGCTCCACTGCCCCAGCTCCCTCCGCCTAAATGTCGGCGGCGACCGGGGCGGCCAAAGATCCGGCCGCCGCGGTCACTGCTGAAGAAAATGGCACCCCCAAATCCTAGTGCCCTAGGCGACCGCCTAGGTCACCTAAATGGTTGCACCGGCCCTGAATTTGAAAGAGAAATTTACATTGTAGATTAAGGGATGTACGGAACACACTGCCAGAGTACAGTGTTGCTGCACTACAGTTGTTTGCGTTTGTTCTCAGAAGTTGTGGAATTTGGGTGCAAAGTCACCTAGCAACACAACCCAGGCAAATGATGATGTTATCTCACTTGATTATCACTCCTCGGAAAGAAAAAGTGAAACAGTAGGAGTGTGGTAGCAGCCTCACAGCAGCGAAACAAAAGGAATGTCTTCTTCCCCCAGTGACAAGACACTACATGGATACATCAGAGGTGTGCCTCCCATTTCTGTGAGCCAATGTCACCTGGCCCTATCAAAGGTGGTTTGGGAAAGGTTGAGCCACTCACCATGGTAGGTAAAACTTTCCCCCCACCCATTATTTTATGTGCATGTTTTTGGAGACCTATTAGATGGCATAGACATAGATCACATAGATCTAAGTTCAGAGGTTTCCTTTACACTGGTAGGTGCAGATGTGCTTTATTTATAAGCAAAAAAACCCACAAAAAAACTGTTTGTATGGGGGGGAGGTATTTAATTGTTTTTGTTAATGCATGTCTGTAAACTGAAAGTTTGGAAATCTTCTCTTCTGCCTCCTGTAGTCAAGGACATGAAACACATTCTACCATGGAACATAAGTGAAGTACATAAGAAGTACAATTCTCTTACTGTATTATATGAAGAGCAGAGAACAGCAGTAAGAAACAGATAGTCTTACATTATCTCTGCTATTTCTTTACTTGCCTCTGATGGCACTGTATTGGCTTATCTAATCTATGTTTTTCTAGCATGCCCATCACCACTTTATCTGAGCGCTACCTGGGTAATAGTACAGGATTTAAGAAGAGCTGATGTGTTCCTGAATACCATATGCTAGTTAGCTCCCTCAGGGAAGAGGGAATCAGTCGTCCCATCTAAGAGAGAAAGTGCCACTCTGTGCCTGCGTTTGTAGGCTGGTTTTCTAAGGCGGGCACAAGAGGTACAGAGGAAAGGACACTCATGTACCTTTGGGAACTAATTTTATTGTGGCTTTATTGTGATTCCAGTGGGAGATAGATCCTCAGAGGTATTTAGGTGTCTGAGTTGTAGTTACTCAGCAGGGGTGGGAGGGTATTATGGTGGGAAGAGATGAAGTTGTTATAAAAATCCTTTGTGGGTGTTAATTCATATGCCAATTGTTTCATAAGGGGAGTAATAAGTGGAGGGAATGGTTCAAAGAAGGATATGTACGTAGCAGTAACAAGGCAAAGAGGGAATATCTCTTTATATACTAAATTCCATGGAAGATGCACTTTATTAAGAACAGGTGGGACAGAGATTGATATGGATTCTATAAACTACCAGTGAAGTCACAGAAGGGTAACTGGAGGCCCAGTTCGGATCCCATTGAAGTTAATAGCAAAGCTCCTCAGTGGGAGAAGGGTAATGTTCTAGAACACACTAAGATGCAATGCCATGATACCTACCCAATCTGTGAGTGTTAAAGTCCTCAAAGCTCCATTTTTTAAAATAAAATAAAAAGCCTCAGCTCCTGCCGATGTCCTGGGAACAAGCCACACTCCAGACTGTAGTATCCCTAATAGCAGAAGAGAAACAGGGCTCATTTGTAATGAAAAGAAAAGGGGCTGTTTACTGAAACTGCTTGATAATGATCAGACCCTGTAGCTCCGAGGGCAACTAACCAAGTTTGTGCTGCCTGATGTCACCATACACTGGGCCGACTTCTCATCTCACTCACACTGGTGTAAATCACAACAGCCACTCAAGTCTATTGAGTTACAGGGGGGTAAAACTGATGTAAATGAGAGGGGATTCAGGCCAGAGTGTTCTCTACATCCTGGCCTGGACTCAGTAGTTGTATCTTGAAATTCACACTCTGATATCCCTCCAATGGTGAAATTAAAACGGAACAGAATATTTAGACAAGGAGTAATGTATGCACCCTATATGCATCAAACAGAACCAGCTCTTATTATTTATTCTAATTTTCTCTCAACTAGAACTGTGGAAAGTTAAAATTAATCGAAAGAGCTGCTATTGTAGGGTTTTTAAAGTATTGTTTTTCTGAGCTTTTGGGGCTTCTCCCCTCCACAATTTAGCTAAAGGCCTGAGCAAAAAATAGTTTCAAATTATAGACAGAGCTAATAGCACCACTTATTTTTAAGGTTGCCTAGCAATTTCCATTATAAGACCCTGTTTTCAGTTGCTTATAACTTTACTAAATGTTAACTGTTGGAGCTGAAATTTTCCATGCTGGGAGTCTGCCTCAAGAATAATTGTTTTTGACAATTTCAGGCGAAAAACAACAACAACAACAACAACAACAACCAGTTCAGTCATGTCAAAGAACAAGGCTAGGAATAAAAATGTTATTTTACCTACGTTAAAAAAATTTGGGCAACCTTTTCTTTGAAAAGTTCTATTGCCCGTATGCTTTGGGGCAGAGACTTGGAATTTGGCAGGGGGGTGAGCTTTGTGTCACAGGGATGTGCCTTTTGCTATCCTTGAGAAAATCTGTGGGAAAACAGTGGGAGTTAGGCACCAAAGTACCTTTGAGGATCCAGGCCTGAGTCCCATTCCACAACGACAACCACAATAAAAGGCACAATCATCTGCTGAGTTCATCTATCACAGTGGATGGGTAGAGGAATCATTAGATGTACCAAACTTAAGACCAGAAAATTCTCTAATAAACTTTTTGCCTCAAATAAAAAAAAAAAAAACTTTTGTTTTGTTCATGCCCCTTTTCTTGGGTCATTCTATATCCTTTCCTAATTTGCAAAGGTTTTGTATCACTGGCAGGTTAGAAGACATTTGTCAAAAGACTGACTAGTTCTAAAATATTTGAAACTCATATACCGTACTTGGAGTGAAGTCAACATTTTCTTTAGCTGTTTGTTTCTACCTACACCCGTTTTTACACCTACAGCAATATACTAAGAGTGCCCTCTACAACCATCTCTATGGGAGGTCACAGTAAATACATCTTCAGTAAAGATAATCTGACAGTACAGTGTCGAGAAATAATTAATGAACATATAACTAGTCCTTGGTGCTTCCTTACTTTGTGAAAAAGATTTTTCCCAAGTCATTTGCAGCTTTTAATCACTAAACAGCATATGAATGTAGCGTACATAATACACAGAAGCATGCATGTGGCTCTTATGATATGCTCTCTCTCTACAGCCTGTCACTTGGCTGCTGCTACTAATGACGTTTATTATAAGTGGACCTAGACCAGACATCAAGATTTACTAAGAAAGATGGTAATGTGTTGAGGTATAAACATCTAGATAAATTAGATTAGATAGAAAAAAATCAGACAGCCTTGCACCTATAGCTATTCAGATATACTGCAGTGTCAGAAATAGATTAGGAGAAAATAGGAGAGGGGGAAATGGATGATGCCATGAAAACACATTGTCATTGAATTACATAATAGAACACTAGATTGTGTTCAAATGATACACTGAACAATAGAGCTAAGAGCAGAACTGGTGATAACAGTGCTCATTCCCCAAAACATTTCTTATGTGCCCCTTATATTTTCCAAGCTCCTTTTTTAAGGAACATGTCTCTGTCTTTAAGCTTTGAGTGATGAGAATCTGCTTTACTCTGTCAGGTGAGTCACCAGGACTCAAAATCCCAGTCCTTCATTCCATGGGCTGGCAAGATTTGAAATAAAGGGTAAAGCAGGGTGAAATTTGGCACTTATGACTCACCTGGGACTTAATTAACATGTTTCTGGTTTTGGTTCATAGTGTCACACCTCCTTTCCACTTGGGGACTGTCCAGGAAATCCTCTTCAGAAGAGTGCACAGTCTACAAGCCATTCCATGCTCCCTCTCCAGTATGCCAGCAATGGGACTGAGAAATGCTCCTCTTAGTCTTGCTGCTACAGGCTGACTAGTGGCTCACTCTCCATCAGAGGCAATGTTTGCTCCTGGTCAGCCTGGAGCACTACCTTGCTTTACTGGGCAGTGTCTGTTGCTGTACTCAGCTCAGCTCCCCATCTGCAGATGCTACTGGTCTGCCCTCAGCTGTGCTCCTGTATAATGGCAGCCATGCAAATGGGGAGGGGGATGGTCAAATCTGTACCTATGATGACTGGCTGGCTGGCAAGGAAACTGATTCAGTTAATTATACTGTGATGTTGACTGTACAAATCCCAGCACCTCATAAGGTGTCCCTAAAAGTCATTACCTTCCACTTACAAATGAAACGGATTGTAACACCCCATGTACTCATTGGCTGCTGGCTGGAGGGGCAATTAGGTTACTATGGAGATTGTTACAGAGTTTATAGAGACTAGATGGCCATTAGCTGGTTATTAATTACATTTATTATTTTAATATTTCATTTGCTCCAATTCCTTCCTTGTTCAGGCTTTGTCTACCTGGCTTTCTTTTCTTGATTTGCCCTGTTTGCTTTCTTACCGGGACAAAATTCCCCAAACAAGCAGCATGTTTCCAGACTAATAATGTGGAGCCCTTGCAGGAAGGGAGCCTTTTGTTGCTCAACCTTCCAGTTCATGACAATCTGTTACTGGAAAGATGGACTCTGAAGAGAGTCCCGTATAGTCCTAGAAAACAAAGTATCTAGAGCGCAGGTATAGCCCAGGCCAACAGTGCAAACATTTTTCACCAGGGACCTGGAGCAAGCACCTGTAGTCGGTCAGAGGGTATTTCAGTGTCTGTGCTGACTCTGCAAGCAAGAGCGCGGATTAGTTCAACATGAGGACAGCTTTTATTATGTGGACCATTATCTAGTACAAATTGGACTGAACACCAGCTACTTTTACACAGGCCGCTGAACAGCCATCAGATGGTAATGATTTATCCTCTCTACCTGAAAGTTTCTCTGATTTGGGGAGACAGTTGCAAAAAGTTGGCAAGCTAGAGAATATTTGTAATAGATGAATTGATGCATTTTGCTCTGAAATATATATTGTGATATTTCCAAAACAAAATACAGTTTTTACAATGATTATCTAGTGAATGGGAATCTTCACAAATAGGCGCTTTTGGTTTATTGTTTTTCAGAGGTTAGGAAGGAGAACACATTTTTCTTTGTGAACACTGGCCAATTTTTTTTAACTGCACATTGGGAATAGTCTCTGAGACACAGTTTTGTTATATTTTACAACAATTTAAGACAGAAGCATATTTTGTTTGTATATTTGCCAACATTTTGAAGCATCCATCCCAGGCTCCTGTCCCTTTTTTAAAGAGTCTCCTGAGGCTCCTTTGATGCTCCTGGAATGAAAGATCCCACACCCCAGAATGCAAGAGATTGTCTGAATTGGACACTTTCCCAGAATAATAAAGCTTGCTGAAGTGGGCTATTTAAGATGAAATATAGCCTGGTCCACAGAGTCCTACCTCCAGTAGAGTTTTTTTTTTTTTAAAGTAAGTTTTCGAAGTTGATATTCACCAATATCATGCTTGTAGAATTAATCTTGTCCCTATATACTGGAACACCTTGTTCTCGTCAATAACATTCCTTTTGTGTCTCAGTATGCCCCTGCCTAGTCGGTGGGTACATGATGTTCCATATTTTAAACTGGGAACTAAAAATGTCTCAAAGCCAATGCCACAAACAACACTATCATGTACTAACATATTCCTTCAGCCTGGTAACCTAATCAAACACATGCCGCCTTTTTGCTTTGCTACTTCCTTGTTGCTCTGCTTAGAATCAGCCCTGCATAGAGGACTGTAGAACCCAAGAGAGGAGCATTGAAGAGATGCCCCTCAGCGGGCAACTGAGATGCTAAAGGAGCACTCCAGGAAGACAAGGCCATTGTGGAGAAGTTAAATGAACTCTCTGCATTGGTGTTCACTGCAGGAGATGAGAGGGAGATTCCCAAATCTGAGTCATTCTTTTTAGGTGACAAATCTGAGAAACTGTCCCAGACAGAGGTGTCAGTAGAGGAGATTTTGGAGCAAATTGATAAATTAAATTGTAATAAGTCACCAGGCTCAGATGGTATTCACCCAAGAGTTCAGAAGGAACACAAATATGGAAATAGCAAAACTACTAACTGTGATATGTAACCTATCACTTAAATCAGCTTCTGTACCAGATGACTGGAGGATAGCTAATGTGATGCCAATTTTTAAAAAAAGGGACCAGAGGCGATCCTGGCAATTACAGACCAGTAAGCCTACCAGGCAAACTGATTGAAACTATAGTGAAGAATAGAATTACCAGACACATAGATGAACACAATTTGTTGGGGAAGAATCAATGTGGCTTTTGTGAAAGGAAATTATGTCTCACCAATCTATTAGAATTCTTTGAGGGGGTCAACAAACATGTGGACAAGGGGGATCCAGTGTATATAATGTACTTGGACTTTCAGAAAGCCTTTGACAAGGTCCCTCACCAAAGTAAGCTGACATGGAGTAACAGGGAATGTCCTCTCATGGATCAATAACTGATTAAAGGACAGGAAACAAAGGGTAGGAATAACTGGTCAGTTTTCAGAATGGAGAGAGGTAAATAGCGGTGCCACCCCAAGGATCTGTACTGGGACCAGTGCTATTCAACATATTGATAGATGATTTAGAAAAGGGGGTAAGATGAGGTGGCAAAATTTGCAGATGATACAAAATTACTCAAGATAGTTATGTCCAAAGCAGACTGTGAAGAATGAGGGATCTCACAAAACTGGGCAACACAATGGCAGATGAAGTTCAATGTTGATAAATACAAAGTAATGCACATTGGAAAACATAATCCCAACTATACATACAAAAATGATAGGGTCTAAATTAGCTGTTACCACTGAAGAAAGATCTTTGAGTCATAGTGGCTAGTGCTCTGAAAACGTCCACTCAATGTGCAGTGGCAGTCAAAAAAGTTAACAATGTTAGGAACCATTAGAAAAGGGACAGATAATAAGACAGCAAATATCATAGTCCCACTATATAAATCCATGGTACACTAATGCCTTGAATACTGCCTGCAGTTCTGGTTGCCCCACCTCAAAAAGATATATTAGAACTGGAAAAGGTACAGAGAGGTCAAGACAAATTATGAGGGGTATGGAACAGGTTTAAAAAGACTGGGACTGTTCCACTTGGAAAAGAGAAGACTGAGGTGGGATATGATAGAAGTCTATAAAATTATGAATGGTGTGGAGAAACTGAATAAGGAAGGGTTATTTACCCCTTCACAGAACATACCGGGGTCACTCAATGAAATTAATAGGCACCAGGTTTAAAACAAACAAAAGGAAGTACTAGTTCACATAACATATAGTCAACCTGTGGAACTCTTTGCTGGGGATTTGTGAAGGCCAAAACTATAACTGCATTTAAAAAATAATTAGATAAGTTCATGGAGGAAAGGTCCATCACAATGGTTATTGGCTAAGATGATCAGGGATGCAACCCCATACTCTGGATGTCCTAAGCCTCTAATTGCTAGAAACCCGGAGTGGACAATAGGGAATGGATCACTCACTAATTGCCCTGTTCTGTTCATTCTCTCAGAATCATCTGGAACTAGCCATTGTCAGAAGACAGGATACTGGTCTAGATGGAACATTGGTCTGACCCAGTGTGGCCATTCTTATGTTTAGAGCTTCCCAGGGTGCTCAGGGAGTATACAAACTGGTACCACCCTTCATGGAGCGTAGCATATTTCCCTTTCCCTCACCCCATGCTGCTGGCAGGTGCACGAGGCAGTGGAGACAAGTGATGCCATTGCCTGCTCTCCATCATTGGGGTGCAGTGAAGGAAAAGCCTCTGCAGTCCCCTGAGCACAGGGACTGTAATTCTACCCAGCCCTTACATGGGCTGCTCAAACAGGAGCAAGCACCACACTCATTTGCCTCCCTACACTGTGCACACACATAAGGGCCAAAGAGAATTTAGCACAATGGCATCACTCCAACTTCACACCACTGGGACAGAACAAAATTTGTTCCATCATAGTTAATTTATAAGCAATTAGCAATTGTGCTATTAATAATTAAATGAATACACCAGAAGCAAAAAAAGTATTGATAGTGTGATGTTTAGACAGATTCCTTCCTAAATGATTATGCTTTTAGCATTAATACAAGAGGCTCCTCCTGAGTTCTGATATTCAATGATACAGTGTAACACCGTGTGGCAAAATTAGTGTAAGGCTGCCATCTGCAGCATCAAAAGCATCACTACAAGATAAACATTTGGGGCCTATTCTTCCCCTTGCACACTTATTTGCATCAGCGAAAAGTGGGAGTTAAATGCTACCCAGGCAAAAAGGAATCATTTGAGACCCACGTTTGCACTGATGTGAATTACTACACAAGGCATAGAGCAATGCTGGGTCAGGTCCTTGATTTTATTTAAAGAGAAGAAAAAACATTTAGGTCAAATTTTGAGGATCATACTTGGTTTTCACTCAGTCCTTGCTCAGGCGAAATTCCCATTTGGCCTAATTTTGACTTGTATGAGACAAAATAGTTATGAGCAGAGGCACTTGACTATTACAGGGACTTATGCTACTTCTGAACAATGAGTCACTTGCTGTGTATCGCCACCATGTACCATGGTACTGATCATCTGTTGAACTAGAATCCAGGGTTTTGTTTTTGTTTTTTAATTGCTTATTTACTTTTTTATTGCTGTTCCACACAAATCTGAAGAACACCTCAGAAAATTCTGCTGGGATTTTCACCACATTCTTCAGAATGCTGCAGATTATTAACTTTCCTTCACTCCTTCAATATCCAATGAACTTTTGATACGGTCTCCCACAGTATTCTTGCCGGCAAGTTAAAGAAGTATGGGCTGGATGAATGGACTATAAGGTGGATAAAAAGCTGGCTAGATCGTCGGGCTCAACGGGTAGTGATCAATGGTTCCATGTCTAGTTGGCAGCCGGTTTCAAGCGGAGTGCCCCAAGGGTTGGTCCGGGGGCCGGTTTTGTTCTATATCTTCATTAATGATCTGGAGGATGGCATGGACTGCACTCTCAGCAAGTTTGCAGATGACACTAAACTGGGAGGAGTGGTAGATACGCTGGAGAGTAGGGATAGGATACAGAGGGACCCTAGATAAATTAGAGGATTGGGCCAAAAGAAACCTGATGAGGTTCAACAAGGACAAGTGCAGAGTCCTGCACTTAGGACGGAAGAATCCCATGCATTGCTACAAACTATGGACCAAGTGGCTAGGCAGCAGTTCTGCAGAAAAGGACCTAGGGATTACAGTGGACGAGAAGCTGGATATGAGTCAACAGTGTGCCCTTGTTGCCAAGAAGGCTAACGGCATTTTGGGCTGTATAAGTAGGGGCATTGCCAGCAGATCGAGGGACGTGATCATTCCCCTCTATTCAACATTGGTGAGGCCTCATCTGGAGTACTGTGCCCAGTTTTGGGCCCCACACTACAAGGAGGATGTGGAAAAATTAGAAAGAGTCCAGCGGAGGGCAATAAAAATGATTAGGGGGCTGGAGCACATGACTTATGAGGAGAGGCTGAGGGAACTGGGATTGTTTAGTCTGCAGAAGAGAAGAATGAGGGGGGATTTGATAGCTGCTTTCAACTACCTGAAAGATGGTTCCAAAGAGGATGGATCTAGACTGCTCTCAGTGGTACCAGATGACAGAACAAGGAGTAATGGTCTCAAGTTGCAGTGGGGGAGGTTTAGGTTGGATATTAGGAAAAACTATTTCACTAGGAGGGTGGTGAAGCACTGGAATGGGTTACCTAGGGAGGTGGTGGAATCTCCTTCCTTAGAGGTTTTTAAGGTCAGGCTTCACAAAGCCCTGGCTGGGATGATTTAGTTAGGAATTGGTCCTGCTTTGAGCAGGGGGTTGGACTAGATGACCTCCTGAGGTCCCTTCCAACCCTGATATTCTATGATTCTATGAACCAGTTTTTAAACTTCTTCTGAAAGCGTACTTGCAAATGGGGACCTACTGTATGTGAAACATTGCATGCCTTTGAGTCTACCAATAATGGTCACATTACCAACACAGCACAATGGGAGAATAAAGTTTGGTCCCTAACTCAGGTCTGAAGTTGAATGTTTTATCTAGATTGGAGCTACTACCATGTCACTCTAACCAGTTTTAAACAGTCTCTAACTGGATCAGAGTAAAAACAAACATTAAAACAAATTAGCTGTCTAAATTCTGTTAAAACAACCTTAGCCTGAATCAATTTTAAAACCTGTTTGGGTACCATAAACCTGATTCTGCTCATATACACTGGTTTTACACATGTGTAACTCCATTGGCTTCAATGGAGTTAATCCAAGGCACATACATATTGACATACTGGATCAGCCAAAAGACAATGAAGTCCAGTGTCCATGTCCCTAACAAGTGCCAGCGACACACATTTCTGAGGAAGGCACACGAACACAAAATATATGAGAGATCAGAATCAGGCCCCATGGATAGATCCTCAGCAGCTATAAATTGTCATAACTCCCTTGAAGTCAATGAAGGTCTGACAATTTACAGCAAGCAAGGACCTGGCCCCATGTTTTTAGGCCAGAGAAAGTGATGCCTAAGGCCTTGCCTACAAAAATAAATAAATAAATAAATGTGTGTTCTCTCGCCTGTCTCACAGATTTAACTCTGGTTTGTAAAGGGCTCTGAGGTCTCGGGCTGACAGATACTACAGAAATGAAAAATAGTCATTTTGAATCACATCAGCAACTTTTAATTAGTTAATGTTACTGGTCTTGAAATTATTTGAAAATGCAAGGTGATCTGTATGTTATTTCCTATACTGTTTCCCCCACAGTAAGAAAAACGATGTTAAATAATACCACTTTAATATATGTTGCCATCATAGGATGATAAATACAAATTTAATACAAATGATTATGAATGTCCTCATATCAGGGCATTCTGGGGGAAAAGGTGAGCACTATCTTTAATGTAATATTGAACATGAGTCCTTTTATAGCTCAAAACATTTATAAGAGGAGACAGCAGTGATCTCTCAAATGTTAAACAAGCGTAAGTCATCATCAAGGACAAGTTTAGTGCCAAAAAATTATTAAAACATGGAACACTATTATTGATGGATAATTACCATTTGTCAGTCTTTTGACTCAAATTAGGTATAGTATCAGTTCAATATAGGATACATCCTCTAACGTGGTACTATATTTTGCACTTATGTAGGGATGACCTTTCTTACATCTTTACTGCCTCTTCCTTCTTCAATTCTAAGGTTTTTTTCATTTAATTGATGGACAAGAACTACTTAAGGATATTACACCTCTACCCTGATATAATGCTGTCCTCGGGAGCCCAAAAATCTTACCGCGTTATAGGTGAAACCGCGTTATATTGAACTTGTTTTGATCCACAGGAGTGCGCAGCCCTGCCCCCCCAGAGCACTGCTTTATCGCGTTATAGCCGAATTCGTGTTATATCGGGTCGCGTTATATCGAGGTAGCGGTGTACTTTATAATTTTGTGGTTTTAGGTAACTGGAAACATTTTTTACTTATCACTTCAGACATATGTGATTATATTGTAGTATATTCTTTGGGAAATAAAAGTTTAGGAACACAAATATGAACGCTGTCTTGTGTTAACAAGTTTTCATCCAGTTGTTTTACCTGATTTAGCCGCTGAATGCACTAGAAAGTTCACTTAATGAAAACAGCGATGGTGTTGCTGGAGTTTTTCCTCCAGAAAAACCAGGAAGCTGTGATCAAAAAAAGTTTTCAGGGACACCAATATGAGTGGAGCTGATTCTTAATTCAACTGCTGGAGTCATCTGCATCCTTCATTGTGTAATGTTAATGGGGGGAGGGATAGCTCAGTGGTTTGAGCATTGGCCTACTAAACCCAGGCTTGTGAGTTCAATCCTTGAGGGGGCCACTTAGAGAGCTGGGGCAAAATCAGTACTTGGTCCTGCTAATGAAGGTAGGGGGCTGGACTTGATGACCTTTCAAGGTCCCTTCCAGGTCTAGGAGATAGGATATCTCCATTTATTTATTTATTTACACCAAAGACAGTAATACAATAAGATTTCAGTGTCTCAGTAGCAAAAATTAAATTTGCCATTATGATCCCCACATGCAAGTCCTCATGGAAGAGTTGGCTTTTATTTGCATTAAGCAACTGTATTTAATACTGCATTGGTTAATACCAGTATGTTTATAGGTTACTAAACTCAACATTAAAAAAATTACTCAGAATTTACAGCAGTTAAATACAGTTAAATAATTAACGATTGAGAAATTGAACTTCCCAATGTGAGACACTGCTGCTGTAGTGCCTGTCTCCTGGGGAATCCCTCCAGCAAAAAATAAAAATAAAAAAAATCAGACTTATTGCTTTCCATATTGCTAATAAAATAGGAAATCAGAGAATACAATAAGATTTTTTTATCATATTAATGATCTTCAGAATGCAATCAGACCAGCAGTGCTCTTTGAGCAATTTGCTAACATAATATAAAATTGTTAATAATGGCATGAAAGTCACTAACACAGTGTTAAAGTTGGTGTAATGACAGTGACAAGCCTAATTTGATCAGCAACAGGAATGATTAACTCACTACTTAGTACTTGCAACCTGTGTATCATACACGTGTTAAGTATAATATCACCATGGAAGTGACATAATACCAGATGGAAGAACATGTTGAAGTAAGTTTTGAGCCTCCACCAGTTTCATGGAAGGAAGAACTCAATGTTTTGAAAGTTTCCTCATCTCATCAGTCAGCACCCTTTAATGGTACCGCAGTGCCAAGATCCTAAAAGCAAGACCCCAGGACAAAATGGAAGGGGGCAGGGAGGGTTTGGAGCACAGAATTCTAGAAATAAAGAAAGATTGGGGCTGGGTGGGAGATAGGGGAAGCCACAAGGCCTTGAAGCAGAGAATAGCTTGATATCACAGAAACAAACAGGAGAAGACAAAAGAACTAACAGAGCCCTGGGAATTGGTGGGAACATTTTCTACTGATAAGAACATGGAACCAGCAGCCAGGAGTTACTGTGTCTATTCCTGACTCTAGCAATGACCTGCTGCAGGAGCTGGGACAAGCTATTTACATTCCTTGAGCCTCACTTTATTCTATGTGTAAAACTGAAATAATATTTATATACTTCTCAGGGGTGTTGTGAGACTAAAGTTAATTAATACTGGTGCAGTGCTTTGAGATCCTTAGATGGAAGATGCTGTAGAAATGCAAGCTATCATTCTAAAGAGGAAGACAAAGCTTTGAAAGATCTGCTCAGACAGGGAAACGGACTTCCAAGGGTTCTTATTTTATGACATAAGAGATGATATAAGCTCTTTAAGGCAGGGACCATCCTTTTGTTCTGTGTTTGTACAAGGTGCAGCACAATGAGGACCTTGTCCGTGACCGGAGTGCTACCACAATAGTAATAATACAGTTCATTACAATTTTTAAAAAGCTTTTTAAAAATTGTATTAGGAATTAGCCTATAGACCGTTTTCCTTTTTTAGAACTTTAGATTTGTTTTATAAAACATGAGAACATCTGAAAGAGTTCCGGAGAACTTTAAAATCTAGAACATTGTAAAATGCCTCATTGCTCATAGTAAGGTCAATTTGATTTTCCTCATCTTTGTTCAGGTGCTAAGTAAAAGTGTCAAGCGACGAACTAAAAAATACACTTAAAAAAAGATCTATTTGAGAAGTGGATCTAGTTAAAGAAGTGGGAGTCAGCCAGTGGATTCACTATGATCTTAGGCCTAACATTTTCAAAACTGCCCACTTCGGTCTCTCAAACTGGACACTTAAAAAGGAAGTACGTCAAATCAGCGGATACTCCTGAAAATTTCAGCATTAGGGCTGGTCCACACTAACCCCCCAGTTCGAACTAAGATACGCAACTTCAACTACGTGAATAACGTAGCTGAAGTCGAAGTACCTTAGTTCGAACTACAAAGTACTTACCGCGGGTCCACATGCGGCAGGCAGGCTCCCCCGTCGACTCCGCGTACTCCTCTCGCGGAGCAGGAGTACCGGCGTCGACGGCGAGCACTTCCGGGATCGATTTATCGCGTCTAGACAAGACGCGATAAATCGATCCCAGAAGATCGATTGCTTACCGCCGAACCCGGAGGTAAGTATAGACGTACCCTTAGACTCTCAGCACCTTAGTTTCATCTTTGCAAATCACTTTGAGATCTTCTGCTGAATGGTGCTAAGGGCAAAGTATTGCTATCAATATTCTGCTTTTATATCAGAAATGCTTATCAGCATGCCAGAAGTGTCCATGGTTAATTCATTCATTTTTCCTGAAGTCCCAATACTACTAAACTCTTTCTACTGAAGGTACCTCCCTCCACTTTAACTCTTAATAACTTCAAGTTAAAGAGTGATGTATTATTCATTTATTAGTATGTGTTATGATTAATTATGAATTGGCTATTAGTTGTAATTGACCCTTGGCCTCCATAACAAGAGAAAAAACTAAATGGTTAGAGAATCTGTAAGAATCTGTAAGTAGAGTATTCTTTCCCACCCAATATAGCATTTTTAAATATACTTTTTCGATGTAAAATGCTGGAATTATCCAAGGGGTGTTTATACATTTGAAGATATAAAGAGATTATCATTAGTATGGGCAAAAATCCAAGTCCCCTTCAGTGCATGAAACTGGATGATCTGAACTTAAAACAAGCTAAAGGACTTGGATTTTCAGCAGTTCAGACTAATGAGCTCTTACCTATGTGGATGTGGTTCCTTAACTGCGCAACTTGTAATCCCTGTCAGCTAGTCACTTTGCTGGTTCTGTCAAAGCTCTTTTATATGTATTGTATATAACACTCAATTGGTATTTAATTCCCCACAATTTCTGCTATAGTTAATCTTAATTAATTGCCTACTTAAACATAGAATGTAAAGTGCCACCAGAATTACTTTAAGTGTAGAAGACAGTGTTGTGTTTTCCCTATGAATGACAAACAAGGAACGAAGCAAATAAATGCTTGCAAGAGGAAATCTCTAGTTATTTGAAGAGGGACATCCCCCAATCGAAGGAGATTTCAGAAGATATCCCTTTAGATGTGTGAATTTTCTGAAGAGTGAACGCTTGAGCAGTGCAAACTCTTTGATGGAGGGAAACCCTCTAACTCACATGATCTCTTTGAAACCTTCAAAGTGAAGAGAGGTCTTTGAAGCAAGAACTTCAACAAGGAAAACCACATGTGCATTGCCAAAAACTTTGTAATTTAAAGGAAAACTGCAATGATTTGCTCTAACGCCTTAAGTAGTTAAATAAATATTTACCATGTAAGTACACATTCCAAGAGGGAAATAAAACTTCATTGGAAAGGGCTGACTATGAAAGAGTGTTTCAATGAAGCCAGCTAACCTCCCCAAGAAAAAATATTATACTTTCTTAACAAAAACTCTATTCCTTTGTAGAAAAACCCCAAACATTAAAAACTACAAAATCAGCAAAGAAAGGATTCAGCCTATTTCCCACTGCCATATAATCCTCATCACTCACTGTCACACCACCTCACTTACACTGCCCAATTCAACCTTAACTTAGCTGACTAAAATACGTGCAAAAGTCAAATAACAAAAGCCAGAAACAAGTTAGTAAACCTGAGAAGGGAGAGGGATGGTAGTCTTCAGCCCCATCCCTCGTAAATATCTGTCCACATCATATACTTATCACACCATGGTGGGATGATTAGCAGTCTAAAACTTGATTTAGCCCAGTTGTCTTATGACAGTGGTGTGTTTTACAACATCATGGAGGAGATTTGAGTCCACTTCTCAGTCCCACCCTCATTCCTGACAGACTCCCAGATCATCATCATCCAGTTCACATTACGGCCTCAGTTAGAAGGATGGTAGCTTTAGTGTTCAGTCTTGTGACTAGGAGAGGGAGTTATGTGATGCCAAAAGGTTCCAGCCAGGTGCAGCAGAACTTTGAGCTATCTACCCAGCATCTCCATGGCAATACATGGAGGTGTATACCATGCAGCAATTATTTTTCTAGTGACTGACTGCTCCTTAGTTTCTTTTTGGAGCTAGAAGCTGGACCAGGAGGGTCTGATGACTCTCATGCTTATATCACACATCTCATGATATTTGGTGCTTTTTAAAGCCCCAGCTCTTGGAATCCTGTGATTAGGTGATAATCTCACGTTTCCATTTTAACAAAAAATCAAGTCCCCATGGTTGTGAAGCAAAGCTTGAAAATGTGAGCTGGCTGCAACCTAAAGGCTCAGAAACCAGAAGGCAAATTAAAGAACCTCCAACTAAAAACATCTTACAATTTTCAAGTCAATCTCATGATTTAAGTGAAGCCCAACTCATGATTTTTGAATGCAAAGCTGAAATAGGGTTAAGATGGGACTTCTTCTACAGCCTAATTCAGAGTTTTGACTTAAATCTCTCTCCTTCATTCTTCATACGGTGAGACAATAAAGCAGTGACTGTTGGAAGTTCCCTCAGAAGTCTAAATAGACATAATGAGGAGATCCCCTGGGTGATCTGATTCCTTGTGAGAAGCTATTGCTTCTTGCAACGGAAGTCTGGATAAAGATAGTGACTGGTTTGGGTATAAAGGTGTGTATACAGTTCATCTCTTATTTTATAACCCCACCTTATGTTTCTTGTATATATTTAGCTCATTATACTTATATTAGACAAATTCATCTACTTTGCATTATTCTGATCACATGCCCAGTGCTCCCCTTTTGCTCCCTGGAACACTAATGCTAATTACAATTATCAGTGGACTCTGATGATAATAATCACTAATAATTTTAGGACAAGTGGCCAAATTCCCTTGGACCTAATGGATAATTTACAGCCTCGAGCAATTATATACAAAGTTTAATGGAACATATACAGGTTAAAAATTGTATTTAAAAAAAAATTAATCACCATGCCTATGCTACTAATAATATTTAAGATTATTCAACTGAAATAATTCTTCAGCTCTAATTTATTTTTCAATGTTAATGTTAGTTTGTTGCATTGTACAATGAAAATTAACTAACTAGTGCACTAGCATAGTCTGGGGTTGCAGGGATTATTATTTAAAATATTGTTTCCATTGAAGAGTTCTTGTTGCTGTTTTAATGTAAACATTTCTATTGGTTTTACAGCAGTTTTTTAAAAAATATTTTTACAACAATTATTCAGAGCATCGACTCTGACGTGACAGCATCCTTCACCAGCTATACTGTCTGTCTCATCACTGTTGCCCATTCATTTGCTAAATGAAAAAGAAAAAAAAACCCTACTCTAGAAAACCAGCTACCAATTATGGACCGTTATCAGAAAAATCAGAAATAGAAAAAAACCTACTAAGTTATCAGATCCATGTCCCCCCCCCCCCCCACCCGGTCAATCTTGGTAAAGACAGGACAAAGATACTGATACAGAAAGAACCCCAGTGACAGCAGAAATCTCCATTCATGCTCAGCATTCCAAAACCACTTCATATTCACCAGGTAGATTATGAACTTTATATCATAACAAAAAAACAATCAGCTGAAGGCACAATATGGAACAAATTAATGCTTCTTTACACGTGATGATTTTCCCAGAGCTCTAAGCATTTTTGTCTTGCTGGTACAGCATTGCAGAGGCTTCAGGGAAATGTTTAGAATATAAAATACTGTTTCCATTGGCCAGCCCCCCCCAAAGGTGAGAGTACACAGACTTTGCACAAATGAACAGAGGAGCTAGATAGACTTAGGGTGACCAGACAGCAAATGTGAAAAATCAGGACACGGGGTGGGGGGGGGAGGGGTAATAGGAGCCTATATAAGAAAGAGACCCAAAAATCGGGACTGTCCCTATAAAATCGGGACATCTGGTCACCCTAGATAGACTAGAGGGAAAGACTCTCTCCAGCTCCCTAGCAGTTCAGTGAGGAGCAACTCAGTAGTGACTCCTCTGTGACTACTATCACCCAATTGATAGCAGCAGTATCTGCTGCCTCGAAATGAAGCACACATAACAAGCAGCAATTAGCCAATGGATCTGCAAAGTGGCAGTCCCCCTGTTCACACCAAGCCTGCCCTTGTTGAAAGTCCCAGGCTCCTTCCACAATGCCATGTAGGGGAACACAGAAGAGCTACACAGAATGCAGGGGATGTGGATTACCTCTGGACCCCCTCTCCATAGTTTAGCCCACACCCCACACCAGTCACAGTGGAATTATAGCTACTTCATCTTATTCAGGGTCTTCAGTGCCCAGAGAGATGGTAGGCAGTGTTTGACTAATGGCATCATTTGCTGACACCTCAAATTGAAAAAAAAGTTAACAGAAAAGATGCTCGTAACATCATAAAACACACTATGCTGTCATCGTCTGATGATGTAATAATGTTGCACACATCAAATAAACTGCCCAAATTTTTAAAACTTGCAATACATGTTACTGGGTGCTAGGCTATTGGCCAGGGAGGAACATATAAATAAATGGAGAACCCGGAAGAGTAAGTACAAACAAGAAATATTTTCCCTTATTCATATTCAGTTAAGAAAGATTTTATTTCTTAGTGTTTTTATTTACAGATTAAAATTTCATTTTTCCCTACTAAGGAAAATGGCAAAAGGTAACATATTTACATGCTGTATTCATTCTCTCTCAAGAACTTATGTTTATTTTAATAGAAAAATTGGCATATATGTTGCATATTCATTAGTAGTATATACACTTTCAAAGAGCTCACCACAATGGCATCTGAGTGCTGTACAAAATAAAACTAAAATATAGATTAGAACCATGAAATGTCCCTAATCAGATAGATCCTGATTCAAAACCCACACTTTCCATTGACTTCAATGGGATTTGAAATAGACCCATTAATTCCATTCCACTATATCTCCAAAATTTCATGAAATAAATCCGTAGTGTTTTCTCATGGAAAATTCCCATGATAAGTGTATATTCAAATGCAAAAAAAAATTGTTACCTTAGCGCTGAAATTTCTCAAGTGTATTTCCCTCATAACAATGCACACACTAAAAAGCAAGGAAATTGCAAGTTAAGGCAACATTCCCATCTAACACAATACCATTCTCCAAGAATTAGCTCATTCCCACCAATACACTAACCCTCCACCCCCTGGTCTAACAGACTCACTTTCAATTCTCCAATGCTATCACCCTTGATACACACACCAAAAAGAACTGGAAACCCCACTGCAACGTACCATCTTAACACTGTCATTATTTAATCATTTAGGGCTCATTTGTGCCATTTAAGCATAGCCCGCAATGAGGAGCCGCGCAACGCTACCCATCCCAGTGACACCACTATTAGGCATATCGCCTTAAGAAGGCAGAGTGCTTCCCATCCCTCCTGGGCATGCAGTGCTTGCACAGTCATTAATACAACCCTTTGTAAGGAGCAGCTTACTTTTCCACTGCACACAGCCAGCCAACTACATTAACTGGTGGATTAGGTGCTCAGAGCATTAGTACCACTCTCTTCCAAGGGAGTCAGGAGGGTCAGTTTCTGGCCATCCAAGAGGGTGGAAGTGGAGGCTCCATATACCCCCTCTTTTATTACACACCTGCATAAGGGACAGGAAGTCTCAGACGCCTAATGGCAATTCTAATATTGAAATTATGATCCTAGCATCTTCATATACTTCCATGGTCTTTGGATCAGGCCCTAAAATGTTTCCACTTCTTCCTTTGGTTTCTGTAAGGAGATTTTGTGATAAAAATAAAAAAAATCCTCAACAGACTCAACTGCATTGGATCAGACACTATATACATTTCAAATCAGAATCCTGCCCATTTAGTGAATCTACTGAAGAAGGAAGTATTATTAGAAAGTTCTCAGTAATAAGGCTTTTTCTAGAAAATGTAACAATCATTTTCAAACCAAAGAATTTAGTCACATTCCACTCTTTTCCCAGACATAATGAACAACTGTACGAAACTGACGTGGATGAAGAAATCCTTCATGAAGGAACGATGGTAAAAATGAACAAAGACAGTGATGATGGTGAAAGAGGGAAATGTTTTGATGGATCAGATTCTGCCTCAGAATTATTTGATACATCTGATATTGCACATTCTGCAACCAAGTTTGATCCTTCTAAGAAGCTGCGTGTTCAACAGGAAATGGCAGAGAAAGCATGTATGCAATCTATTAAGCTATTCACTTATCACAGTCTAAGATAAAATGTGATATTAGATAAAGGAAATGCTAGCAAATAAACTCTGAATTTTCCTAGTATTCAGTCCAGTTCTCCCCATGAAATCAATGGAGGTTTTGCCTGTGTGAAGACAGCAGGATAGAATCAATAGTCTATATCCTAAGTAGTTAAGATTAGATGTTATATAAATTATGTAGGTACAAAACTTGTGAATTTTGTTCGTTGAGATCTTTGGTCCATGTAGATCCCACTTATGGTGCAGCAGCACCCCTTACACAGGAGTTCAGACATTCAAATAGGTTCATGCCCACACACGCCCCCTCACATGCATAAAGGGGCAGAGTGACCAATGCATGCTCAGTTCCTTTGCCACCCAAAGTCTCAAGAGACGTCTCTGAGCTGTGGGGATGGAGGGTGGATAGTGGGATCCATTTGCACAGAATATCTTGAAGAACAACAGTTACTCTAAGGTTTCTTCTTCTTCAAGTTCTTGCATATGTGGCTCCTACTTATGGTGATTAACTAGCAGTTTGGTGAATAAGGTGGTGGGAGCTAAAAATTCATTTGAACATGGACTGCAGAACTGATCTTCCAAGTTGAGCATCCACTCTAGATGCTCATATTAGAGAGAAATGGTTGGTCAATGAGGACCACGTTGCTGCTCTACAAAATTTCAATGATTGGACTCTGCTGAAGCATGCTGCCAAAGTAGCTTGGGCCCTGGTAGGATAAGCAGTTACCCAGCTTGTTAGCTGTAACTTATTGATGATGTAAGAAATCTTGATACAGTCCACGATCCCTTTGAATAATCCTTGAGAGGAGAGTGGCCTACCTTTTGATGCACTACCATATGCTATAAAGAGAGTCTAGGAAATTTTCTGAACTCTCTCATTCTACTAAGATAGTACAATAGGATACTTTTGGCATCTAGGGTATGTAACTTTGCCTTATCTGGGGACGAGTGAGGCCTTGGAAAAAATATAGGTAAGCGTATATATTGATTAATATGAAATTCTGAGACAATATTAGGGATAAACCTACGGTGATGTTGCATAGTCACCCAGTCTGCACAGCATACTGTATATGGGGACTTAGATATGAGTGTCAGGATCTCACTCACTCTACTTGCTGAAGTGTGTGGCACCAGAAATGCCACTTTAATTGATAAGTGAGAGAGGGAACAAAAAGCCAGAGGTTCAAATGGAGGGTCCATAAGTGAAGAGAGGAAGTCCATAAGTGAGGTCCCAAGAAGGTGGTATTTCCCTTATTGGTGGATACATGTGCAATAAGCCTTTAAGAAATCTTTCGACAGTTGTATGAGAAAACACCAAAGAACCTTGGAAAGGAGGAAGAAAGGCTGAGACCACAGCAAAGTGAACTTTCATCTAGTGCAGGGATTGGCAACCGTTGGCACTCGGCCAGCCAGGATAAGCGCCCTGGCAGGCCGGGCCAGTTTGTTTACCTGCCGCGTCCACAGATTCAGCCGATCGCAGCTCCCACTGGCCGCGGTTCGCCATTCCAGGCCAATGGGGGCTGTGAGAAGTGGCGGCCAGCACATCCCTCGGCACGCGCCGCTTCCCGCAGCCCCCATTGGCCTGGAGCGGCGAACTTGTGGACAGTGGGAGCTGCGACCAGCCGAACCTACAGATGCGGCAGGTAAACAAACCGGGGCTTACTCTGGCGGGCCGCAGGTTGCCGATCCCTGATCTAGTGACAGTCTTGGGGAAGTGGCCTCTACCTGGCTGAAGAACTACCTGAGTATCCTTGACTCAGTGGGCAGCAGGATTGCCTGACTGCTCCAGCTGCTGAGCCTTAGAGGTCTTGTGCTTCCTAGGGGGTAACAAGCTCTGTGTTATCTCCCTTGTCACTGGAGCTCACTGACTGAACTCCCAACGTTAGATCAGAGTCTGCCTGAGGGCTTCTAGCGAGACAGGGTGGGTGAGGTAATAACTTTTAGTGGACAAACTTCTGTTCGTGAGAGGGACAAGCTTTCAAGCTACACAGAGCTCTTCATCAGATCTGGGAAAGGTACTCAGAGAATCACAGCTAAATGCAAGGTGGAATAGATTGTTTAGCATAAGGTGAAGTGGCCCATTAACATCTCTTCAGTCATAGGACAAAAAAGGGGAGTTAGTGGGTTTCAGATTGTTGTAATGAGCCATACATCCAGTGTCTTCATTAAAACCATGATTTTTAGTGTCTAGCAAAATTAAGGATTTAAGCTCCCAGGCTTGTCTTTTGGAGGTGTTGTGCAGGTTTCCTTTGAGGACATAGACAGAGGAAAGATATGAAGTTATAATTTTGTGAAAAGCATTCACCTCAAGGTAATGTGGTGATTTGTCTTATTTTTCTATGTGAGTTCTTTCAAGAGCGTAGTGATTGTCTGGTTTCACCCACATAGTTGCTATTGGAGCATTCAGTGCACTGGATGAAGAATACCACATGTGATAGGCATGTGTAGGACCCAAAGATCTTGAAAGGCATGTTGTGGAGGATATTGATCATTGTAGCAATGGAAATTTGTCTGCAGGTTTTACATCTGTTTTTCTGGCTGGATCTGGTGCTCTCTGAGTTAGTTGGTGGGTCCTGATCTGTGGGGAGCTTGCTTCTGATGATGAGGCTGGCCAGAGGAGGGAAATTCAGGAAAGATTTCTTTCAGAATGTGGTCCATATCAAGTATAGTTTGTAATTGTTTAAGGATACCCCATATGGGTTCCAATGTGGAGTGGCAGGTGACAACTAGGATTGTGCAGTTGCGGGGGAGGTTATTTTCTGTATTGAAGTAGGTTCTCTTGGGGTATTTGGGTGGCCCATTCCAAGATGTGATCTACTTCTCTGGTGGAGTTTCCCTGTTTGGTGAAGGCGGTTTTAAGTATGTTAAGGTGTGTACCCTGGATTTTTTCTTCTGACCATTTTCTGTGGTGGCCGAGTGCCGGGTGGTAGATAACGGATTTCTTGGTGTGTTTGAGGTGGCTACTGGGTCTGTAAAGGCAGGTATGGTGATCAGTGCGTTTCTTGTACATAGTTGTCTCTAGGGTTCCATTGTTGAAGCTGATGGTGGTGTCCAGGAAATTGATGCTAGTGTGGGAGTGATCTAGGGAGAGTTTGATGGATGGGTGGTGGTGGTTCAAGTTGTGGTGGAAATCTATGAGGGAGTTTAGGTCTCAAAGATTTTTCCATTAAAAAGAGCCTCAGTCTATGTTCTCTGGATCTCTGAGCGCACTTCTTAAAAGCCCTGCAGATGGCACACTTTGAGAGGACATGAGATTCCTCTAAGAAAAAAGCTAAGGGTTGTTTCTATCTGTGAGGGGAATGACTTTCCTGCAGGAAGGCATAAAGGCTGAACTGACAAGGTAATTGACTAGCCTCACTGACTATACGAGAAAAGAAAAGAAAAGAAAAGAAAAGAAAAGAAAAGAAAAGAAAAGAAAAGAAAATGTTTGCTGCTTTTCAGTCTTTCTTTATTTTTGTTTTAAACTAAGTAGCTAACAACTAAATAACCAATAACCAAGTTAATAACTTATAACTAACTAAACGAACAGTCTAAATAAGGACACAAAGTGTTCCAACTCTAATTCGAATGGCATTAGAAGGAACTGAGAGTGAAACAGGTCATGCCACCCTTTATGCCGGTCAGGAGTCTGCGGGCATGAAGGGTGCATGCGCGACCCCTACTGGACACTGCTAGTTGCACTTCCGAACTCCGGTGCCGGAGGTGCTGCCACACCATAAGTGGGAGCCACATGCATAGGAACTCAAAGAAGAGGGAAGTTAGAATTGAAGTTAGACTTGAAGTTTTCAAAATAAGATTTGTTTGGTTGCTTACATGAAATGGCTGATAGCACCAGAGGTCATTTTTAACATACAGATTTTTAAAAATTGCACCCTTTTCCCTCCTCACTCCACAATGTGACTTAATGTACATATACCTGCTCATCAGTTCAATAATCTTCTGAAGCACAAACCTGGCAATGTTTTCAGAAGCCCCCTATGTAATTACAGATGTGTCAGCATGACCATTTCTCCCATGAAGATCACCTTGAGCTGAAACTTGGTTCATAAGATCACTTCAATATATAAATTGTATGATGGTAACAGAAACATTAATTGTTGATTCCCTAATGAATTTGTTACTGGGTTTTAGTCCTAGATTCAGTTTTTGGTGAACTGCCTCCAAAATCACTGATCAAGACCAATCTCCTCTTCGCAAAGCCTGCACGTCCTAAACAAAGACCACAAACAAAGCGGTATCCACTTTTCTTCAGCAAAGAGGTAAGCATCTGACATCTAAACTATGGAGTAAGTATAGGGACAGAAATGTTTTTGGTAGATTGTTTTCTTTTCTTTTATAGCAAATTAAGAACTTGATTAAATAAAAATGCAGATGCAACTGGGCCATTTCAAGTGACAAGTCAAATGTAAGCTTTTAAAATTAAAGATCAAACCTCCGGTTTTCAGAGGGCCGTTCTTCCTGAAAAAAATCACACCCCTTTCAAATGTCTCAAACTGGGCACTTAAGAGACCTAAAACGTTTTGAAAATCTGAGCCTTGTACGATAATCTAAGAAACACCAAAGATGCCTTTTACAATGTGAACTTTGTGGCAGTCTTAATAGTTATTTGCAAGCCAATATATTTCATTACAAGTAGATGAGAACACTAACTATTTCATTTCACTAACAGTGAAATTTCACTTAAACAACCAAAGAGGCCAGCAAAGGATGATTGCTAGAACAGGACACCTTTAAAATGAGGGTGAACAAAACTGTACTGGAAATCCTGGAAATGTTTGAAAATGGTTGCCTAAGTCTAGACACGGGGGTTATCAACTGGAGGCGGTCCTTACTGCAGTCTTATGTGTATATACTAATTGCAAAACAGCAGCTTTGGTTGTAACCTTACAAAACTCTACCCATCTTGTGGCAATTAAGAACTATCCATTCAAGCTGGCACATTAAAACCCTGGAAACTAGCTAATGCTGATCAGATATTTCACATAAAGGTCTATTAAACCCTGTTGTAGAGCATTGCTACAGCAATCATAGGTTTGGTTTGGTTTTTTGTTTTGTTTTAAAAGAAGGCAATGTACTAAGGTCTTTCAAGAGAGCATTGTGGGTCTCACCATATGCATTCATTTCTGGGTATATTTTGTGATTTTCCTTTGATGATGGAGGGAAGGTAAACCACTTGTATTTTAAGCTTGTGATTTATGCCCATGCTTATTGGATTAATAACAGTGGGTGCCTGTCTTAAGTGTAATTATATGTACTATATTCCTAATAGGCTTTTCTCTACTGTAATTTAAGACTTTTGTAGCTGACGGAGCGAGACATCAGGAAGTGAACGCTGACGTTCTGGAAAAGGACGATCAATATGAAAACGTGAGAAAATGCTTTGTGCGTATTGGTGGGATGCTGGCCATGCCTGTGCCTGTGCCAGGCCCACTCTTCCCCAATGAGGAACTGTTACTGTGAGCAAGACTCAGCAGGGCAGGCACGCTTCTAATTTAGGCTGCATTAGGCTCTTTGCTTCTGCTTCAGCCTGTGCAATAAACCCAAAATCCGAGTGGTGACTCTCTGAGGGAGCTGAACATTAACTTCATTGTGCGCTCTGCTTGGTTGCTATTCTCTGAGCACTGTTCTCCTGCAATGCTACCTGGTGTGAGAACTCTAACAAGACTCCATTTATTTGTGATATAAAGAATCTGAATAAGATAAATTCTCTTCCTTGTGGGAGTTTTATAATGCCACATTATCTGTTAAGCACTAGCATTGTGCATGAGTCTGTACAAGACACAGAAGAAGACAGACACAGTCCTTGTCCCGAAGAGCTTATAATCTAAATAGACAACACAAAAACTTACTGAGAAACCAGACAGTATTTCTATCTTACAAGTTATTTTGTGTGGGAGATATTCTTACTAACATGGGTTAGAGTTATTAGTTAATGCCTTCCTTTCTGCTCAGCTGAAATCCAAAATGTTGATGAACTCTCAGAAATGTATAGTTGGAGCCCAATTTTCAAATGTGGACACGTTAACAGGATGTCCAAATCCAATGTTTGGATGCTCAAACCAGAACATAGGTGCATAAATGCCTGTTTACAGCCTCAATGGTTATACAAATGGCCAGATATAAGATTTGCACGCCCTTTTAAATGTACACATACTTGACAATGGGGTCTTTGACAGGACAACACTGGACGAAAATGGATCTCAAACATCTCTTCGTTAACAGGAAGATACATTGGAGAGAACAATCTTAGTCTAAACATAATGGAACTAGCTCCTGGAATATAATCTTTGAGGGAGTACATGTGGTATGTGGTTTCCCACTTCAATATTAGACTCCACTCAACAGGATGACTGGAAATGGTGACTTTCATTTTGACCTCACATAGAAGCTAGTTGGAAGAGGGGTAGGTTGCCTTAGAAGAAAATGAAAAGATAAACCTTTCAGAGTCAGGTTCCATGGAGCTGGGGGTAGAAAAGGAAGTGAACTGAAAAGTAAATACAGTAGAACCTCAGCAATACAAACACCAGAGTTACAAACTGACTGGTCAACCACACACCTCATTTGGAACCAGAAGTACACAATCAGGCAGCAGCAGACACACACACACACAGCACATGTACAGTACAATTCTGTGTTAAATGTAAAACTACTAAAAAATTAAGGGAAAGTTTAAAAAAAGATTTGACAAGGTAAGGAAACTGTTTCTGTGCTTGTTTCGATTTACATTAAGATGGTTAAAAGCAGCATTTTTCTTCTGCATAGTAAAGTTTCAAAGCTATATTAAGTCAATGTTCAGTTGTAAACTTTTGAAAGAACCACCATAATGGTTTGTTCAGAGTTACGAACATTTCAGAGTTACGAACCACCTCCATTCCTGGGGCATTCGTATCTCGGAAGTTCTACTGTAAAATAACAAAGTGCAATTTAGAAAGGGGTTTAATAAAGATTCTAACTGTAGGTAAAATTTAGATACTGCCTGAGATAAGATCAGCTGCTGCTGAGGTCTAAGTAGCAGTTTTCCAAATCTAATTTGTTCCTTAAATGGGTATTTCAAAGAACTGGGCTATATGTTCCTGATTTCTTTCCCTCATCCCCATGTACAGCGTAAGCCAACTTTCAGATGTTCAGTATTCCAATCTATGAACTATATCATGTGTAATTAGAGGTGTGGAGAAATATTATTTTCATTTACAAAACTATGGGCTATATGCTCATGCAATTCGCATGCCAAAAAGCAAAGTAGCAATTACTAACCACTGTTAGTAGAAAATCTGCTGCAGAATTCTACGCACAATTCTAATTCTAGAGTTTGAATTGTATATGCTACCAGAGCAACTTACAATACAAAAATGGTCCCATGAAGATGACCTGAAAACAGGACTAAAAGGTGATGTAACCTGAAGAAGTGTGGATGTGTCAATGCACAAAAGTGCTAAATGTGCTACCCAGAAAAAAAAATTAAGAATGTAACAAGTTCATTATCAGAAAGTGCAGCATGTTAATGTATGAACGATATATGAACATCCCTAGATGTCTGCAAAAGACATGTTATGATGCTGTCAGTGGTTAATATTTGTAACCAACATTGAAACGAAAAGCGCTGTCATCAGCCATTTCCAGAATCACTGCAGCCTCCTTCAGGAGGTTCAGAAATAATTGAATGACTGACTGTATTAGCCCTACTCTAATTGTCTACACTGGGAGTTCTGTATGTAGAGGGCTTGCAGGATGACAACCACAGTTTGCAGTTGATAAACAATGAATTGAAAGGGGCTTCTTTCCATGTTAACTATCAGCAAACTGAGCTGAGCAAAATGCATTCACTTTGCTTTAATTAAACAGTAGCAGTAGTATATCTCATGTAATCTCTAGCAGTGACTCTCCAAGCTTTCAGGAAAGATAAAATCAAAAATTGAATTGTTATACAGTGAAACAGCTCCTTAGATTAAATTTGCTCTTTTGAAATCATTTTCTTTCAACATTAAGAGTCACTAGGTGTTTTCTATTCTCTCCCTGCTGCCCATGCACCTCTGCCCTTTATCTATATCCTGAAAAGGTTACCTGCAATGGAAATTTTTTTTTTTTTTTTTGCTTTTTTTGCTTCATTATGATATCAAAAGAAAAGGTTTTTAAGTGTATTTTGCCTAGTTTTTACATTATAAATCTTATCACCTTTAACTCGTTATTTAGACAGTGATGCTCAAGGCATGCTAGCTGCTTCCCTAACTAGAGCTGGTCAGGGACTGGCATTTCTGTTCAGCGGGGAATTCCAATATTTTGATTATTTTTCATTCTGTTTTGGAATGAAAAGCTAACATTTTCAAATTACCCTTACAATGAAAATTCAAAAAAAAAATTCAATTCAGGACCATTAGTCATTTTGTAATAGAATATAAAAGTTACAATGAAATGAAATGAAACGAAACGAAAAAACATTTTGACTTTTTCCCCCCAACAATTTTTTGTTGTTGAAATCTACAGATTCCCACAAAATGTTTTGATTGCAACAAAACTGCATTTTTCCATGGAAATCTGGTTTTGACCAGCTCTGACCCTAACAAAGCTGAAGACAGTCCCTGATCCAAATAGCTTGCAGTTTAAAAGTGCAAAGAGACAAAGGATGGGGAAAGGGATGTAATGTATGTCAAGGAGGAAGATTCCAATTCCCTCACCTTCACTGGGTAGCACCTGACTCTACAAGTGGTCCCATTCTCTTCAATAGCTACAGAGATTGGAGGAGAATCGTAAGAGAACAATCACAAAAGCCATAAGACGATAAGATGTTAATCAGGAGCCCTTGATCAGTGTTAAAAGCATCTGAGAGGTCCAGGAGAGTGAGGATGAAGTACAGACCATGAGATCTGGCCAGGAAGAGATTGTCAAGATCTTGATGAGTGCAGTTCAGTGGAAAGGAGTGGGTGGAAGCCATATTGGAAGGGATACAGGATGGAGCTGAAAGGAACTCAAGGCAACAGTTGCAGACTGCACATTTAGATCTTGACTTCCTTGTCTTTGCTTGGTAACTCATTGGAGCACTAGCTTGATTATGGCACAATAAGATACAAGTGAATGGAACCTGAGTAGCAGAAGAAAGGATTTGTAGCCAGACTTTAAAATTCTGATAGAAGTTGCTCATCTTTTTTAAACAAACACCTGACAAAACACTTTTTTTGGGGAAAAGATTCAAAACCCCTACTTTAATTGAGAGGTGAGAAAGCTCCTTCTCTAGCTCTCTAGTCCAGGGAAGAAGAAAACCCCTGTTTTTCATTACAATTCTTTGATTAAAAAACCCTAAATTCTTTCAGGCCTGCTCTAGATTATAAAACAATCTAAAAAGGGCATAACACAATTTGTTTTTCTTTGCAGGCCACTTTACTAAACCTCAGGAGTAACTGCAGGTTTTGTGCAGTTAATTAACTAATAAAATGAGAGGTGACAGTTTAAGAAAACTTAAGTTCATTTTCAGAAAGTGTAGTTTGTTGATGTATGAATAAATTATATTATTCCCCATAAATCTGTGAATGGCAAACCTTAACTAAGCTTGGCCATTTCTGAAACACGGGTCCAATGTCTTGACCAGAAAAAAGACACATATTTGCAGTAGATTTTCAGCATTGCATGTGTTCCTACAGATTTTTAAAGACATTTCTCAGATTGTTCACCACTTTTCCTGATTGCAGTTCAGTGTACAAAGAAAATCAGTATCAGTGTACAGAATGTCAAAGTGGAGAGCTGTTTGGTATATCACACAGCAAAGAGATTCTGGCATCCTGCCATTCTTAATAGAAATCATTATAATCAGATGTTCACCATTTCCCACTTAGTTTCTCCAAATTAATGAAAACATTTGCAATCAAGCAAAATATTTATACTCTCACATTGTATCCTCCTGGATCTTGCATCAAGACAGTTGGTGGACAGACATGAATGGTCTATTTATTAATCTGGTCTTTTTAAAAAAAAACAAAAAAAACCCCCCTAAATATAATATTTTACACACACACAAAATGCCATATTTTAAAACCCTACTTCATTTTAATGGGCTTTGAATGCAAGAAGAATGCAAATTCCTTAATGAAGTGAAAGAGTTATGGAGCAAAGAGTGCAGTATCTTCACGGAATACTGTCTGAATTCCAGGCATTAATGTTTTTTGTGCAGATGAACTGGAATCTACTTAGAAATGTTCATCCATCAGTTATCTACGTATTTATTTACCAACTAACCCTCCAAAGTGGCCTGTACATTGTATGAATGGCTTGTTTCCATTTCCCCTTTAATAATATTCTCATTCTCTTTATGATGTCATCTGCCAAGCATTAACAGCCTGACAGAACAAGGCACAGCTACAGGGGAGATGGCCACAGCAAGAGAGTAAGTTCTTGTGAATACTAGGCTGGGATGAAAATGTCTGAGAGATGGAATTTGTCTTGATTCAGGATTAGTGTTTTGGATTTTTGAAGTGTTTGTCCTGCCATAAAATCAGAGATTTTAGACAAAGCAAACATTTATTAGCTTATAAAAATGTGTTGAAAATGGCAAGAAAAGCGGTTAGCTAAATTTGGGGTCTTGTGGGTTGTTCCATTTAGAGAAAGAAATTGATGATAGGACGAGAAAATACTTGACTCTAAATACCTTTTAATTCGTCCCTGCAGAGTGCAACATTTTGGTATATTCTGCGATTCACATACCTGTAGTCCTCACAATGATGCAGTGTAGACAGAACCTCAGTCTGTTTTGCTTCTGCTGACTCACTCTCACCCCCACCTCCCACCCAAAAAACAATACCCAAGAAGGAGGTCCACCCAGGTCATTCAAATTTCTGAACAGCCTTACACTTTTTGGCCAGAGACACATGCCTATGTTTTGTGTTTGGAGACTGCTATTATTTCAGTCACTTCTTTATATTCATCCTAAATGAAAGGCAGTGGTTACACCCAACCCACAACAACAAGGTTGAACCCAACTCACAACAATACTAATCTAATACAGGAAGCTCTAATTTTGACAAAAAAGTCAGTGCATGTTCATATAATTTTTAGCTACATATTGAGATACTAAAAACAAAACAAAAAGGGGCTGAATCTTTCCCTTTAGCCAACTAGCCATGCAGGGTGGGGATTGCCATCTCTATGACCAGCAACTCAGAATTCCTGCTAGCCCAAGGACTTAAATGATGGATAAACCTTGAGCTGGCCCCTTGCATGAATTTCACCAAGAGCAAGCAGGGATTAAGTAGTGCCAGTTAGCATGTGTTACTGCTAGCCACATAGGGTACATCTACACCAGTGGTTCTCAAACTTTTTTTTCATGGACCACTTTAAAATTGCTGAGGGTCTCAGCAGACCACTTAATGATCTTTCCAAATGTTGTTTGTACCGTTAGTTAACTATTGTAAAGAGCTTTGGATAAAAGTGATATATAGATATATAAAAACTCAATAATAATTAACAATTTTTGTTCTACAAATAAAAGCACACAACTCATTTTAATATCAGTAGTCTTACCTTTCTAATGCAATGAATGTGCCCTCTCTCCCCCACCGCAGCAGCCTCTGAGCTGGGGCTGGGAAGGAGGGGGGGGTCTCTCCCCCACCACAGTAGCCACAGAGCTGAGGCTGGGAAGGAGGGCCGTCTCTCCCCAGCAGCCGCAGCCCTGGAGTTGGGGAAAGTCGCCTCTTTCTCTGGCCACCACAGCCCTGCACATCCCAAATTCCCCTCTTCTCACCCCATGACTCCCTCCCACCTACCTCCTATTCCCCCCAAGGCCGCTACCTCACCTTACATGTGCTTCTTCTCCAGGGAACTATCCTCAGACCACCTGAACGGAGCTCACAGACAGGGCCGGCCCACAACATTTTGGCACCTGAGGCGGGGAGCTCAAATGACGCCCCCATGCCCCTCACTTGGGCCAAAACTTTGAAAGGTCTCAATTCTGCCTTCTTCCTGTTCTACTCCTCTCATGGTACTGCTCTAAATCACCTAAACTGCAGCAGGATGATACCTTCTTGCCAGTGGACAAAGGTCTCTTTCATTGACTGAATCAAGACTACTGGTCTCTTCTTCCCAATACAAGAAAATGTGCCTTTCACTCATTCATATTGCGGCATGATGGTCTCTTCTCACCAGAGATAGAAATTCTCTCTCAGTGATTCAGACTTTCCTAGAGGTGAATCTCTTGCATGAAGAACAGTTATGTGTCTCCTTAGCAATGGGCAGAGTGCAGGTTTTCTTGGCATCATTAAAGCTGGTGTTAGCTTCTCTCCCTTTCTCCACTCCCCTTTGTTCTCTCTCTTACACCAGTGTCAGTGGAAGGACAGAAGCGTCATATCTTGAAGTCTCATCTGCTGATTGAGGTATATCTGGGACTAATGTGTCCTCGCTGTTATGATCGGACTTGAATGATGAAGGAAAATATTAGAAGGTTCTATTAAACACCAAAAATGTGCTCTGATAATTGCCTGGCTCATTTAAAATTCAAAATGGAAATAAAGTGCACATTTTTTACAGCAAGAGTAATGAACCAATGGAACAGCTTACCTAAGGATTTGGAGGATTCTTCATTACTTGAAATTTAAGTCTACATTAAAATAAAAATATATTCTGAGAGGTTCTAGTCTAAGCAGAAGGGCTTGATGCAGAAATTACTGGGTGAAATTCTGTCCTGTGTCGTGCAGGAGTTCAGACTAAATGATCAGAAAGGTCTCTTCTGGCCTTAATCTATGAATTTAACTGCCTTGATGCCAGGGCTCTAATGGGGAGACCCTGCCCCGTTATGCATCAAACAGCATTGCATCATGGAAATGTTCAACCACAACAGCCCTTCGCAAGTACCAGCTTGCACTGGAACAAACAAAATAAGACTATCCTCCTGTTGAAAGTAAGCCTCCCCTCATGCGTCATTGTATCTAATCAGAGTCTCTACAATATACTTTATTATCCTCTTTGTTTTCTTGATGTAAGATTAAATTATTACATTTCCAGATATTTTCCCATTGATGTTTACTTAAATAGCTTACATTAAAATTGTAATAATTCTTTGGATGGTCCAGACTGTTCGTCATCTCATTTCTTTTCACTAGGATAGGTCCGCAAATTAGATCTTTCTTCTCCAAGGCCGTCTTGGATGAATGATTTAATTAACAAGGAAAGAAACAAACAACAACAACAAAAATCTTTGCATGCATTCAAAAGGCTTTCAAGCAAAATAATTATGAAAGAATTATTAAAATTTTATGAAAATTCCAACAGCATGAACTAAAGAGGCCACAAAGTGCCATTGGCAGCGAATCATTCAATTCTTAGATACATGTGAGTGGCAAGAACATTTGCCGCACTGTACTTGAGTGTAAATCATTCACAGTATATCAGCTCATGAAATTTAAGATAGTTCACTTTGAACCCAAAACAATTACCACTATGATGATTTTATAAAGTGTCTCTTTTCCTGGGAAGAGAAGCATCTAAATCACGATCAACTTTGAGCCACACAACTGATGGCAGGTATTCTCATCTCAGTGGGCAGAAAGTTGTGCACATAAATCCCATGCCAAGATGAGTTCATATTATTTTAAACATTAAGCATATATATATATATATATATATATATATATATACACACACACACACACACACATACAGGGGCATGCACAGAAATTTAACTTTGATCCCTGGGGGAGCGGGGGGAAGCATGTTCTGTGGCAGGAGCTCGCTCTTCCCTCCCCCATGACCTGTCAGGAGCCCGCTCTCCCACCCCTCCACCCCTCTCACCACCACCACTGTGGCCCAAGGGCTGGAGGAGTTCTGTGCCCCCCAACTATTATTGGGGGGGGGGGGGGGGGGGAGGCTGTGCTCCTGCTTTCCCCCCCTTGTGCATGCCCGTTTGTATTTTAAAGCCAAATATACCAGTTCTTCAGTTGTTTTTATATGTAATCACTAACTGATTTATTTTTAGTTTCTTTACACTTTTTTTAGAGTAGGAAAACTGCTGTCTAACCCAGATATGTTCTGCCCAGTTATTTTTATCTCAGAACAAGGCTAATACATATTTCCATATCAGCTTTTTCTTCTTAGCAAGAGGCATGACAAATGAGGGAGGGAGGAACAGAAAGCAGGAGGAATTAAATCAAAACAACAAAGCGACAGCATGCCTGCCCTCTATAGCATCCAATCAAGTTATCAATATCCTGCAGAGGAAGAAACTGAAGGGCAAGTTGCTTAAATATGTCCCAATACACACAGAACCAAAAATCCTACTAAAGCCAATGGGCATTTAAGTATTCAAGAAATGCAGGATCAGCACAAAAAATTCAAATTTAGGTAAACATACTCAAGAACTGGCAAATAAACAGCAATACACTCAAAGGACAAGGGGTCCACACCTCTTCCCAAAAGTCAGTGGACGTTTTGCCATTGACCTCAGTTAAAACTGTATGGAGCCCCAAGGTCCTGCAGCCCTCACCCACTGTCTTGCCTGGTTGTGGACTGCAGGATTTATGGACATTGTCATTACTTTCATTGAGAGGTCCTGCCTGGATAAATATTGCAGATATTAGGCCAGAAGTGAAGAAACACATTTACAAGCTCTTAAAATCTTTCCTAACCAAGCAATTCATACATAGTGCCTTCTAGAATGTCCACCATGCTAACTTGACACAGTTGCATTTTCCCCATACTAAAAGAGCAACCATGTGCTAATACTTTCAGTCCAACTAACTCAAAAGGAAAAACATCTTTATGAGAGTATTTCCTTTCTGAGAGTCTGTGCTCAGATGAACACAAAATGGCTACCTATCTCTATAGACAGTATAGTAATGAGATTTAAAAAGTGCCTGAGACAAGATAAAGAGTTATAAGAAGATGCACGCTACATACATCACAGCCAGTCTTGCAATTGAGACATCAAAGGCACCTATCTGACCCCCATTCCTATAGTTTGTGACCACCTGACAATATTTAATGTATTTATCCTCACAACCCCCCCATTTTACAGATGGGGAACTGAGACAGAGAAACTAAGTGGCCTGCCCAAGGTCACACAGGAAGTCTGTGGCTAGTTAGGAAATTGAACCCAGGTCTTCCAACTCCCTGCACCCTAACTCCTGACTCACTCTGACTCCATGTACAATCACCCTATTAGGTTTCTGTAGCAGAGTGTGGCAGGGCCCCCTTGGCTTCTGTCTCTGTTAGGCTCTGGGTTTTGTAACCACTGGTGCAGCTTGTTCCCACCACCGTTTCACCACGTACCAGTAACCCTTCACCTTCTGCAGGCAGGAAAGAAGGGAGAGCTACCTCCCTGCTTCCATTCCCTGCCTTTTTCCTTTCATCCTGTTCTCCTCTGGCTTCCTTCCCCTGAGGCTTTTATGCAGCCCCAGGCTAATTAGGTAGCAGCTGTCTCCGCCTCCCAATTAGGGCCAGGGTACCTCCAGCCTGCTCTAATTTGTTCCCTAATGAGGAGCGGGCATGACACAGGGATGAATCTGCAACCCTTTGCCCAGCACCGTGTCACAGTTTCCTTTTTAGATACTGATGCTCGCACACTTAAATATTCTGATACTACTAGCCCAATAATACTATACACATCATAAAGACAAACACAGCGACCCTGAATTGTATTTACATTTGATGTGGGTGCTGTAATCTAGCAAATATAATATGTATTTTGTGACTTAAAAAGAAACAGCACATACACACAAACCCTCAACCAAATGAGCACATCTCCTTTCTTTCTCTATTCTGCTTGCCTTAGGCCCAGAAGCAGTAAAACAAGGATCACTTGCAGGCCAAGTAGCTTTCTCCAAACTCTAGATTAAACTCCATCTGGCCTGTATTCTGGTTACTGCCATCAGTGGTGAAATGGAATATAATTTAAGGGGCGGGGGAATCAATGGAAGATAAAACTGTGCATGTGGATGGAATTCTAATAGTCTAGTCATATTACTACAGTTTCCACCTCCAGGTGCATGTAACTCAGACTGCTAGACATTAAGGAAGTATAATTAGTGCTGGTGGTACAAAGTCAGCAGCTCAGTTTTTCCTCTCTTTTTTAGTCAAAATGCAAGACTTGCACTGTATGAAAAGTATGTTCCAGGTAAGAGTGTGACTGGGGGGTTTTAAACTCATTACTCAGTTACCAGAGGAAATGACTTGGTGACCTAAATATAAACCACCTAATCCTGCTAGGTGCTGTGTGGCATTATCTCAGAGGAGACATTCAGCAGCTTGTAGTGCTGGGTCCAAGGATTGCAATATCCTCAGTCTGAAGCATAGCTTCCCATCCCAGCAGGGTGATCTCAGCTCTCCATGCATCCGAAGTGGATAGAAGGAGTATGATGTTTGACTTTCACATGAGACCTACAAACAGGTCTGTCCTGCTCTCGGAGAACAGTCCATGCCATTACTTGAAACTGAGCTAATCAAAGGGTCTATGAATAGAAGAGACTAATACAAGAAGCTGAAGCAGTGCAGAAGGCTATAGCGAGGTTGTTGTATTCAGCATGGTAGGTAGTTAAAACGACTTGCCATTTTGAGTACTCATCCAATTTGATTTAAAATGTTAACAAAAGACAGAGAGAAAGAATTAACTTTTAACCAAAGACAGGGGAATAATTAATTCAATGTTCACCAGTAAGGGTGGGTAAAATTTGTGGGAGGGAAATGTTATTGCTCAGGATTTGAAGATATCACATGGGTTTGGATTGAACAAGACCCGATTTGCATAAATTTCTAGTGGTCCATTAGCCTTTTCCATCCTAGACACACGCTAGTCTATCAAAATACTATAGGACCAAGCTGTTCTCAGATATATTTTAATCTGGGCACCTGCAAAATAGGGTGAAAATATGTAATAAAGAGTTAGCAAAAATCAGTCAAATAGAGAAAGGATTAAAGTAAGGAAGTTAAGTGACCAAAGGAATACAAAAGGACACCCAGAGCTCTGTTGCTGTTACTGGAAAAATGCTCTTACTGGGCTCAGAGAAGACTGTGCAGATAAGCTCTGACAGATCAGTGCAGGAGACAGCTGTCACCAACTCAGTGCATGAGGTAAGAAGGGAAACTAGCCATCCAGAAAACACTAAAACTGATGGTACACAAAAAACTGTGGAATGCACAAGTGAACAAGTTAAACAATAGAGAGAAACAATTATTTTCCATTGGGTTCATTTAGATGTGATCTATGCACAGCTTTTGTACCAGTACTATAACTCTTTGGGGGAGGGGTGTGATTTTTTTATTCATATACAACCCTAGTATACAGTGGATGAAGTATATTGTTATAAAGATACCTTATACCCATATGAAATTTATTCCCCTTTCTGTATGGAAATGCACTATGCCAGGATAAGCACTTTTATACTGATATAACATGTCCACATTAAGGAGGGTTGTACCGCTTTAATTATATTAGGATAGTTGAAGTGGTACAACTTGTGTGTTCAGACAAGGTCTTCCTTGTACCAAGGCATGGCAGAACACTGCTAGACAAAAATGTGATTATCAAGTTGATCATGTCCCATTAAAGGCTTTTACATTTATTAGGGCTGTCAATTAATCACAGTTAACTCACGCAATTAACTCAAAAAAATTAATAGTGATTAATCACACTGTTAAACAATAGAATACCAATTGAAATTTTTCAAATAGTTTTGGATGTTTTTCTACATTTTCAAATATATTGATTTCAATTACAACACAGAATACAAAGTGTACATTGCTTACTTTATTATATTATTTTTATTATAAATATTTGCAATCTAAATATGATAAACAAAAGATATTGTATTTTTCAATTCGCCTCATACAAGTACTGTAGTGCAATCTCTTTGTCGTGAAAGTGCAATTTACAAATGTAGATTTTTTTGTTACATAACTGCACTCAAAAACAAAACAATCTAAAACTTTAGAGTCTACAAGTCCACTCAGTCCTACTTCTTGTCCAGCCAATCGCTAAGACAAACAAGTTTGTTTACATTTACAAGAGATAATGCTGCCCACTTCTTATTTACAATGTCACCTGAAAGTGAGAACAGGCATTCGCATGGCACTTTTGTAGCCGGCATTGTAAGGTATTTACGTGCCACATATGCTAAACATTTGTATGTTAGCAGGTGCTTAGAACCCACCGTCAGCCATCTTCCCCCCATGCTCCTGTCCGCCAGGGGCCTGCTAATCAACTCCTCCCCCTCCCTCCCAGTGCCTCCTGCCTGCCACAATCAGCTGTTTTGCGGCATGCAGGAGGCTCTGGGAGGAAGGGGGAGGAGCAGAGACAGGGCACATTCAGGGGAGGGGGAAGAACTGGGCAGGAAGAGGTGGAGAAGAGGCAGGATGGGAGTGGGGACTTGGGAGAAGGGGTGGGTTGGGGGCAGGGGTAGAGCAGAGGCAGGAAGAGGCTGGATGAGGCTGGGGGCTTGGGGAAAGGAGGCGGGTGGGGGCAGAACCTGGGATGGAGTGGGTGGGGGGTTGAGCACCCCCCGGGCCCAGAGGAAGCCAGCGCCTATGCTGCCATATATTTCATGTTATACCAATCTTGGATGATGACCCAGCACACATTGTTCGTTTTAAGAACACGTTCACTGCAGATTTGACAAAACGCAAAAAAGGTACCAATGTGAGATTTCTAAAGATAGCTACAGCATTCAACTCAAGGTTTAAGAATCTGAAGTGCCTTCCAAAATATGATTGGGACGAGATGTGGAGCATGCTTTCAGAAGTCTTAAAAGAGCAACACTCCGATGTGGAAACTACAGAACTGGAACCACCAAAAAAGAATATCAACTTTCTGCTGGTGGCAAAACAAATGAAATGATGAGAATGATGAAAATGAACATGTGTTGGTCCACCCTGCTTTGGATCATTATCAAACAGAAGCCGTCAAATATTTGTAATAAATAAATATAAATTGAACACTGTACACTTTGTATTCTGTGTTGTAACTGAAATCAATACATTTGAAAATGTAGAAAATATCCAAAATATTTAAATAAATGGTATTCTATTATTGTTTATCAGCGCAATTAATCACACGATTTTTTAATCGTTTGACAGCCCTAAAATTTATATATAATATTGCTCTATGTGCTACTGTAAATTAAACACGTTAACTATGACAAAGCATTTAGCAAATGCAAAAGGCACATTTCTGTGAAACCATTTTCTCTTATTAAGTAGCATTTGAGTTCTCTTAAATTTTTAGTTTCTTTATTTTTTTAAAAAAACAGCCCAAGATATTCAGCTCTAAATGTCATATGCCTGGAGTTGCTACTTTTTTGTTGACCAATCTGTATTTTTCTTCCATCTAATTTCAGATATTGAAAGTTATAAATTAGTACAAAGCTCATGGAATACACTAAGTTTTTCTCTGGACTTTCCGAAACCACCCCGACCAGGTACAAAGGCGAGGTCAAAGCCTTCAGACTTGCAAACAAACAAAGTTATTGTAAGTGTTTAAAAATGCCACCAAATTTTACTGATTTAAATGCAATGTCTATATTATACATGGAAATAAGTGAGTCACTTATCATTCCAATACACTGTCTGCTGATAGCAGATATCTGACAATCACCCTATGAGCCACTCTGTAATTGACTGTACCATCTACTGCCAGTTAACTTTTATGAAGACATAGAAGAAATATCCTGAACTAGGCCTATACAGCCCTGTCCATGAGAACTGAGACAGAGGGGCCCTTCCAGCCCTACATTTCTATGATTCTAGGAGTGTGGATACTGGTTTCCATGTAGGGTTGCCAACCCCCCAGGATTGTCCTGGAGTCTCCAGGAATTAAAGATTAATCTTTAATTAAAGATTTTGTCATGGGATGAAACCTCCAGGAATAGGTCCAACCAAAATTGGCAACCCTATTTCCATGTTGGCTGATATATGCAGAAGAAACATCAGTGGCTGATGGCAGACTTGGTAATAGTCTATACAGATCCGAATGGTGTAAACCCCCAAGTGCACAAATGGGTAAAGCTAGAATATATGGGATAAACATTAAGAAAAGGAAAACAGACTGCATATCAGGGAAAACTTCCTGATACTAAGACTTATAAGAGCTGTGAAATAGTTTTTCAAGGGAAGTGGTGGAAACCCCTAAAGCTTGGGACAGTTAAAACTAAAATGGACAAAATAGTGGCAAATATACACTGACGTTTTCCCCCTATAAGGTACTGTGTGAGGTTCATGATGGGTTAGCTCTGCTTTCTCCCAGCTGCCATCTCTTGGAAAGGAAGAAAGTGGTTAAGATCATTATTAATGTGAAAACTAATTTTCTTTCAGAAACAGGATAAACTGAAGTCTCCACCCATTCAAATAACCCCAGAAACCTCAGCATTTCAACTTTCAAAGACACTATCACAGCCGTCTCCTGAGGAGCTCACCCAGGACCCTTCCGAGGGTCCCATCTCCCCGGGTCCTTCCCAGGGACCAATATCGGGAACCTCACCAGAACCCTCCCAATCACAGCCATCTCCTGAGGAGCCCACCCAGGACCCTTCCGAGGGTCCCACCTCCCTGGGTCCTTCCCAGGGACCAATATTGGGAACCTCGCCAGAACCCTCCCAAGATCTCATGCCAGGATACACCCTGGGGCCCTCCCCAAGGCCATCAAAGTCACACAAAGGATTTTTTAAATTATTTTCATTCCTTAAAAAGAAAAAGCCATCTCCCACTTTGGCTACTAATGCAGTTGCTGTTTCAACATTTCCCTCAATAACCAATGAAACCAAATCACACCCAGGCCTTATAGCTTCCTCTTCGACTACTCAGGCTACCGCTAAGAAAAGTGATTTAATTGTTTTCAAGGAGCAGGATAAATCCAAATTTCCACATGCTAAGGTAAACTCTAAATCTTCAACATTGCAACTTTCTACCCCATCACCAGAGTCTTCCTCCAAGGCCCTTGCCCCAGTTCTGCCTGAGGCTCCCACCACCAGGCCATCAAAGTCACGCAAAGGGTTTTTAAAATTACGTTTACTTCCCAGAACCAAAAAGGCATCTCCCATTTTGGCTTCTAAAGCTGTTTCTGTTTCAACATTTCCTTCAATGACCAATGAAACCAAGTCACCTCCAGATCTTATAGCTTCCTCTTCAACTATCCAGGCTACCTCTAAGGTAAGCTCAACTCTAGTGAACACCAGCATTTCACCTTCATCTTTGGAAGTCTCAACCCTGCATTTAGCAGCTGGTCAAACAGTGCTTCCCAAATTAAGCCAACCCACTATTTTGTTATCCACCACCTCTGTCAAATCAACTACTGACACCCAAGCAATCACCAGTATTAGTGACCCATCTGGAGCTGCTATGAAGGGTCCTGGAGAAATGACAAACTTTAACAGAGCTACATCTACACTGACTCCTGGGGCATCTCTGCAAAGGAAAGCGGTGTCAAGGTCTGCACCACTGGTAAGCTTATCTCTGCTGTGACTTAGAAATGAGACAAATTTAAAGAGTAATCTGAAAGCATTTCATTCCAAGGGTGATCCTGGATTTGATGGACGCTAGCTCATATTGTCCATACAACAAAAACAAAAAGAACCTGCAATATTTCAAAATGGTTCCATGAATGAAAGATGAGAAGACGGGGAGTTCCATGTCAAATGTAGGCACCCAAATCCTCTATATGGATTATATTAAATGGTACCTAAGCACATAGACTATTAGGGAACCTACCCTATGTGCTCATTTGATTGACTATATATAGGATTTGGATGCCTCATGTTTGGAAATTGGGCCCTGGAATGTTTATGGCTTTCAGCCACTGCAGTTTTTCTTCTTGTTGCCAAAAGATAATTTCTTAGCACCGCATGGAGGTGTTCTGCTCACCTTCTATGCTGTCCAGTATATGGAGAATTTCCCCTCTGCAGTTGTCACATCAGAGCCATTTGCTCAGTTTCCAGATACATTTTACTGCTACTTTCATAACCAATAAGAGACGTAAATTAAGTTGCCAGCTTTGCACTATGGCCCTGACTAATATGCAAAAGAATTACAGTTAGGTAAGCAAGTTTGCTTCAAGCTTTTTTTAAATTTCTACATTAAAAACTTGGCAATCGTAACAAGTTATTTATACAAGATTACATGCACTAGGGCCCTTCTTACAAATCTCCCTGCTTAAGAGAACACCCGTTGAAGACATGGGAGCTCAGCACATGGGGCACCTGGTGTCTCAGGCCCATCAAGTTAGAACAGCCAAAAACATAGGGCCAAATTCAGCAAAGCTAGCACAGGAAGCCCTGCCCCCTATGCCAATTCAGCCTACTGCATGGAGGGAGGGGTGATCGCACACTGCCTGCAATCCAAAGCAATGTGTCACTGCTCTCTATAGGGACTCTGCCGGAGTAGGGTACAGGGAATAAAAACACTCAGCACTGGTCTAACTCTGCTCCTATTGAAGCCAAGGGTAAAATGCTTATTCTGCAATGGGAGACAAAGAGTTATGCCAATGCAGGGCACTTTTTAAAATCCCTTTCTTCATTTCTTCAGGGGCTTCAGGAAACTCAGCTGGTAGGAACCCCATGGGGGGTGGTCAGATCCGTACACTTCCTAATTTCCTTGGCTGTGGCCCATTTAGGTCTGAGCCACCACGTTACCCCTCACACCAGCTTTCCAGCACCAGAGCTTAGAGCCCCAACATCTAACAATGATCCACTAGGAATTTCAACAGATCAAACAGGGAAAAGATGAACTGTGGCAGCCTACGTCCAAAGCACATGGCGCTAACCCAGGTGTCAGAATACACTTCATTCTTAGCTGAGGTTCAAACTCTCTAGTATTCAAATACTCCTACCTGGAGATTAAACAGGAACCCTATATAAAATGAATTCATCTTTTGATTTATAGCTTGCACCACTCTTACAAATTTTCAGGATGTCTCACTGATTTGTCAGGCTAATCTCTGAACTGGTTATCATTCCTTTCTCTTTTCTCTTCCTGGTGATTTTCTTATGGCAGCTATTCTCTTCCTGGCTTTAAACAGGAGTGACTGAATTTTAAAAGCATCCTCTAGTTGGGGGTGGGGAGTAGAGAAAAGAGAATCCTGGCACTTTAAGAGAATTCTTAAAGGCACTGGCTTCCTGCATTCTTTTGAGAATTTTGAGGAAAGTTATAGAGGACGCTGTAAAATACATAACCCCAACTGCCTTTTTATGATGCTGTTTGATGGTTTTTAATGCTTCAGTATCTTATTTTAGCCTAATGTTGGTTTGCAAGCCTCAACAGCTATGCATAACAAATGATCTGACTCTGCTTGACCAAAGGGGTCATCAAATCCCAGGATAATTTCAGAGTTCACTCCGAGTTCAGTGACATTGTACTGTAGGCTCTTTACACTTCTCTTTTCTTTTTGGCTAGGAAGGTTGGCAATCCTGACAAGAAACCAGTCAGACCATTTTTAAAAAGCCAGGTGCACATTTCCCCACAAACTCTGGGCCCACTCCTGCATAGTGATGAACGGACAGGCCAGTGGATGACATTGTTATAGTCAAGACACGGCACGTGCCTTAATTCAGCTCTTGGTTGGGGAAAAGATCTGAGCAGAAAAAGCTGTAAGTGAGAAGAGTAGCCAACTGGCTACCAATCCTCATAGCTTTCTCACAACTGTCTACACAAGCCAGTGAATGCTGCAGCCCCAGATAATAATTAGTCTAGTCCATGGGTTTTCAACTTGGAGATTTGTAATGTTCATAAGGCTGCAAACAGGTGTCAGGAGGGCTGTGAAAAACCCTGCCTTTCCCATATTGCTATGGGATGGGATGGTGTCCTGAGGGTGGGGGCTCCCCAATATGGAACAAGTTGAGCACCAGTGGTTTAGTCTATGCATGAGGAGCTTGAACCTAATAGTGATCTCTCACCTAAGTCATAAGTTCATTAGAAGAGGAACACTGACACCACTTTAACCTCTAAATAAGTCTCTCCCCCCCCCCCACCTTTTCCTCTTTCTCTTCTTTCTTATTCCACAGCCTGGAGCAAAATGGGTCCAAAAACTCTTCTAAAGAAAGAATCCTTTTCCAGTTTCAGCAGCCTGCTTCCCTGTGGATAGCACATACAAAGAGTGGTAGCAAGGAATGGTTCTTCCCATCAAATGTTACTAAATAAACCCTGTCATGAGTAACTATGCTGCACACAAAACCACTGCTCCCCAGTGATTTATAGAGGTAATTAGATTGTTTGGGAATGGCCTGAACTGTTGAAATGAAGGGGAAAAGGGGTACAGGAGAAACATACTGGTTTAAAATAGTATTCAGATGAGTGCACTGAACAAACGTTAATTAGATTATTCTTGCGGTTTCCATTAAAAAGTGAACCAGTTTTATGGAGATCCTTATCACGTCAGATTGAATGTGTTCCAGGCTCCCAGTTCAAGTCTGGAGGCTGAAATGTGTCTATAAGAAGCTGCAATACCATTTTGGGACCAAGCTCCTTCAACCTCTATCAAAATCAGTGGGAGCTGGAGGTGCTCTGCTCTTCGCAGGACCAGCCCAACCTGCTATTAGCCAGGCCTAAGTAAGAATGATGGAGTGAAGAGATGAAATATAAGATTCCTCTTTGCCTTTCTGTAAGAAACAGCTTCATGTTTACTGCTCTTGTGGACATGATCTCGTGGCACCTAAGCCACAGTCCAGCTCCATTCCTACACAAGCAACAAAGCAAATCAGAAGATAAATGATCATGACGTGTTCGCTTGATCTGACCTTGAAACATGTTTCCCTCAATGCAACTATTTTCCTTCTCCCCTCCTCCCTTCGGGGAGGTCATTTGTTCTTTTTTTAAATAATATGGATGGGGGGGGGGGAATTTTACATTTTTTTCGAGACAAACCCCTCTCATTTGTTGTCAAAATGACAAGCCCGGGGGGAGAGAGGGAAAAATTCTATGTCTGTTGGAACACCTGCTGCCCTTTCCCTGGCAGTATTTCACTTTGTAGTGAGTACAGTTATCTGCATTTCGGCACTTGCATTTGTATTTGTTTTAATACCAAAAGTGCCCACAGCAGATTTAGATCTCTCTCAAAGGGCTGCCTTCTTACCCATGGAGAAAACAGGTGAGATAAATATCAATGCTGCTATAATCTATCCTGCATATAGCTTCAGTCTCCGGGCATGCCTTCACTGCAGTGTTAACCCAGGATCTTACCTGGACTTTAGCCCAAACCCCTCTCCCCCCACCTTCCACACAGAAAACCACTGACATGGGTTTGGAGGTGTTTTAAGCCTGGGTTCACTTACACGGCTAAGAATGTAAGTTAGCGTTTAGGTAAGTTCCAGTTTAATTCAGGCTGGAACCCAGTCACTTTCCAGTGAAAACACAAGCAAAAAATCACTTGGGTGCCAATAATCCTCCAATGCCTTCCCACAATGCCTCCCAAAGCATAGACAAGTTCTCCCACAGTTGACTGAGAAAGAGCCCTAGAGCATCACAGCACAAAAACCCATAGGATATCCCCCCAGACACACACAGGCGAGTGCAGAAGCTGAGGGCACAGTAACGCAGGGAGGACTTTGCCGTGCTCACCCCCAGGCTAGGCTAACCCACCAATTTGCCAATCACCCAGGTTAAAAAACAGTTACCTTTTCCGTAACTCGTGGTCTTTGAGATGTGTTGCTCATGTCTATTCCACAATAGGTGTGCGTGCTCACCACGTGCACCGGTGCCGGAAGTTTTCCCCCTAGCAGCACCTGTAAGGGAGCGCCCCAGCAACCCCTGGAGTGGCACCTCCATGGCGCGGTATAAGGGGTGCTGCATGCTCTTCCCACCCTCAATTCCTTCTTGTCAGACAACTCCGACAGAGGGGAAGGACGGTGGGATGTGGAATAGACATGAGCAACACATCTCGAAGAACACCAGTTACAGAAAAGGTAACTCTTTTTTCTTCTTAGAGTGATTGCTCATGTGTATTCCACAATATGTGATTCCAAGCTATATCTGTTGGAGGTGGGTAGGAGTTCACAAGTTCCCAGGGTGGAAGACAGCCCTGCCGAACCTGACGTCATCCCTGGTTTGGGAGACGATCGCATAGTGTAAGGTGAACGTGTGCACCGACGACCACGTGGGGGCCCTACAAATGTCTTGGATGGGGACGTGGGCCACGAAGGCAGCCGACGAGGCCTATGCCAGGGTCGAGTGTGCCCTCACGATGGGTGGCGGGGGAATGCCCGCCAGCTCATAGCAGGAGCGGATACACAAAGTGATCCGATTGGAAAGCCGCTGAGTGGAAATCGGCTGGCCTCTTGCGCGCTCAGCCAAGGCGACAAACAGTTGCAAGGACTTTCTGAATGGCTTAGTCCGCTTGAGGTAGAAAGTCAGAGCCCGCCGCACGTCGAGCTTGTGGAGGCAGCATTCCTCACTGGATGCATGACGCTTGGGGCAGAGGACCGGTAGAAAAATGTCCTGACCCATATGGTAGGCGGAGACCACCTTCGGGAGGAACGTGGGGTGTGGGCGGAGCTGGACCTTGTCCTTATGAAAGGCCGTGTATGGCAGTTCGGAGGTCAGGGACATGACCTCTGAGACTTGCCTGGCCGATGTGATAGCAACCAGGAAGGCCACCTTCCACGAGAGGTGAGACCAGGAGCACATGGCCAGTGGTTCAAACAGGGGCCCCATGAGACGAGCCAACACCAGGTTTAGGTCCCACTGTGGAACCGGGGGTCTAGAATATGGGAAAAGACGGTCTAGACCCTTAAGGAACTGGCCAGTCATAGCATGGGAAAACACCATGTGCCCTTGCACTGGCGGATGGAAGGCCGATATGGCTGCCAGGTGCACCTTGACGGACAAGGGAGCCAGGCCCTGGGTCCTCAGGTGGAGGAGGTAATCAAGGATAAGCTGGATCGGGGTGGTCACCAGGGAGACCCCCTGGGTCTGCTGCCCATCTAGAAAACCGGGACCACTTCGCCAAATAAGCGCGGTGAGTGGAAGGCTGCCTACTTTCAAGGAGGATATGCTGAACTTGCTCTGAGTACGTCCTTTCCTCTCTACCTAACCATTGAGCAGCCACGCCATAAGGTGAATAGCCACTAGGTTGGGATGGAGGAGGCGGCCCTGGTCCTGTGAAAGCAGGTCCAGGTGAAGCGGCAACAGCCATGGCGGAGCTACCGCCAGCCCCGTGAAGGTCTCATACCAATACTGCCTGGGCCACGCTGGACCCTGCTGATTAGCGGGAACGGGGGGAAGGCGTAGAGAAGCCGGCCTTACCACGACAGGAGAAAGGCATCGGAGATAGTGCCCCTCCCCAGGCCCCCCTGGAGCAGAACCAGGGGCATCGCCGGTTCTGCTGAGTCGTGAATAGGTCCACCTGGGAAGTTCCCCACCTTGGAAATAGCCGGTGGGCCACTTCCAGGTGGAGGGACCACTCATGTTGCGAGGAGAAGTCCCTGCTCAAGTGATCCACCCTCTCATTGCGGGCACCCGGTAAGTGGAAGGCCTTCAGGTGAATGTTGTGGGCTACACAAAAAGTCCCACAGCCTGAGGGCTTCGAGGCAGAGGGCAGAGGAGCGGGTCCCACCTTGCCTGTTGATATAGAACATTGAGGCCGTGTTGTCCGTGATGACCTCCAAGTGCAAGCAGAAGGTCATACATGCCAGCCGCACCGCTCTGAGCTCTTTGATGTTTATGTGTAGGATCAGGTCCTGAGCAGACCACAGGCCTTGGGTCTGAAAGCTCCCCACATGGGCCCCCCAACCCAGGTACAACGCATCGGACACCAGCTCCAGTGACGGGGCCCTGTCCCTGAATGGGAGCCCTTGGAGCATGTTGTTCGGGGTGGACCACCATTGCAGGGAGGTAATCACAGCATCCTGCACAGTGAGGACCTTGTCCATCCTGTTCGTGGCCTGGGAGAAATTTGAGGCCAACCAGAGTTGGAGGGGCCTCATCCTGAGTCTGGCATGATGGACCACGTATGTGCACGCTGACATATGACCCAAGAGCGGCAGGCAAACCCTGGCTGTTGTCACTAGGAACCTCGTGACCGAGTTGATGAAACCTTTCAGGGTCTCAAACCTGTCTGGCAGGAGGGAGGCCCTGGCTGACACTGCGTCTAGGAGTGCCCCGATAAACTCTATGCGTTGGACTGGGACTAATATGGACTTGGTGTTGTTTACCAGTAGGCCCAAGGCGGTGCACGTGGACAGGAGGAGCACCACGTGATCCCTCACCTGGGACCAGGAGGTGCCTTTGATAAGCCAATTGTCCAGCTAGGGAAATATCTGTACCCCTCGCCATCTGAGGTAGGCCGCTACTCCAACATTCATTTTGTAAACACTCTGGGGGCAGTGGACAGCCCAAACAGGAGGACCGTAAATTGGTAATGATTTTGTCCCACCACAAAACGGAGGAAGCACCTGTGCCCCTCGAATATGTGGATGTGGAAGTACGCATCCTGTAGATTGAGGGTAGCGTACCAGTCCCTGGGCTCCAGGGAGGGAATGATGGAGGCCAGGGAGACCATGCAGAACTTGAGCTTCACCATGTGCTGGTTCAGACCCTGTAGGTCCAGTATGGGCCTGAGACCCCCTTTGGCCTTCAGGATCAGGAAATAATGGGAGTAGTACCCCTTGCCCATGAACTCCTCGGGCACCGCCTCTATTGCTCCTAGTCCTAGGAGCCACCCCACCTCCTGCTCAAGCAGAGCTTCGTGTGAGGGGTCCCCCAGGAGGAACGGGGGTGGGGGGTGGTTGGGTGGGGAGCAGGTAAACTGGAGGTTATAACCTCAGGAGATGGTGTTGAGGACCCATCGGTCCGAAGTGAACCGTGTGCTTTCCTTCCGGAATGGTCTCAACCAGTTGGAAAAGGGAAGCTTTATTGGGGTTGGATCCCTGATGAGGACTGGCGGGTTGCCCCCAAGCGTCCTGTCAAAATCACCTGCTTGCCCTTGGAGGGACCAGGCTGGGGGGCAGGCCGAGACTTCCTATGAGGGCGTCTCTTATAGTCCCGTTGCTTCCTATGGGCGGCCTCGTACTTTGGGAGGGCGGCCGAGGTCGGAGTCTGCTGCGGCTTGAACTTAGGTTTTGCCAGAGCCGGGACATAGAAACCCAGGGTCTGGAGGTTCGTGCGGGAGTCCTTCATGCCAGGCAGCTTTGTATCTGTTTCCTCCGCGAACAGAGCTTTCCCATCAAATGGGAGATCCTGCATGGAGGATTGCACCTCACTGGAGAGCCCGGAGAGCAGGAGCCATGACACCCCTCTCACGGACACCGCGGAGGCCATTGAACGTGCGGCCATGTCTGCAGCATCCGAGGCAGCCTGCAGGGAAGCCTGAGCTGCCGTTGCCCCTTCCTCCACCAGCGCCCTGAACTCCTTATCGCACTCCTGGAGGGAGACCTCAAATTTAGGCAGGGAGCCCCACAGATTAAACTCATACCGACCCAAGAGGGCCTGATGGTTTGCCACTTGTAACTGGAAGCTCGAAGACGAATAAATTTTTCTTCCGAAAGAGTCCAGTCTCTGAGAGTCTTTCTTCTTTGGGGTTGGGGCTGGCTGACCCTGTCATTCCCTGTGGTTGACCGACTCGACCACCAGGGAGTTGGGTGCCAGGTGGGTATATAGGTACTCATGCCCTTTAGTGGCTACAAAGTACTTGCATTCTGCCTTTTTTGATATAGGGGCCAACGAGGCCAGTGTTTGCCACAGGGCATTTGAAATTTTAGCCACCCCTTCATGGAGCGGCAAGGCCACCCTACCCAGTGCCGATGGGGACAACACATTGAACAGGGAGTCCGAGGGCTCCTCCATCTCCTTTGCCTGGATGTGGAGGCTTGCTGCCACCCTCTTTAAGAGCTCTTGAACTCCTCCTGTGGGATGGAGGGAGGCGGGGCCACAATCGCCTCCTCAAGGCGGGGCGCAGTCAGAGACCGGTGCGGTGCTTTGTGTCGGCCGGCACCGGAGGATCCACCACCTGGTCGGATTGTCAGGGGTCTGGAGAGGGAGGCTGACGGTGCTTCCGAAGCTCCAGCCACCGAGCAAGCTCCCACCAGGGGCTGCACTGGAGGCCACGGTGCCCACTGGTACCACTGGGCCGGCCATGACGCTCGGTGCCACTGCACCTGCTGTGGCACCGGCGGGGCCAGCTGCCCGGGTTGACTGGTCTGGCTCGTTGAAGGACAGCTGCGAATGGAGACCAGGCTGGCGTAGGATCCGCTGCTGTCTCTCAACCGGGAGGAGCAGCGGTGCCAGGATTTGCAACGGTCACGGGACCGCGATCTCAACGTGGAGGACCTGCACTGACGGTAATAGTTGCTCCGTGAATGGCCTCAACGGGTGCACCCATGATGGCAAGGCGCCGGCAATCAACGCCCGGGGCTGCGGTGCCTTGGCGGAGACGTGGAGCAGGAGCCCGAGCGGGAACGGCGTTGACAACCATGCCGTGACCGACTGCGGTACCCTCTCCGGGACAAGGACCAACGACGACGTCCACCGCGGTCCTGTTGATGTCCACTCTCCGAGGAGGACCGGTGCCGTGAGACCTGGGTGGACGGAACCCAGCCCGAGAGTCTGGTTGGCATCGAGGGCGATCCACGTGGACCCTGCCCCAGTGGACGCTGGGCGGTGATCGGCATTGGGAACATTCCCTCAACCGAGACCCGAACTGAGCCGGGGGCGACTGTGGAGATCCCAGTGGCGGCTTGCCTCTGGAGCATGGGGCCGACATCGGCAGCGCTCCAGGCACTGGCATGGACAAGACGTCCCAGGCCGCCTGGAGGGCTTCAGGCGTGGACAGCATCCAGACATCCGAAGAGGCCTGTTCTGAAGGGGCCGGGCTACTCCACTCTACGTGAGTCGGAGGCTAGGGCCCGGTGGGGATCGAGGACTGCCCGACATGGGCCTAGCCTCTGTCCCAGACTTCCCTCGGTGCCGCTGCGAAAAGGGAGTCTTCTTGGCCCTCTTGGCATGCCCCGTGGACGGGAAGCAGTGCCGACTGGTCGATGGCACCAGCGGATCACCACGTACCGCCACTGCGGTGCCTGGTACCAGCTCGGAGTGGTGTTCCGGGGTCGGGGTCGGCACTGACTCCATCAGAATGTCTCGGAGCCTAATGTCCCTTTCTCTTTTGGTCCGAGGCTTAAACGATTTGCAAATCTTGCACCTCTCGCTGATATAGGTTTCTCCCAAGCAGCACAAACACTCTGTGTGTGGGTCGCTTCTTAGCACAGAACGCCGACAAGAACCGCACGACTTAAATCCCAGGGCTCGGGGCATGCCCAGGCTCACTGACTAACTAAACTAACTATGCTAACTAACTACAGGTACTAAACGACGAACAGTTCTGGGGATGAGCTACAGCAAAGGTGGAGCAGAGCAGTTCTGATGCACCTTCATTGGCGGCAAGAAGGAACTGAGGGTGGGGGGAGCGCAGCTCCCCTTATACCGCACCAGGCAGTACTGGTACTGCTAGGGGAAAACTTCTGGCACCAGTGCACCTGGCGAGCACGCACACCTATTGTGGAATACACATGAGCAATCACTCAAAGAAGAACTGTTCAGTGAAGACATACCCTCACTCTCTGCAACTGCTTCTTGTCTGTGTGAGAGAGTGAGTGTCCTCTGGAAGCCTGGCCTCAGAGTCCTGCAGGCTGTGTGGCAACTTTAAACTTTCCGCTGAAATTTATCCCTTGAAAGTATAGGTATAGGTAGCCTCTTCCCACTATGCAAGCATCAGGGCAAAATCCCTCCTTAATGCACCAGAGTCCTGGTGAATGACCTTGCAGTCTCCTTCTTGTGGGCTAGCACAAGCAGGCCGAGTCCCTGGAATGACAACACAGGCACACGCTCAGTAACAGGAGAATGTGTGTTTATTACTATATGTATTACCTCTCCCCTCCAGCTGCTGGTGCTTGCTGACCCCAGAGGACACACTCCCTTTTACGCAAAGGAAGACTATGCCCACCCTGCCTCTCTGGGTCACTTGCTCAGTCAGGGCTCCTTCCCTCTGCAGGGCCGGCTCTAGGTTTTTTGCT
>NW_020664482.1:27365526-27375848 GCF_002925995.2 Terrapene triunguis
AAAACCTAGAGCTGGCTCTGTCCCTACCATTCACAGCAAGCTGCAGCGTGAGGTTTCAGTTCCACACTCCTTCCCCCTCCCTTTCCTGTTAATTGCGGCCAAGGGAATGCTGGGAAATGTAGTTCTTTCCCTGCTCCAGGGCTGGCTGTATAGGTAGGGAGCTAACCAAGGAACTACAGCTCCCAGGGCTCCCTGTTGGTTCTCAGCTCCCATGCTGGATTCTTGCGCCTGTACAAATTTGCCGCCCCAAGCACCTGCTTGCTTTGCTGGTGCCTAGAGCTGGCCCTGTCCCTCTGGGAGGATCCACAACTTTTTAGGGGCTGCCTGTCTGTGGATGTGCCACACTCAGCGACCAGCCAGCACTGGAGCCCTGTTACAATACACTAGGAGCTAGGCCTGGCTAACATGCCATGCCAAAGCAGTTTCAAGTGTCAGTTTGAGGGCGTATCTAGGTACCCTAGGAAAATAGCACATACTCATAGATTCTAAGGCCAGAAGGGACTATTGTGAACATCTATTCTGACCTTCTGTATAGCATAGGCCATAGAACTTCCCTACAATAATTCCTAGAGAAGATCTTTAAAGAAAACATCCAACCTTGATTTAAAAATTGTCAGAGATGGCGAATGCACCAGGACCCTTGATAAATTATTCCAATGGTTAATTATACTCACTGTTAACAATTTTCTCCTTATTTCCAGTCTGAATTTGTCTAGCTTCAACTTGGATTGTGTTATGTCTTTCTCAGCTAGGCTGAAGAGCCCACTATTAAATATTTGTTCTCTACGTAGGTACTTGCAGACGGCAATCAAATCATCCCATAACCTTTTCTTCATTAAGCTAAATAGTCTGAGTTTCTTGAGTCTATTGATATATGGCATGTTTCCTAATCCTTTTATCTTTCTCATGGCTCATCTCTGAACCCTCTCCAATGTACCAATATCCTTATTGAAATGTGGACACCAGAACTGGACATATTATTCCAGCAATGGCCGCACCAATGATAAATACAGAGGTAAAATAACCTCTCTACTCCTATTTTACATTCCCCTGTTTATACATCCAAGGACTGCATTAGCCCTTTTGGCCACAGCATCATGCTGGGAGCTCATGTTCCAAGGTTATCCACCATGACCCCCAACAAACTCAGCACCCGGTGAGCATGTATACAGCTCTTGCTTAGAAGAGCAGCAAGGCATGGCCTGTAGGATGCTGCTTTGCCATTCCCTATATAATCTGGCTCTGGTAAGCAGCAGTTTCCCTGTGGCAGAGGAGGCATCAAGCTGCAACTCTGCTTCCCCCAACCTGTAAAGGATTTGGCCCTTACAAAGTAGCAGCAACTTTGTCTCCTCTCTATATGCTACTGTCCTCTTCCTTGTTTGACCCTCCCTCCCTTAGACATCACTTTGCTAAATGGTAAATTTACTCTGTAGCAGAGAACACTAAAGCCCATGATTCTATTACCATATTTAAGGCATTCTGTCAATTGCACTTATTTTCAGTTTGCTCTAAAGATGATCTGCAAAAGGAGGAACATAAGGGCTGGTGTACTTTTTTGCTTCTTAAAATAACACTGCCGGAAAAAAATAAATTTTATGAGGTATAAAGAAGCTAGAAAGGGTTTTTAAAGAAGCAGAGAAGGGCATTAACCCAATTTAAAAAAACATTTGCAGGTCACCTGTAAGATAACTCCCATCATGCAATCAGGAAATGATAAAACTCAGCTGGTTATATGCATTAAACTCTAAGCAACTTTGAACGGGTGCCAAATCTCCATGCTGGGGTTAGAGAACTTTTGCTGGGAGAAGTTTATGTCACATGATGGCATTACTGTACACGCTTTTCTCTAGCAGCTGGCTCCTTAAGAATTCTTGGGATGGTCAGCATCCCCTCCCCATTTCTATCTTCTCCAGTAATTCTTTGTTATGACATTCCACACAGTAAAAATGCACCACAGGGAGGACGGCAACCCCTCAGGCAGCTTTGGATTGGTATTGGGAGACCACATGAGCTGATTCAACAGCAGGCAAAAGCCAGGTTGCAGGAGGGTAGAATCTTGAAATAATCTTTCCATAACAGCCTAGAAAGGCTCTTAAGGATTTAGCCTGTGACAAGTTGCAATAAAACCTGAAGTTTCAAGTTTAGTTTAAAACTTGTGGAAATGAACACCTTGTAGAACACTTTTTTAAAAACAATTCTGCATACATCATAATAGGGTTTAACAAACATCAAAAAACAAACCTTAGAAATGCTCTGTTTTGTGATGGTTTTGCCACAATCAAAACAGATGAAATCCAGTTTGGTGCAATACGTTTTAGTAGTCAGAAGAAGTGATGTAGCCGTTGTTTTGATTTTACCACTTACGCCCATTTCCTAATAAAAGGCCTGACCCAAAGCTGACAGATCTTAATAGAAAGATGCAGAGGCAGTGTTATCGAGCATTTGGAGCTAAGAACTGAGAATCAGGTGGCTCAGATTCTATTCCCAGGTCTGCCACTCTACTCATGGAGACTTGGTCAAGACTAGCACTTACAGGTTTAATGTTAAATTGTGTTGGCTAAATTGATTGAACTAACATCATCTAAAGCTCAAGGCAAATTGTACTTTAGCATATGCCAAGCTGGTTGAGTTAAAAGGACTATTAGGTGGATAGAAAGCTGGCTAGATCATCGACCTCAATGGGTAGCAATGAACGACTCGATGTCTAGTTGGCAGCCAGTATCAAGCAGAGTGCCCAAGGGGTCGGTCCTGGGGCCAGTTTTGTTCCACATCTTCATTAATGATCTGGATGATGGGATGGAGTGCATCTTCAGCAAGTTCACGGATGACACTAAGCTGCGGGGAGAAGTAGATACACTGGAGGGTAGGGATAGGGTCCAGAGTGACCTAGGCTAATTGGAGGATTGGACCAAAAGAAATCTGATGGGGTTCAACAAGGACAAGTGCAGAGTCCTGCACTTAGAACGGAAGAACCCCATGCACTACTACAGGCTGGGGACCGATTGGCTAAGTGGCAGTTCTGCAGAAAAGGACCTGGGATTACAGTGGACGAGAAGCTGGATATGAGTCAACAGTGTGCCCTTGTTGCCAAGAAGGCTAACGGCATATTTGGCTGCATTAGTAGGAGCACTGCCAGCCGATCAAGGGAAGTGATTTTCCCCTCTATTTGGCACTGGTGAGGCCACATCTGGAGTATTGGGTCCAGTTTTGGGGCCCCCATTACAGAAAGGATGTGAACAAATTGGAGAGAGTCCTGCGGAGGGCAACAGAAATTATTAGGGGACTGGACCACATGACTTATGAGAAGAGGCTGAGGGAACTGGGCTTATTTAGTCGGCAGAAGAGACGAATGAGGGGGGATTTGATAGCAGCCTTCAACTACCTGAAGGGGGGTTCCAAAGAGGATGGAACTAGGCTGTTCACAGTGGTGGCAGATGATAGAACAAGGAGCAATGGTCTCAAGTTACAGTGGGGGAGGTCTAGGTTGGATATTAGGAAAAACTATTTCACTAGGAGGGTGGTGAAGCACTGGAATGGGTTACCTAGGGAGATGGTGGAATCTCCATCCTTAGAGGTTTTTAAGGCACGGCTTGACAAAGCCCTGGCTGGGATGATTTATTTGGGGTTAGTCCTGCTTTGAGCAGGGGGTTGGACAAGATGATCTCCTGAGGTCTCTGTCAACCCTAATCTTCTATGATTCTATGAAAAGGTAGACACAGGGTAAGCAGAGTTTTAGAAGTTGTTAGTTAGCCTGAGGTAGCATCACACCTTTAAATTCTAGTCTGGACAAAGCCTATGAGAGTTTGACCAAATCATCTAACTTCTCTGTTTCTTTCTTTCCCCAGCTGTATTAGAGGGCTAATATTAATCACACCTATCCACACCACTTGTGAGGTTATTAATTCATATTTGTAAAGCACTTTCAGCTCTTTGGCTATAAGGTGCTATATAAATGTGAAGTAGTAATTTAAACTGGGTTTTTCATCTGTAAATGTTAAAACGTCTGCACCTTAGTTGGTTGAGTCCATTTTTCTACAGAGACAAGGTGGGTGAGGTAATATCTTTTATTGGACCAGTTTCTATTGGTGAGACAGAAAAGCTTTTGAGCTTACACAGAGCTCTTCTTCAGTTCTGGGAAACGTACTCGGAATGTCACAGCTAAATACAAGATGGAACGGATTGTTTAGCATAAGTAGTAAACACAAATTTCAAAGGACTGATCAAGGTGAAGTGGCCCGTTAACACCCCACCAGTCACAGGGAGGAAAGGAAACATGTGGGGGTGGGGTTGTTAGTGGGTGACAGATTGTTGTAATACACCATGAATCCAGTGTCTCTATTCAGTTCATGATTTTTAGTCTCTAGCAATCTTATGAATTTAAGCTCCCAGACTCATCTTTTGAAAGTGTTGTCCAGGTTTCCTTTGAGGATGAGGACTGAGAGATCAGATATAGAGAGTGATCGCTTTGTGAAAAGTGTTCACCCACAGATGATAGGGTGTTTTTGTCTTTTATAATTTTCCTGTGTAAGTTCATTCAAGAGCACAGTGATTGTCTGGTTACAGCCATATAGTAGCTATTGGGGCATTTAGTGCACTGGAGGAGGGACACCACTTGCTGTGATAGACATGTGTAGGACCTATGGATCTTGAAAGGTGTATCGTGGGGAGTGTTCATCATTGTAGCAGTGAAGATTTTTCAGTCTTTCTAGTTATTTAAATGGGCCCTATCACTGAGGAATCTGAGCACCTCCCAAGTAATTAAAAAAAATAATTTCTCTTTTTTCTTTCTTCCCAGCCTATAGCAAAAATAGCTCAATTAAATTTAGAGGTTTTTGGTTGGTTGTGATTCTGTGAGTGAAAGGGTGTGCTGTATGTATGGGTATGTCTACACTACGAAATTAGGTTGATTTTATAGAAGTTGATTTTTAGAAACCAATTTTATACAGTCAATTGCGTATGTCCACACTAAGCGCATTAAGTTGGTGGAGTGCGTCCTCACTACCGTGGCTAGCATGGACTCACAGAGCGGTGCACTGTGGGAAGCTATCCCACAGTTCCCACAGTCTCCGCTGCCCATTGGAATTCTGGGTTAAGCCCCCAATGCCTGATGGGGCAAAAACATTGTCGCGGGTGGTTTTGAGTACATGTCTTCAGGCCCCCCTTCCTCTGTGAAAGCAACGGCAGACAATCATATCGCACCTTTTTTCCTGGGTTGCCCGTGCAGACGCCATATCACGGCAAGCATGGAGCCCGCTCAGCTCACCGTCACCGTACATTTCCTGGGTGCTGCTGGCAGACGCGGTACCGCATTGCTACACAGCAGCAGCTCCTTGCCTTCACGGCAGATAGTGCAGTAGGAGTGATAGACGTCGTACATCTCCTGGGTGCTCCTGGCAGACCTCGGTGAGGTTGATCAGGGGTGCCTGGACAGACATGGCTATTCTCCTCTTAGAGCAGCGAATGGGAGCCAGAGACTCCAGGTCATTCTCTTCTTTAAGTTTTGTCTCAAGGAGATTCAGTCCTGCCTGGAATATCATGCGAGCTGGAGGCTTCTGCCTCAGGCTGCTCTCCCAGCCGACAGCACCATGCGGTTGCACCTACCCCAGCCTACCCCTTGCTCCCATGGCTCATGAAGCCTGGACAGTAGTAAGGAGCAGTTCAACTATAGGCTGAGCAAGTGCAGAATGGTGGTAGAAGGTGCCTTTGGATGTTTAAAAGCTCACTGGTGCTGTTTGCTGACTAGGTCAGACCTCAGCGCAAAGGACAGTTACCTGTTCCGTAACTGGCGTTCTTTGACATGTGTTGCTCAGGTGTATTCCACTATAGGTGTGCGTGCTCGCCACGTGCACCAGTGCCGGAAGTTTTTCTCTTAGCAGTACCCGTACTGGGGGAGCCCTGCTGCGACTCCTGGAGTGGTGCCTGTATATCGTGCCATAAAGGAGGCTGCATGCTCCCCCCACCCTCAGTTCCTTCTTGCCAGACAACTCAGACAGAGGGGAAGGAGGGCGGGATGTGGAATACACCTGAGCAACACATCTCGAAGAACGCCAGTTACGGAACCGGTAACTGTCCTTTCTTCTTCGAGTGATTGTTCATGTGTATTCCACTATAGGTGACTCCAAGCTATACCTGATGGAGGTGGGTAGGAGTGTTAAGTCTTAAGTTTTAAGGGTTACCTGGGCGGAGCACCGCCCTACCAAACCCGGCATCATCCCTCGTTTGGGAGACGATCGCATAATGCGAGGAGAAGGTGTGGACAGAGGACCACGTAGCAGCCCTACATATGTCCTGAATAGGGACATGAGCCACATAGGCCGCTGACGAGGCCTGAGCTCTCGTTGAATGAGCCTACACTATAGGAGGTGGGGGCACCCCTGCCAGGTCGCAAAAAGGTGCGAATGCACAAGGTGATCCAGCAGGTGATCCGCTGGGTGGAGACCAGTCGCCCCCTCATGTGCTCAGCCGATGCAATGAACAGCTGGAGGGACTTCCTAAAAGGCCTAGTTCTGTCTAAGTAAAAAGCCAGTGCTCTACACACATCTAACATGTGCAGGTGTCATTCCTCATTGGAGGAATGGGACTTAGGACAGAGGACCGGGAGGAATATATCCTGATCCATGTGAAAAGCCGAGACTACCTTCGGCAAAAAGGCAGGGTGAGGGCGGAGCTGAACCTTGTCCTTATGGAAGACTGTATAGGGTGGTTCAGAGGTCAGTGCCTTAAGCTCGGAAACCCGGCGGGCTGAGGTGATAGCCACCAGGAACACCACTTTCCATGATAAGTAGGACCACGAACATGTGGCTAAAGGCTCGAAGGGAGGCCCTGTGAGGCGGGAGAGCACTAGGTTCAGGTCCCAGAGTGGGACCGGGGGTCTAGCATAAGGGAATGCCTGATCTAACCCCTTCAGAAACCGGGAGGTCATGTGATGTGAAAACACCGATTGGCCCTGCACCGGGGGGTGGAAAGCTGATATGGCCGCTAGGTGCACCCTGATCGAGGAGGGCGCCAGCCCTTGGGTCCTAAGGGACAGGAGGTAATCGAGGACTAGCTGGATAGATGTGGAAGAGGGAGAGGAGCCCCTATCCCTCGCCCACATGGAGAACCGATACCATTTGGCCAGGTAGGTTCGACGTGTGGAGGGTTTCATACTCTCCAGCAGGACCTGTCTCACATCCTCAGAACATCTCCCTTCCTCCTCATTCAACCACGGAGCAGCCACGCTGTCAAGTGGAACGCGGCCAGGTTGGGGTGGAGGAGACGACCTTCCTCCTGGGAGAGGAGGTCCGGGCGGAGCGGCAGCCTGCGAGGAGGGGCCTCTAAGAGTTGCAGTAGGGTCCCGTACCAATGTTGACGGGCCCAGTCCGGGGTTATGAGGATAATCCACGCCCCATCTGACTTCACCTTCTGTAGGACCCTGCCTATCAGGGGGAAGGGCGGGAAGGCGTAGAAGAGGGGCCCCGACCATTGGATCAGGAACGCGTCCGATATCACACCCTCGCCCTCTCCCGCCCTGGAGCAGAATCGTGGACACAGGCGATTCTGGGCAGTGGTGAACAGGTCTACCTGGGGAGTACCCCACTCTAGGAAGAGGCACCTGGCCACTCCCCTATGCAGGGACCACTCATGCTGTTGGGAGAAAACCCTGCTCAGGTGATCCGCGAGCGTGTTGCTCTTGCTGGGCAGGTAAAAAGCCCTCAGGAGGATGTCGTGGGCTATACAGAACTCCCACAGGAACTGGGCTTCCTGGCACAAGGCCCAGGAACGCGTGCCCCTTTGCCTGTTGACATAATACATCGCGGTCATATTGTCCGTGAGGACTGTGGCCACCTTGCCCCCTATGTGCTGGCAGAAGGCCACGCACGCCAGGCGCACTGCCCTGAGCTCCCTGACATTTATGTGCAGGGCCAGTTCCTCGGGTGACCACATGCCCTGGGTCCTGAAGCCCCCTACGTGGGCTCCCCATCCCAGGTCCGAGGCATCCGACACCAGATCTAGTGAGGGAGGGGGCTCTCGGAAGGGGATACCCCGGAGCATGTTGCTCGGGAGGGACCACCATTGCAGGTCTGCCACCACCGTGGGTGGCAATGTGACGACCTTGTCCAGGCCGTCCCTGGCCTGGGAGTACCGGGAGGCCAGCCAGAGCTGAAGGGGCCTCATCCTGAGCCTGGCATGTCGCACCACATAGGTGCATGCTGCCATATGGCCGTGGTTACCAGGAAGGCCGTGACCGAGGTGATGAGAGCTTTGAGCGTCTCGAATCTGTCCCGTGGGAGGGAGGCCGTGGCCACCCGGGAGTCTAATATGAAGTGTATGCGCTGAACCGGGAGTAACATGGATTTCTCCTCGTTTACCACTAGGCCTAGAGCTGCGCAGGTGTTTAGCAGGAAGTTCATCTGCTCCCGCACCTGAGACCGAGACTTGCCCTTGAGTAGCCAGTCGTCAAGGTAGGGGAAGATCTGCAGCCCTTTCCTCCTGAGGTGGGCCGCCACCACCGCCATACACTTTGTGAAGACCCTGGGGGCAGTAGAAAGGCCAAAGGGGAGGACCGTAAACTGGTAGTGGTCCTGACCCACCAGGAAACAGAGGAAGCGCCTGTGGCCCTCGAAAATGTGGATGTGAAAATACGCATCCTGGAGGTCCAGAGCTGTAAGCCAATCCCCCGGGTCTAGGGATGGAATGATCGAGGCCAGGGACACCATGAGGAATTTGCAACGAACCAGGAACTGGTTGAGATTCCGCAGGTCGAGGATGGGCCGGAGTCCACCTTTCGTCTTCGGGATGAGGAAATACCTGGAATAGAATCCCTTGCCCCAGAATTCCTGAGGTACCCTCTCCACAGCTCCCAGGGAGAGGAGGCGCGCTACCTCCCAGCCTCGAAGGAGGGCATGGTCCCCGGCCGACTCCTGGGATGGAGGATGGTGGGGAGGGGGCAAAACGAACTGCAACCTGTACCCTTGGGAGATGGTGCTGAGGACCCATCGGTCCAACGTTACACGGGACCATTGCAGTCGGAGGGCAGATAAATGGTTGGCAAAACTCAACTTTATTAACTGGGGGGGGGGTGCCCTAGCAACCGGCCCAGTGACCCCCCGCAATGAGTCAAAAACGCCATTTCCCTGGCCTCTTGGCCTTCGAGGGGCCAGGTCGCGGGGCCGAACGGGATTGGCATTGGGATCGACACCTCTGCTCCCTCTGCCTTTTAGGCGGAGGCTCGTATCTGCCCCGAGCCGGAGGAGCGGAGGTTTGAGGCCTGGGCTTGTCCTTGGCGGGCGGGACATACAGGCCTAGCGTCTACAGGGTGGTGCGGGAATCCTTCATTCCATGCAGACGCGTTTCCGTTTGGTCCGCAAACAGGACCCTGCCGTTGAAGGGCAGGTCCTGCATGATGGACTGGAAACTCGCTGAGGAATAAACCTTTTTCCCAAAGGCATCAAGTATCCGAGCGTCCTTGTCCTTGGGGTGGGCACGGGCTGGCCGTGCCGCTCACGGTGAACGGACTCTACCACCAGAGAGTTCGGTGCTCGGTGGGTGTAGAGGTATTTGTGCCCCCTTGTGGGCACAAAATACTTCCTCTCGGCCTTCTTTGGAATGGGCCCCAGGGAGGCCGGGGTCTGCCAAAGGCCAGTGGTGATATTGGCCACCCCTTGGTACAGGGGAAGGGCCACACGCCCCGTGTCGAAGAGGTCAGGACATTGAATAAAGTGTCCGAGGGTTCCTCCATCTCCTCAGCCTGGAGCTGGAGGTTCGACACCACCCTCCTAAGCAGCTCCTGGTGAGCCTTAAAATCCTCCTGAGACACAGGAGGCGGCACCGCAACGGATTCGTCCGGGGCCAAGGAGGCAGCTGGCACAGAGACGCCGAGTGGGCCTGAGAGGCTCCAGCCACGGAGCGGGATCTCGGCGGTGCGGGTGCCTGGGGGCACGGTGCCCACTGGCACCATTGTCCTTGCCAGGGAACCCCCTGGCACTGAGACACGTGGGGGCCCGGCAGAGCCGCTTGGTCCTGCGGTGCCTGGACGACTGCACAGTGCCGTACGATCGACTGGAGCGGTCTCTGACATGACTTCTCCTGCCCCAAGATTTCGACCTCGACGACAAGGACAGATCAATCTCCGAGGTGATGGGAGTGAGGATCGCTTCTGGGCATAGGATTGCGACAAGAGTCGCACGATTTGAAGCCTGGGCCACGGGGCATGGCCTGAGCCAGGCTAATAACTAGAGAAAGTGTTCACACGCGAACTGGATACTACTAAGGCGTTTGCGAACAGGGGCTGCTAACAGGGAGTTTCGCAAGGGAGTTCTCCAGGTGAAGGAGGAGCAATA
>NW_020664482.1:27375858-27465952 GCF_002925995.2 Terrapene triunguis
ATTCATACAGGCCAGGGCTTTATAAAGCAGCGCACAAGCGACCAGGGGCTGCTAACAGGGAGTTTCGCAAGGGAGTTGGGAAGAGGAGTGGGAAGGGGCGAGGGTCCCTTGCCGGTTCTATCTGTTTTCCCTTTATTCCCCTTAAAACTTTAAACTTCTTGCTTAAACAACTCTTTCAGCGGACAGGGGGCTGCAGACGGGAGTTTGACAGAGGGAGGCTTACGATGGTTAGGAAGACCCGCAACACCTGTGCCAGCACTGCTTCTGTCTCCTCTACCTGCGCCTGTAGCCAGACAGAGCGCCTGAGCATGGATGCTTCTACCCAGATCCTGGTGTGGTTTTGCAGAGACTGTAACTTGCAATTTCCACTTACTGATATCTAGGCTGAGGGGACCATCCAATGTGAAAGGTGCCTGCTGGTGGAATCTCTCAGGCAGCAGGTGGGAGAGCTACAGGAGGAGGTGGCTAGGTTGAGAAGCATCCGAATCCACGAGCAATTCCTGGACAGTGTCCATGTGGAGACAGCTGAGGTAGCTGTCCCAGGACACAGGACTGCTGATACACCACTGGTGGAGGAGGACATGGCTCAGGGTGGACACTGGCAGCTGGTTACTTCTGGCAGCAGGCAGTGCTCCACCCCTGCTCCGAACCCTCCCGCTGTGGTAATAGGTAACCGTTATGCTCTTCTTGATACAGGAAAGAAGGCATCACCCCCTACAGTAAAGGAGGAGAAGCCTCGTACCCCTAAGGCTGGGAGGTCTGCTGCCACCACTGCGAATAGGAAACGTAGGGTAGTGGTGGTCGGAGACTCTCTGCTGAGGGGGACGGAGGCGCCCATCTGTCGCCCTGACATTTCATCTCGGGAGGTATGCTGCCTGCCGGGAGCCCGTATCCGAGACGTTACGGAGGCATTGTCGAGGATTATCCAGCCCTCTGACTACTACCCCATGTTACTCATCCATGTGGGCACAAATGATACTGCGCGGTGTGACACTGAGCGGATCAAGAGTGACTACAGGGCTCTGGGAGTACGGGTGAAGGAGTTTGGAGCGCAGGTGGTATTCTCTTCGATTCTTCCTGTCAAAGGTAGGGGCCCGGGCAGAGACAGATGCATCATGGAGGTGAATGCCTGGCTGCGAAGATGGTGTCGCCAGGAGGGCTTTGGCTTCCTAGACCACGGGATGCTATTTGAGGAAGGCCTGCTAGGCAGAGATGGTGTTCACCTTTCGAGGAGGGGAAAGACCCTATTTGGACACAGACTGGCTAACCTAGTGAGGAGGGCTTTAAACTAGGTTCGACGGGGACAGGTGAGCAAAGCCCGCAGGTAAGTGGGATGGAGACCTGGGAGATGGGTCGGAGACGAGAGGGAGTGTGGGCTATATTGGCAGAGAGAAAGGAGGGTCAGGACAAAACCGGGAGGAAAGATCAAACCAGTATCTTAGATGCCTATATACAAATGCGAGAAGTATGGGTAATAAGCAGGAAGAACTGGAAGTGCTAATAAATAAATACAACTATGACATTGTTGGCATCACTGAAACTTGGTGGGATAATACACATGATTGGAATGTTGGTGTGGATGGATACAGCTTGCTCAGGAAGGATAGACAGGGGAAAAAGGGAGGAGGTGTTGCCTTATATATTAAAAATGTACACACTTGGACTGAGGTAGAGATGGACATAGGAGACGGAAGTGTTGAGAGTCTCTGGGTTAGGCTAAAAGGGGTAAAAAACAAGGGTGATGTCATGCTAGGAGTCTACTACAGGCCACCTAACCAGGTGGAAGAGGTGGATGAGGCTTTTTTTAAACAACTAACAAAATCATCCAAAGCCCAAGATTTGGTGGTGATGGGGGACTTCAACTATCCGGATATATGTTGGGAAAATAACACAGCGGGGCACAGACTATCCAACAAATTCTTGGACTGCATTGCAGACAACTTTTTATTTCAGAAGGTTGAAAAAGCTACTAGGGGTGAAGCTGTTCTAGACTTGATTTTAACAAATAGGGAGGAACTCGTTGAGAATTTGAAAGTAGAAGGCAGCTTGGGTGAAAGTGATCATGAAATCATAGAGTTTGCAATTCTAAGGAAGGGTAGAAGGGAGAACAGCAAAATAGAGACAATGGATTTCAGGAAGGCGGATTTTGGTAAGCTCAGAGAGCTGATAGGTAAGGTCCCATGGGAATCAAGACTGAGGGGAAAAACAACTGAGGAGAGCTGGCAGTTTTTCAAAGGGACACTATTAAGGGCCCAAAAGCAAGCTATTCCGCTGGTTAGGAAAGATAGAAAATGTGGCAAAAGACCACCTTGGCTTAACCACGAGATCTTGCATGATCTAAAAAATAAAAAGGAGTCATATAAAAAATGGAAACTAGGACAGATTACAAAGGATGAATATAGGCAAACAACACAGGAATGCAGGGGCAAGATTAGAAAGGCAAAGGCACAAAATGAGCTCAAACTAGCTAAGGGAATAAAGGGGAACAAGAAGACTTTTTATCAATACATTAGAAGCAAGAGGAAGACCAAAGACAGGGTAGGCCCACTGCTTAGTGAAGAGGGAGAAACAGTAACAGGAAACTTGGAAATGGCAGAGATGCTTAATGACTTCTTTGTTTCGGTCTTCACCGAGAAGTCTGAAGGAATGCCTATCCTAGTGAATGCTAATGGGAAGGGGGTAGGTTTAGCAGATAAAATAAAAAAAGAACAAGTTAAAAATCACTTAGAAAAGTTAGATGCCTGCAAGTCACCAGGGCCTGATGAAATGCATCCTAGAATACTCAAGGAGCTAATAGAGGAGGTATCTGAGCCTCTAGCTATTATCTTTGGAAAATCATGGGAGACGGGAGAGATTCCAGAAGACTGGAAAAGGGCAAATATAGTGCCCATCTATAAAAAAGGGAAATAAAAACAACCCAGGAAACTACAGACCAGTTAGTTTAACTTCTGTGCCAGGGAAGATAATGGAGCAAGTAATTAAGGAAATCATCTGCAAACACTTGGAAGGTGGTAAGGTGATAGGGAACAGCCAGCATGGATTTGTAAAGAACAAATCATGTCAAACCAATCTGATAGCTTTCTTCGATAGGATAACGAGTCTTGTGGATAAGGGAGAAGCTGTGGATGTGGTATACCTAGACTTTAGTAAGGCATTTGATACGGTCTTGCATGATATTCTTATCGACAAACTAGGCAAATACAATTTAGATGGGGCTACTATAAGGTGGGTGCATAACTGGCTGGATAACCGTACTCAGAGAGTTGTTATTAATGGTTCCCAATCCTGCTGGAAAGGCATAACGAGTGGGGTTCCGCAGGGGTCTGTTTTGGGACCGGCTCTGTTCAATATCTTCATTAACGACTTAGATATTGGTATAGAAAGTACGATTATTAAGTTTGCGGATGATACCAAACTGGGAGGGATTGCAACTGCTTTGGAGGACAGGGTCATAATTCAAAATGATCTGGACAAATTGGAGAAATGGTCTGAGTTAAACAGGATGAAGTTTAACAAAGACAAATGCAAAGTGCTCCACTTAGGAAGAAAAAATCAGTTTCACACATACAAAATGGGAAGAGACTGTCTAGGAAGGAGTACGGCAGAAAGGGATCTAGGGGTTATAGTGGACCACAAGCTAAATATGAGTCAACAGTGTGATGCTGTTGCAAAAAAAAGCAAACGTGATTCTGGGATGTATTAACAGGTGTGTTGTGAGCAAGACACGAGAAGTCATTCTTCCGCTCTACTCTGCTCTGGTTAGGCCTCAGCTGGAGTATTGTGTCCAGTTCTGGGCACCGCATTTCAAGAAAGATGTGGAGAAATTGGAAAGGGTCCAGAGAAGAGCAACAAGAATGATTAAAGGTCTTGAGAACATGACCTATGAAGCAAGGCTGAAAGAATTGGGTTTGTTTAGTTTGGAAAAGAGAAGACTGAGAGGGGACATGATAGCAGTTTTCAGGTATCTAAAAGGGTGTCATAAGGAGGAGGGAGAAAACTTGTTCACCTTAGCCTCTGAGGATAGAACAAGAAGCAATGGGCTTAAACTGCAGCAAGGGAGGTCTAGGTTGGACATTAGGAAAAAGTTCCTAACTGTCAGGGTGGTTAAACACTGGAATAAATTGCCTAGGGAGGTTGTGGAATCTCCATCTCTGGAGATATTTAAGAGTAGGTTAGATAAATGTCTATCAGGGATGGTCTAGACAGTATTTGGTCCTGCCATGCGGGCAGGGGACTGGACTCGATGACCTCTCGAGGTCCCTTCCAGTCCTAGAATCTATGAATCTATGAATAATAAGGTTGTAAGCGCTGCAGCCAAGGCTGGAGCAGAAGTTCCGACTACCTTCACTGGTGGCAAGAAGGAACTGAGGGTGGGGGAGCACGCAGCCCCCTTTATGGCACGATATACAGGCGCCACTCCAGGGGTCGCAACGGTGCTCCCCCAGTATGGGTACTGCTAAGGGAAAAACTTCCGGCACCGGTGCACGTGGCAAGCACACACACCTATAGTGAAATGCACCTGAGCAATCACTCGAAGAACCACCAACATTCCCATTGTTATTGCTGCTTGCTGTGTGCTCCATAATATCTGTGAGAGTGTGAGGAAGACGTTTATGGAGGGTGGGAGGTTGAGGCAAATCACCTGGCATCCGATTTTGAGCAGCCAGACACCAGGCAATTAGAAGAGCACAGCAAGGCGCGCTGCGCATCAGAGAGGTTTTGAAAACCAGTTTCATGACTGGCCAGGCTTTGGTGTGACAGTTGTGTGTGTTTCTCCTTGATCCAAATGCTCCCTTTGTTGATTTTAATTCCCTGTAAGCCAATCAACCCTCCCCACCTTCAAAATAAAGTAACTATTGTTTTGAAACTATGCATTCTTTCTTTATTAATTAAAAAAAAATGAGATAATGGACAAGGTAGCCTGGGTGGGGTTGAGGAGGAGGGAAGGACAAGGCCACATTGCTTATTGTAGCCACACTAAAAATCAAACTATTTGAATGACAGCCTTCTGTTGCTTGGGCCATCCTCTGCAGTGGAGTGGCTGGGTGCCTGGAGCCTCACCCCCCCCCCGCCCCCCCGCGTTCTTGGACGTCTGGGTGAGGAGGCTATGGAACATGGGGCGGAGGGTAGGCGGTTATACAGTGGATGCAGCGGGGGTCTGTGCTCTTGCTGGCTTTCCTGCAGCTCCAACAGATGCTTCATCATGTCTGTTTGCTCCCCCATTAGCCTCAGCATCGCCTCCTGCCTCTGCTCTTCGTGCTCACTTCATTCTTTCCTGGCCTCTGCCACTGAATGCCTCCATGCATTAAGCTGTGCCCTATCAGTGCAGGAGGACTGCATGAGCTCAGAAAACATGTCATCGTGAGTGCGTTTTTTTTGCCTTCTAATCTGCGATAACCTCAGGGATGGAGATGATAGGGGGAGAGTAGAAACATTCTACACTCTATGATTCTGGGGGGACTGCATGGTCACCTGTGCTGCTGAGTTTGCCACGCTGACCAAACAGGAAATGAAATTCAAAAGTTCCCGGGGCTTTTCCTGTGTACCTGGCTAGTGCATCGGAGTTCAAAGTGCTGTCCAGAGCGGTCACAATGGAGCACTCTGAGATAGCTCCCGGAGGCCAATACCATCGATTTGCATCCGCACTACCCCAAATTCAACCCAGCAAGGTCGATTTTAGCACTAATCCCCTCACCAGGGAGGAGTACAGCAGTCGATTTTAAGAGCCCTGTAAGTCGATGGAACGGGGTTGGTTGTGTGGACAAATTCATTTTAAAATTGACCTAACGCGGCTAAATTTGACCTAACCCCGTAGTGTAGACCAGTGTGTGAAGAAATTAAAGCAAATGGATTTTTTCCTCCAGGTTACGTTGGCTGTTTCTACAGGGTACTATCAATATGACTGTCTGTTATTTCAACATCAGTCCCCACCACTGGGGTTCACAATGTTTGCTAAGATTGCAAGTCCATCCATTTAGTGGCATGCCTTGCAAGATTTTCCAGCTCTGATTTATTCTGGACTAGAATGAGTCTCCCCTCTATTCAAACAGTTCATTTGCTCCTCTGTAGAACTGCCCATGCTCATTATAGAGCAAGACTTCCATTAACACAGAACTGCCATTATCATTTTGACAAAATACCACAGTGCTCACTTCTTTAATTGTCCTGCATCGGCACTGATGCAATATCTCTACATTCTATAATTTGAAGTGGGAGCAAGTGGCTTGAGTGGCCTGTTATTTGTGTGACTGGTGAGAAAAACCAGAGAGAGAGAGAGAGAGAGAAAGCGTGTGAGCGAGCGCTGTATGCCATAGAGCAAAGTGAAACTTCCAAGGTAGAGTTAATTCCAGACGATGCCCAGCAGTGTCTGCAAGTCCCTCATGTGATCTCTCTAGTCTTTCCTCCAACTCCCACCCTCCATTTGCATCTTCTAATTTGTTAGGAAAGAAAATTGTTTTGGGTTTTCTCATGTAAAAATATAAGGGCATGGTACATCTGCTGTCCTGGCATTTAACATTTTTATTATGTTCTTATGTTCTTATTAAAATAAACTCAGTTTTTCAGAGGACAAATATTAGTGCATAATGTACAGTAAGATTCGATCGTGTTTCCAGCAGGTTACTTTTAAAACTCTGAGATGCATATGGCAGGTTATTTATTTACCTGTCTAATTATGCTATCTATTATGCCAAGTATGGCATTCACCCCCGCACCACCTCCTTGATGATTGCTAGTGATCAAAACAGATGAGTGCCTGGACAAGTGCAAGGGGTCATGTTATCAACTGTTCCATCATATGCTTACAAGAAAAAGTCCCGTGGAACATGCAACGTCATAAAACTAAGACAGACAGACCACAGACAGATTAAAAAATGATAGAGGGGATGGAAAAGAATGATTTTTTAAAAGCTGAATCTGACAAGACCTTGACCACAAACCTTAGGCAAAAAACAAACACTAAGTTTCCTAAGCAGTGCACTTCTGCTTAAAAACTAGCTTCCCAAGCTTGCCTTTTCCTGTGGAAGAACAATGCTTCAAACTGAAACAATTTATGCCACCTACTGAAAACAAGTATTACAACAATTGCATTTCCCAGGCCAGCCAGAGAGAAGAACCTACTGAACTCAAGTCGAATTGCTCTTGCCTGCCATGTGCATGAATTAAAGAATTGCTCTGAATTTCAGTTTTGAAACTTCCGACAATAAGAGCAATTTAACAATTCTTGTACATTTTCTAGAATACAGACTTTCAGCTGCACTTGGAGCTTTTCTGCTCCTTCTTTACTACTGCACATCTGTTAATTCGTATCCTATCCCACAAGGAAACTGAATGCTTGGGCTAAGCGGTATTTGATTTGATCTTTACAGTGACTGCAGTTCTTTTAAATAATAACAGTGATAATATTAATTAGTTCATTTTATTTGGCAAGCTTGATGCTTTCAGCCAAACACCCTCCTTAAATCCCACTTCTTTGATAAAACCTTCCTGCACTGCTTTCATCTCTTGATTTTGCCCTGTTATCTGGTGTATGTTTTCATCCTAGTTAGGTCATTAGCTGCTTGGGACAAGAAAATTTCCTTTGGTTGTCTTATAAAGCAGAGACACTTACTGCACACTCCATAAATTAACTGATTTTTACTGTACACGCTATAAAGAAGTGACTCCTTTTTGCAGAAAATTGCTTACATGTAGGTTATTTTAAATAATGAACGTATAAAGACGAGAAGACAGTTAAAACACTTAAATAGAAAAACGTTAATAGGACAAAATGACATAATTAAAAGGAATTGCAGTACGATGCTGAATGCTATCAAGAGACCAAATCCAGGACATTTTCAAAAGGATGGGGGGCATGCCACATATTCAGAAATGCATAAACAAACACAGGAGCATTGCTTCTCCAACCTTAAAAGGGAAGATGAGCTATAAGGTGTCCGAAGCTCAACATGATTGTCCATTGAGAGGTTTTTAAATGTTAAAACTAACACCCTGAACAGCAACAGGCAGCCAGAGAAAATCACGGAAGAGTGGGTAGGTAGCATCTTATTTGTTCATTCCCAATAATAATCTTACTGTTGTGATCTGCAGAAGGCATGAACCCAGTTTCCCAGTTAGCCCAATACAGAGTATACCAAACTTGATGCCACAGGTGTATGCCATTATCTAGTTTCGATAAAAGTGGTAAAAATAAGCCAGGAGCCCTGACCACACCAGACATCGGATTTTAAATTAGCTCCTGGCCCTGACACAAACTGAAATTTTAACTCCCCAGCAAAGCTCAAGCAGCCAAGGAAAATGTCACCTGCTTCATACCATAATACAAGTTTGCTAGATCAGAGAAATATTGAGCCGTGTAATATGTATACAGCAAATGTAACCCATGGTATAGCTTTCCCAAAGGCACCTCAGGGAAATGCAGTATGGGGAGTGTACACTTGATCACAGCATAGGCCAATGAGAATTGATTCAGTGTCACTGGGATGGATGTTCTGTCAGATACAGCCAAAACCAGTTGTGCTATTCTAGACCTACTTAATATACCCTCCACTTGGTAGTGCAACCATCAATCACGTCAAATGTTGCTGAGGAATCCAATATCACCACCACAGAGGCCTCCCAACTGAACCATTGTGGCAAGCAGAAATATCATGACTGACACGAATCTAAGTACAGTGGCCGCACTGGTATCTGAACTGAACTGCATCTGACAGATGCTTTGTATATATTTTACTCAATTTTTGTTCCACGTTCCAATTGATTATATTTAATGTAAGAAAAAAATACTAACCCTGTGTCCAATTAAAATATATTAACTTTTTAAATGACCTTGTGGAACAAAGGAAGGGAACAGTAAATGGAACCTGTGCTGTATTCTTCAGGGGGACCCTTGATAGTACCTTGCCATATACATTTGGGTTGCAACATCCATTATTCATGAAATACATTTCAGTGCAAATGTTCAGAACACTCAAAAGTATATTTGAACCCTAATGTAGTAAGCTAAACTCTTAATTTATGTCATTCTGTGCTGTTACTTTCATTCCACATTTTTATGCCACTTTTACAAAAAAGTTGTTCAGACTAATGCATGCTTCAGCATTTGCGTTCAGTTACATTTACAGAGAACATATTGCAGAAATGCTGTGTCAGTTCAAGAACGTGGGAAATAATGTGTCAGCTCTGGCTTATGACCAACAATGATAATGTCATTTCTGCATTCATGGAGATTACTCTTTTAGTACAAGAATAGTAAAATCAAAAATGAAAATCCAACTCCCTAGTTCCAGAACTATCTCCCTCAGAGCCATCAGAGCCCATTTGGTTCTTCAACATTTTTGATTACAGAAGAGTGCTTGATCATTTATAACCATTGAGTTAGGGTGTTCCTCACTATGTTGTTTATTAAAACAGGGTTACTTTAGTCTGAACATCACAACATGTTCATTTATATTTAAGCCTACCCAGTTGGTATCACGGATGCTTTCCATTACAAGAGCATTATACTTTCACCATACAATAGTCAGGCACCAGACTGCTTTTTCTAAAACAGGTACATCACCTGTTTCTAACTGGTGGGCCTTTCCGCATCCAATCTTCTTAAAAGGCATTCCATCCACAAGACTCCTAAACCCTGACCCTCCCTTGTGAGGAATCTTCAACTAGACAACAGAAAATCTTCCCCCCAAATCCTTGTCTTCGTGTCTATTTGCACATGTTGGCATTATCCAGATAATGAGGTCATCCCCAAGATATACACGCTCAAGACTTAGTGTATCCCTAGGTAATGGGATTAGGAAATAATTTAATACAATAATTATGAGTTAAATTTCTGTTTTATATTTGACTATTCTACAATTTAGAACCATTTCTAGCAGAGACAGACCAAAAAAAAGAAGGTATAAATTGGTAGCTGCAACAGCCCTGGTGATGAAGTAAAGCCACCAGTGGTATTAAATGTACATGAAATCTCGTGAAAAGTCCTTTCATTTCAGCTATGAATGCCCTGTGGAAAGGGGATGGTGCACTGCAAGAGCTACATAGGAAACTACTTTTAAGAAACAAACAGTTTATCAGAGAACCAAGAGGAAGTAGATCAGCAGCAAGTAATGGAGTGAGTCACCCAAAAGGCGGAGAGGGGGTATTACCAGACATAAGTTTTCATTGCTTGAGATGGGTGTCTAATGTCCTACAGCTCTAGCCCCTACTATGTCTTTTTTAATTTGCATCTGCATTTTAAGCCACAATTACCCTTCGTACAAACACATTCTATTTTGTCCCATCAAGTCCACAAATCACCACACTTTTACATAGTAATCAACAAGTCACTCAGATGTTTCCCCTACCTACAGGGACTTTGTTTTCCACTCCTGCACTAAAAAACAAAGAAATCAGACCATTTCTCATTTCATTACACTGCATTTATTTCTAATCCCACCACTAACCCTATTTTCATTGATTCTTTCACCCACAATAACACTTAATGTCAGTCATCACTTGACAAACTAATCTTTATTAAACTCCAATACTTCTCAAAGGCGGATGCATCATTGTATTAATAAACCATGATTTGGGCTCTGCCTGGCTCAGGTAATAGAGAACAAAGCCTTTTCTCTCTATGTCCCCAGTTCAAATTCTGCTCCAGTTAACTGAACCCAGTGATGAGCCCAAATGAAATCTCGAAATACCCCCCAAACTTTCAGGCAACAGTATCTACACTTCGTCCTGTCTCTACAATAGGACAAACCAAAACTCCAGATCGGAATACTTGTGAAGTTTGAGGGAGTTTGGATCTGGACCTAAACAGCTCAAGCCCAATTCTAGTCATAACAAAAAAAATTGCATCTGAAGTTTTCTTGATGACAGACTTCAAGCAGGTACATCTCACCAACCCAAAATTCACTCAGCATAATTGTCAATACATTAAATATTTACCTGTTATAGACTTACTTTTCTGGGTTCACTTTAGTTTGCTCTCAGAAGTTAGCATTTAAACATAAGAACTAGTTTTATTTTTAAAATATCAGAGGAGTAGTTAAACTGAATAAGCACTGCCCCTCACACCATTCAAGCACACTACAGTCTTGATCCTGCATCTGAATGCACACAGGCAAATTGCTGCACCCACATGGAGCCCAGTTGAAATATATGAGGCTTAATCACTTTTGGGATTTATTAGATAGTCCCTTCTATTTGAAACATGCTTTATAACTCATTAAACTACCTTAAAAATTAAATTCTTATCTGCCTATAGCTCACAATATGTTTAAGTAAGAAAATTAAGCACAGTAATAAACGATGAAGAATTTTTAAATATTAATTTGGCCTGTAGCGTTTAATATGTTTATTTGCATTAATTAATTTGAAACCAAGTTTATATTGCCTTTGTCGGTAGTTTGCTAGGAACTTTCAATTATGTTACTAATGCTCCAAAATGTACCCTTCTGGTGGTATATTTCATCACTGATTGCCGTTTCCAGTGCATTTAAATTAATTATTTTGGCCAGCTAAAAATATGATCATTTTTATGAGTTGCATGAAAATTTAACAAGATTGCTATAGGGTTTGTTTTCAGTTTGGTGTGTGGGGAAATTAGTTAAAGAATGCTTGATATTAATGGTGGTTAACTTTTTTGCCTCTGCACACAACACCTACATGGTAGTACTTGTAACAAACCCTTGGGTATCTTGATCAGGTTGTTAAAGATGGGCTAGAATGATAAACATATTGTTGAGGATACAAACTGCATGTTTTGGGCACCACAAACAGATGATAGAGCTGGATACTCAGCCTCTCTGTGGAGCAGGAGATATCCTAAAACATTAACTCCACGGAAGTTGATGATCAGACCAGCTTCTCTCCTCTTCAGATCTACCTTGCAGATGACCTTTATCCTGGTCTCTCGGCAGCTCAAGTTAAATATGACTTAGTCGGTTTGTGCCAGGAACTCTTGCCCAGTCTCAATGAGGACCACATGGATTTATGATGCAATCGGTAGAGTATAGAGATACAATATCTGTCTCAGTTTTGCTTTAAAGTCCAATAGAAATGAAGACACAAATCCCATATTATTTGGTTTCTATAATTGAATCCATATTTGGGGCATTTGCTCTTCCAAATTAAGTACTTGTTTGTCTACATTTTCTGTAGATTACTTGGTTTAATTTGCTAAGGAACAGTAGCAATGACAGTTGGAACATCAATGACAAATCTGGAGCCCTACTGATTTTCCAGGTGCAGCCCACATATAAGGTCAGGCCCTGAGATTCCCTCTTCAGGGCTTATCCACATGGGGGACTTAGTTTGCACTGAGCTGATGTGCACCAATTGTTGCACAAGACCTAACCCCTACTAACAGCCACTCCTGTGTAATTTCAGTGGCCCATTCTAGCTAGGCATCAAATCCTTCTTCACTTTAACTTCTGATGTGGGGCTGACTCTAGATGGGGCTGTACAGGCTTCTCTAATGCTTGCCCCTGGGCCTTGGTCCACACATCAAATGTCACAGCAGTGTGCAGGGGAAGGCTGGAGGATAAGGGTCTAACAAGCCCTGCACGTCAGCCATAGACTTTTGCCAAGAAGGCTGACATCTTGTCTAAAAATTCATCCTTTGAAGCAGGGGGGGCTGGCTTGTGAGGACTGGCTTCCACAAGCCATCTTCCATGGCTATTTCACTGGGGACTGTAACAATCTTGGGGTTCATTAAATAAAAAGCCAGTGAATGAGAAAAGAAAACTTTAATAAAACAAACTGGAAAGCATCTTGGCTGAACTACTGCACAGAGCCATGCGGTGTTCCCAACCCCCACCTCCAGGGCACAGCACCAAATGTCCACACTCACGACACAGTCCTAGAGGAGGGAGCATCTCCAAATCACAATCTTCCATAAACATCTCTCTACAGGGACCAAGCAGTTCACATAAAGCTGCCTAGGCCTTATCCTCCCTCCTAACCTCAAGCCCTCACACATTGCTTCAGGCACTCCATTGCTGGTCTCAACTGAGCACTAACCATAGGCTTCAGTGATCACTGTTACCAAAAGGGGTGTTTTGGGGGTCAATACACACCCCTTTGCACCAAACCACAACCCGTAGACTGCCATGATGCCATTGATGGAACTAAAATATAACACAAATATGTTGCTTTCCCACATCGAAGAATTACTCAGGAAATGTTTGTGAGGGACACTAACCTAGAGGATCCTGGAGGAGTCTCCAAACATAACTCTTCTGACAGGTGGTCAACAGCAGCAAAAATGGTCCTTCTCAGCAAATAACTAAACAGGCTCGACCTCTCACTCAGTAATCAGGGCAAACTAAATACACCATCCCTGGATACCCTTAACAGGCAGATCTTGCTCACTCACAAGCCCTCCAAGACAGGGTACAAACAAGGAAATTTTTTAGGGGCAATGGAACACAGTCATAAACTTGGGGAAATACAGCAACAGTACATATATTCAAAGAGAGAGTAAAATACCATCACCCCCTTTTGGTAACTTTGGCAGTAGCTCATCTAACTCCCTTCTCCTCCACTGGCAAGAATCCCACAGGGGATAGTCCCTTGGCTACACCACTTCATCCATCCATGAAACTGCACTCAGAGTTTGAAACAGCTAGTAGCAATAGTCCACGTGTCTTTTTATGGGTCTGTCTCCAGTCCTAAAGGAGCTGCTTACTCGGTCATGGAGGCATCACCACCTGGACTAGCTCAGCAATTCAGCTTTCTTTAAGTTCTGGGTAGGCTGGGCCTTACTGGAGGCCACTCAGCTGAGAGTTATCTCTGGCAGCAACATTTTCATCAGCAGGGAACCAAGAGCATTTAGGAACCTTGAGCACAGTCCTTACTGCTTGGAAATGATCTCATTACCACAAGGTAAGAATCCCACTACCCCCCCTCCTCCAAATCTAAGATCATGTTTGGTTATGGTAACGTCCCAAGGGTCACTTCAGGAATTGTGGGTGGTAGCCTCGGCAAATGAAGCTCTCTATGGCAGCACTTTTCCCTTTTCAGCAATAGAGGAAGTAGAACGCTCTTTCCCCTCTGGAGCTTTTGGCCATAGGTTTACATAAGGTTGATATTAATATATCCTAGAAGCATGTTTAAAACAAAGAGGAATCATGCAAACATACACCAACATTGGAAATATGGCCTCATTCTTCCACAGACCTACAACATAACTAGAAATAGTTCCATGCTGCAGGAAGAAGCAACCTTCTGTCCAGATGACACATACTGCTCTGGCAACCTTTCCTTAAAGTGCATGCTGGAGAAGGAGGTAGCCTAGCCAGAAGACATTATTTGCCCTATGAAGGACAGGTGATGAGATACTGAGAAGTCAGGGAAAAGACCTAGGGAGGTTCTATGGGATCCAGGAAAGATACAAGAAATCTGCTATGACTCATGGAGGCTGACAAAAAGTTTGCCTGGTTTGTCAACGCACCTTCACAGCTATGTCCCAGTAGCATGCTTTGCCATGATTATAGACAAAGGTTTGTCCACAAAATGGTTAGGGGTAAAAATTGAATTAAAAATTTGAATTTCAATCCTCCCTTTCAGTATTTAGCATTTAATTGTAATCTGACTTTAATAATTATTACAGCTTAAAATCTATTTAATGAAATAGAAAGGTTTGTAAAATCTCAGTCTGATCACTCAATGGTAAAGAGGCAAGGTTAACTGCCTGAGTTTTCAGTCTAGTAACTGAAGCACACTCGTTGTACTCCAAAAAACAACAAGGAGTCTGGTGGCACCTTAAAGACTAACAGATTTATTTGGGCATAAGCTTTCGTCCGAAGAAGTGAGGTTTTTACTCACGAAAGCTTATGCCCAAATAAATCTGTTAGTCTTTAAGGTGCCACCAGACTCCTTGTTGTTTTTGTAGATACAGACTAACACGGCTACCCCCTGATCGTTGTACTCCGGTCATGCTATGTAGCACCGCTTTGACAGTACCATTAGTTTAATTTAGGTAATGGCACCATCTAATGGCCAAAAGGAGAAATACGGCGGGAAAGGAATAAAGGGAGAGCTTTGTGAATAGCATTCTTGGGACAGGGGAGATGTCCTTTGTCAGCATTCTCTGACAACAGGGCCCTGAGTAGTGGCTGTTAAGTGGTGCAGTTGGTAAATGCACTTGATTTTCATAGCTAAAAACCCTGCTTCAGATTTGAGCAGATTAAATTAAAAGGAGTCTTTCATGTCTTGGTTGCTGGGTCAAATCTAGGTAGGATTAACAGAACCCCAATGCGTAAGGCTAAGATTTTGTCATGGATATTTTTAGTAAAAGTCAGACAGGCCATGGGCAATAAAGACAAATTCATGGAAACCGTGACCTGTCCTTGACTTTTAACTAAAAATATCCGTGATAAAATGGGAAGGGACTGGGCAGCTGTGGCGTGGCTGGGAACTCCGGGGCCACCACCACCCATGGGGGCTCAGAGCTGCAGGGGTCTCCTTGCCCTACCATGGCCTCCGGGGAGCTGCAGGGTATATCATGACATTTTAGATCACTGTCATTTCCTGTAGGTGGGGCACCAGCAGAGCTTAAAGTGGTCTGAAAAGTGTGTGTGTAGGAGGTCTGCCATCAACCCCACATCTGCCCATACCCTTGGTCCAGCAATTCTGCCCCAACACCCAAATCTATCCTGCTTTCTAGCCCCATAACAATTCTGCCCTGTCCAGCCTCACCTCTCTACTCCTCCTGCAGCTCCCAGGGTTCTTCACCCCACTCCCTCTCAGGTTGGGGACAGGCTGCAGCAGGGTTCCTTTCCCCATTCCCAGGTTGGATGTTGCAGGGAGGGAGTGGGAAGGGAGACAGAGGGAGTGGAGCCACCCTGAGCTGTTGGACTCCCCACACTCTTTCCAATGAGAATGGTGTGTTGGTTCCTGAGAGGAAGGGAAGAAGGCTTTGCCTGCAGCAGCCCTGACTAGTTGCTCTTCCTCAGGAAGCTGGCAAGTGTGGAGAAAAAAAGCCAATCCAAGGGGATGTTCCCCCAGGTGCTACTAAAAACATGCACCCCTCAGCAGCCCAGCTTGCTTTTTATAAACTTTATTTCCAAGGACTGAGAGCTGGGGCATTTTAACCACTGGGCACCAGAACAACATAAACAAGTGGGAGGGTAAGGCTGTATTGCTACTCCTTGCACTATAACCAGTTCTGTGGCTAGAGGGCCTTGGCCACAAATGGGCCATTTTCATTACCACTACAAACAGTTCTTTTTCTCTCCTGCTGATAAAAGCTCACCTTAACTGATCACTCTCCTTATAGTGTGTATGGTAACACCCATTGTTTCATGTTCTCTGTATATATATAGATATATCTATATATAGATATAGATCTTCCTACTGTATTTTCCACTACATGCATCCGGTGAAGTGGGCTGTAGCCCACGAAAGCTTGTGCTCAAATAAATGTGTTAGTTTCTAAGGTGCCACAAGTACTCCTGTTCCATTAGCATTGGTTTACCATACCGAAAAAAAAAAGAAAAAAATTAGTGAATCTAGTGAAAGTGCATTGTGTGGGCTCATCCTAGTCCTCAGTGGATGTTTATCCATATCTGTTCAGCAGACATCATTAAGGAGAGGCCCGCAGGAGTGGGGTGCAGTTTCAAACTGAGCAGCATTGGTAGAGCTGTGTCCATTGTAGGGTTGCCAACTTTCTAATTGCAGAAAACCAAACACCCTTGCCCTGCCTCCGCCCACTCCGTTCCCCGCTCCTTCTCCCCCACCCTTGCTCATTTTCACCGGGCTGGGGCAGGGATATGGGAGGGCTCTGGCTGGGGGTGCGGGATCTGGGGTGGGGCCAGGGATGAGGGCCTTGGGGCATAGGAGGGGGCTCTGGCCAGGGGAATGGGGCCAAGGGGTTCAGTGGGAGGGGGCTCCAGACTGGGTCTGGGGGTTAGGGTGTGGACTCTGAGGTGGGGCCAGAGATGAGGGGTTTGGAGTGCAGGCTCCAAGAGGGAGTTTCGGTGGGGCTGAGGGGGTTCTGAGATGGGGCAAGGGATTGGGGTGCAGGAGGGGTTGAGGGGTGCTGGCTCTGGGTGATGTTTACCTCAGGTGGCTCCTGACAAGCGGCATCATGTTCCTCTGGCTCCTAGGTGAGGGGCAGCCAGGGGACTCTGCGTGCTGCCCCCGCCCACAGGCACCGCCCCCACAGCTCTAATTGGTTGCAGTTCCCAGCCAATGGGATCTGCGAAGCCAGCGCTTAGGGCAGGGGCAGCATGCGATGCCCCCCTGGGCACCCCTGAGCTGGGGGGACATGCTGCTCGCTTCCCAGGAGCTGCGCGGAGCCTGCCAGGGAGCCTACAAGCCCTGCTGCACCACCAACCAGACTTTTAATTGCCCTAGCCCATTGTGTAGATTATGCACTGACCATGCATGTGACCAGTACCAGATTACTCCATGGTCAGTGCCTCCATATATATGCCCTGAGTGTAGGCTTCAGAGCCCTCCACCTTACATTAAAAGCCAAAATAACCTATTTAAATAACTAGAAACAATGGTTAGTCTATAGGCATCAACCATGCAGCAGAGACTAAGACCCCCCACCTCCAAGTTCACACTGTACCCAACCAACAGTGACCGCCGCAAGGGTTGGAACTTGGAAGGAACCACGTGGGACTAAGAGACTGGGGCTGAAACTGTTTGTGTTAATCTGTACATTGGGGTGTTGGGGTCTGCACATATTGCATGACTGCTGGGGTATGTGTGTGACTCCTTGTAGACCCACCTCGACCCCCAATCTATCCCTAATATTAACAGAGGGCTTATCTCTACTCATGTGTGTGTTAGATTGTTGAGTGTGGTATTTGTTCTTGAAGTTAATTCCTGCCTCCTGAAGGCTCAGGAACCTGGGGGAAGAGGGGATACTCAGGCACATAGATTAGGATTTAGGAACTAATATTTAAAAAGAGTAAATGGGATGACTCAGCTAATTATAGATCTGACAGCCTGATACAGATCTTGGGCAAAAGGAGTAGCTGATGCAGGACTCATATTAAAGAAGGGTAATATAATTAATGCTAACCAACTTGGGCTTAGGGAAAATAGGGCCTGTCCAACTACCTTGATATCCTTTTTAGATATTACAAGTTTTGCTGATAAAGATAAGAGTGTTTATAACACTTCTGTAAATCACTGGACTTGGTACCACATGACATTTTGATTAAAAACTATAATGATACAAAAATGATATGGAACATATTAAATGGATTAAAATTTGCTTAATTGTAAACAGGGAATCATCATCCACCAGGTGTGTTTCTAATGGGGTCCTGCAATAATTGGTTCTTGGCCCTATACTATTTAACATTTTTATCAATGACCTGGAAGAAAACAAAAATCACCCCTGATAAAGTTTGCAGATGACACAAAGATTGGAGGAGTGGTAAAGAACCAAGAGGACACATCACTGATACAGAGCAATCCGGATCATTTGGAAAGCAAGGCACAAGCAAAGAATATGCATTTTAATATGGGCAGACGTAAATGTATACATGTAGGAACAAAGAATGTAGGCCATCCTTGATCATAGTTTACAGGTCCCTACTTAGGGAACAAATATTTGATAATGGGCAAGGTATAACAAAATCCAGTGTCTGGAAGTTCAAACTAGATAAATTCAGACTGGAAATAAGGAATATATAAACAGTCAGGGTAATTAAGCATTGGAACAACTTACCAAAGGTTGTGGTGGATTCTCTATCATTGGTAACTTTAAAATCAAGCCTTGATATGTTCTAGTTCAAAACAGTAATTAAGGCCTATGGTCTGTGCTATCCAGCAAGTCAGACCAGATGATTACAATGGCCCCTTCAACCTTGGAATCTATGACTAACCAGCCCCAGGTCCCCTCCCCACAAGAGCATAGAGCAGTCCAACATGAGTCACTTTGGAAAACAGGAAGCCTGAAAATGGACAATTGCAGAACCATCATACGGGGAAGGGCTGCTGCATTTCAAAAAGCTAGTCTGAGTATTTCAGGGTAGGTAGCTTCATTGCTAAATAACAGTTGCAATAATCATGCCCTTCTGAAGACTGGAGCATTCTTGCCAACTGTCACTTTGGCCAGAATTGCTTAAACCCTGTCCTGGGTGTTTGCATTAATGGACAACTGCCTGAGCTGTCAAATAATAAATAATAATTATAATAATCCTGACATCCTACCATTAAAGTCCACTGTGGAGAACAAGGCGGCCTTATGGTGTGGATCAACTTCCCTGGATTATTTCTGGTACGTGAACATCTAGGAGCTGCTGTGCAGTAGGTGGCACAGGACAGGGAGAATTCCAAGTTGTTCCTGCTGGAGTGCTTATGAACCTCAAACTGCTAGAGGGAGGTTAAGCCCACATGGTCAATAAATAGGTTAATGGGGCCTCACAGGCCAATTATGCTAGCTGACTGCACCTGGAGGGTAGGCCAGATTTAAAGATGAAGGTCAGCTGGGGAAGGATCTGGATGGTTTCTTTAAAGGCAGGACATGTGGAGCAGAAGGCGCTGTGGCAAAGAGAGGGAAGGAGATCTACAGTCCCAATCCTGGCACTGGAGAAGTCAGCAGGATCAATGAGGAAGGCCCAGGGAGATCCTTGCTGGAGCAGGGAAGTCTGGCAAAAGGCCAAGACTAACCAGGAGCAGCCACTGGGGTGGAGCAAGCACTGGTGGTGAGCCCTAATAAAAGAGCAGGAACTTCCTAGGAGAGAGACCTGAAAGACATTTAACTGAGGAACTGTGTAAGGGAAACTTGAGTAGTAACAGGTCAAGCCCAAGGAGGGCAGAGGTTAAATTGTACTTTTGGTTTGAGATTTATTGGGGATTCCATGAGGAGCCCTGTGAGTCCTGGCCCCAGGAAAAGGGAGAACCTAGAGAGTGGGGAAGCAGCGTGGTAAAAAGTGATGGTAAGCAGCAGCCCAGGGAGGTCGTAGGGACAGGTCTGAATAGAGCTGGACTTTTCACCTTGAGCTAAAGCAGGGGATCCTACATGCTTCCTGGGACTGATCATCAGCTAGAGTCCATCTGTCCTCACTATTATGGGGACCAGTGTGGGGAAGCTGCTTCTTCAGCAACCACTTCTGAGGTATCTGGAAGCGTAGAGCACTTTCCCGGTGCTAAGGAGGCGAGCAGGCCAATCAAAGCACCCTGGAGAGCTCTGCAAATCTATTTAATGAGAAACGCCTTTTCTCCCTCCACAAAAGGAGAACAATGCATTGCTGGAGTCCCAGGCCTGGTCTACACGAGGGGGGAGGGGAATCGATCTAAGTTATGAAATTTCAGCTACGTGAATACTGTAGCTGAAGTCGATGTACTTATACTTCCCACGGTGTTTTCACTGCGGTAAGTCGACGGCTGACGCTCTCCCATCGACTCCGCCAGCGCCTCTCACCCAGGTGGAGTACCGGAGTCGACGGGAGAGTGCTCGGGGGTCCATTTATCGCGTCTAGACTAGACCCCGGCTCGTCAATCCAGCAGGTAATGTAGACGTGCCCTCAGATATCAACCAAGAACAGGAGAGCTGTGCCTGCAGTGCCTTGCTTGTGTGGCTGGGCAACCTGGCTTATAGCTGGTGAACAAGGTAAGTGAAAGCAGACTTGTAATATAAAAATCTGGGGACATGAAAGAATCAGTTTTATTGCAACCAAGAGCATAGTCTGGGAGCAGCATCTTTATCCCTCAGCATTGGTTATGCCATTTCCTTTCTTGCCAGTGACTGAAGAAATGCTTTGCTAAGCCTGGAGAATGAGGTGCCAGGGAATACCATTGCAATCCAAAAACATTAAATTCATGGACATGATGAAATTCTCAGAAATCCCAACCCCAGGAGTACTGGAAAGCTCTTCAGGGCAGTGGACTGGCAGTTCTGTAGGCACTTTGGCAGGATATGTACATTACCTGTCATCACTTAGTGCCACGTGCTGGAGGGAACGGGAAGATACATCTCTCCCCTTTCCAATCAATGGATATCTGGAAGACGGTGTGGTAGCAGTCACTCCGACACATTGACCTGCAGGGCAATCACAATTGTGCTAGAGACACTAAAATAAGCTGAAATGGCTATTGTTGCATCCCATAATAAATCACTGATATAACATCAAACTGATGAAGATTTAGTTGCCAAAAGGTGTCCCAGCTGTCAAAAAGGGACAGAAATTTTGTACTGCAAAAGCATGCTATGTATGTTAGCATTCATGGGTTTTTTGAATATTTTAAAAAGTAAATGGGACCTGTCTGGGTGACCCCTCCCCCCGAACCCCACACAGGCTGGGTGGCCCGCTAAGGTGAGTCAGGGAATAGAGGTAGCACTCCCTCCACAAGCTCCACTGCACAGGGCTGGCCTGAGCCTCTCCATTCAGGGCTGACCCGAACCATCTGGCGTCACTGCTCGCTCCCTGATCTTCCTCCATGGCCTCCTAAGGGGCACACCCCCGTTTGAAAACCTCTAGAGGCTGTTGCTAAATGGAAGGCAGAAATCTGGGGGCCCATGACCCCAAGGGTGCTAGGGGTGTGGCAGCACTCCCTGACTTGAAGTGGTTTTCCATCATACACAGGGTTTACAGTTTTGTTCAATGGCTTTCCGCAACCCCACTATACAAATTGTTGCATCACTGCGTGCCCATGTGCCCCCCCCCCCCCATAGATACACGTTGCCTCTGCCTGTCTCAGATGGGGGTATGCAGTAGACTACATTATTTGGAAAGGGGTATGCAGCCTAAAAAGTTTGAAAACCACTGCACTAAGGCTATGTCTACATTATGGAGCTTACAATGGCACAGCTGTACCGCTGTTAGGTCTCCTGGGTAGCCACTCTTTGCTGGCAGGAGAGAGAGAGCTCTCCTGCCAGTATAATCAAACTACCCCTGTTGACATAGTGCTGTCCACACCAGCACTTTTGCCAGTGAAACTTACATTGGTCAGGGGTGTGAAAAAAAACACCCCTCACAGACAAAAGTGGTAGTGTAGAAAAAGCCTGACCCTGTTTTTGCAGAGGTGGTAACAGGCCACTCTACCTTGAATGGTCCCTTACAAAATGTGCTAACTACTTATGCTAAACAATCTGCTCCGCCTTGCATTTAGCTATGATGCTCCCAGTACCTTTCCTAGAACTGAAGAAGGTCTGTGTGACTCTCTCACCAACAGAAGTTGGTCCAGTAAAAGATAGTACCTCACCCACCTTGTATCTCTAATATCCTGGAACTGACACGGCTACAACCACACTGCATGTGCCCGTAAGTCAAATATTTAATATTCTTGTTTTATGATGTGAAATATTAATTTACACTGTGGTATTCAGTGTATCCACTATTATGTGAATATTTTAACTGTAATTGTTACTGCAATAATGGCCCTCTCATCTACAAGCCAGGCAAATTCTTCAAAGAGTTTGACTTGGTAGTTCAGTTTAAAATAAACTCAAATTGAAGTCACAGGCATGGACTGTAATTCGAGTTTTTAGACCATCTGGCAAACAATGATTTCCATATTTAACTTTCAGCACTTGAGTAGGTCCCACTAGTTGCAATGGGACTCCTCACATGCCAGAAGTTAAGTATGTCCATGAGTATTTGCAGGATCGAAGCCTTTGTGAGAAAGCTATTCCTGTAGAGCAGGGGTAGTCAATAGGTGGACTGTGGGACAAATCCGGACCACCAGACACTTTTGAATGGACCTCAAAACCTATTTACTTATTATTAGGGTTTTTTTTAATGATTTTCTCTGGAGTCTGGACGTTGACTATACCTGGGCCCAGAAATTTGGACCTGGACAAAAAATAATTGACTACCCCGCTGTAGAGTATAAAAAGGATTTCTTGAACAACCAGGAAACCCACAATTAAAACACCAAAATCATGTGAAGTGGTGGATCATCCACCGTAAGTTCATACTTCACTAATATCTATTGTGTAGGTATGTTTTTTAAGTGTTTAATATACACATACTAAAACACTATGCTGTGATTACAAATATACAACGGGCTTTTGACTTATGCTTGAAATATATAGCAAGGTTCAATAAATAATGCAATTCACAGTATAGGTAATTTTATGAAAGTTGGCTTACTGCTTTTTAAAAAAAGTTTAAAATGGGCTCAGAAAGTTTCTGAATCACACAAGATCACATTAGGTCAGTTATAAAGAATAAATTTGCACTTTTTCCCCTAGTACCCAAGGAACTCCCAGCTATTTAAAACTGTCCCTCTATAATTATTCACAATGCTTTTAACAAAAATAAATACAATTTCTAAGTCGTCTTTGGCATGTTGTAATTCAAGGTGAGTAATATTTAGCAGCATAGTGTAAAAGAAAAAATACATACTGTATAATGCACTACTGGATTCAGCCTTACAAGGAGAAGAATGTAGTACAATGCAAACTTTAATGTCAATATATACAGAGCTTTAAAGAAAACATCTTTTAAAAAATGAAATAAATACAATATGATACAAAATCCACAATATGTTTATAGAAGGAACGATAGTTACAATATCTGACAACGGGGACCTTTTGTATAGTTCATCTTTGAAGTACCTCAGATAGCATATAATTGAATTGCACACTTTGTTTTAACTTTAATGCCCTTTCATATATTGAGATTTATGCCCAGTCACATGCCAAAACAGTTTTAGCTATAATCAGAGTATCAGTGCAAGAATGCCAAAGTGCTTGGGAAATTATGACAATGCAATAGTTAGCAAATGTTCATAAGCCTAATGCAACATACATATTATAGTAACACTTTGCCCTGCAAAGGAGATACCTTCTTGCTATTTTTTTCAGTACCCTAACAAAAACAGGTGTAATTACTGCTGATTACTATAAATGGAGTTTGAATGATTATTTCTGAAACATATTTATCAAGGGCACTTGCCAATTAGAGTTTAAAGATCCTCTACATACAGCTTTCAAAATTGTTCTTTTCATGAAAGAATTTGTTTTCCTTACATAGAAAAAACCCAATAAGAGGCAAGGATTTGTCTTATAAAAGGTTTAAAAAAAAAAAAAAAGACTAGTTACTCTACTATTCAGTTTTAGCCACACAGCTGCTTTTCCTCAATTTAATTTCCGTATTATTTATATTCACAAAGAAATATGCAGGTTTATCAACAGTCAGGAAAATATTGCCATTTGGGAGCAATTATTCTTAAAAAAAATACACTGGAAAGAAGGACAGCTAGTATTCCAAAATCACTTAATTGAACAGTTGCTAATACAGAAGTGTGTGGTATATAACCAAGTACAGCATTTGTCTTCTATACATACACACACTTGGTAACATGTATGAATGCTTTAATAAGTGATTGTGGATCAACTGTTGTGTCAAATATATTGCTCCTGTGATATTATATAACTAAAGGATTCCCTCCCGCCCAACTTTACTACAATTGAATCAAACAGGAGGTAACACACTGAAAATTAACTTCTAAAAAAAAAAAATCTTTCATTTATCTTAAACACATGCATGCTTCCAGTTTTTGGCTGGGAGTAAGAAACGTAACTGTTATAGTAGTGCACAAAACCCTGTTTGCATGGCTATTTTAGCCTCATTCTGTTGACTAAGTGTGGATAATCACCACACTTTTGGACAATTTATACAACTGAATCTCAATCTCTTGCAGGCTCCCCCCTCCTCTAATTGTAATATCTGAAAAAGAAATTAAGTACTTTGATGTTATAGCAACCTGTTACAATGAACTGATGAACAGATGCCTACAATGAATGGTTGTAAAAGTACATCTTAAAATTTGCTAGAAATACCGTTTTAATTATTGGATGTTTCAATTAATTTATTTTTTCAACTCTTACAATATACAGTGAGTGTATAAGTGTTTTTAATTAATTTTTTCAAAGCTAAAGAGAAAAGGATAAGGATAATTCAGCTCTATAAATGGAAGTCTAAAGATAACAACTGACTGGTGTGGGGTTGGCTTTCATTTTCATATCCATGAGATGTTTGAGATGTGTTCTCTGGAAGTACACACTAAGCAGGACATCTAAGCTATACAGCTGTGCTACCAGCAATTGGACAGCCTTTGTACAACCACATACATCACAAGTTTCTAGTGTGGGCCAAAGGAATGCTCTCCTTTTGAGCATAAGGAAAACACATAAAAAACTAAAACCTGTATTCAATAACTGATCACAAAAGCCAAAACATGTTGGCTTAAGACAATCTGCCCATACTGAAGCTCCCTAGATACTTTTGATTCTGCAACATCTGCTGTTGGTGCCACTGCATAACTTTTGAGTAATGGAGCCAGGAGCACATTACAGATGTTTACATTTTACAAATAACCAGTACTTCAGCGAAACAATCTCACAGGGTACAGGGTATGACACCTTTTATTACAGACCTGCTCCAGCTCAAACTGAAGTAAATAGGAGTCTTGCCACTTACTTTAGTGGTAGCTGGTCAGGCCCTACGTGAATATGTATTTGAGAAAAAAAGGCTTTGATTACAATTGCACTACTGAGACTATGACTTTTGGCAGGCTTCTTGCTGGGGAATGATATTTGAGACATTAGCCTGTGTTGGATCATATTAGGTAGGATGGTAATTAGCACTACAGAAATCCCTATATATAAAGTAGCTCTCCATTCTGTTTTTATAAAGGACTTAAGGATGAAAGTAAAAAATTCACTACAGTATTGTAGCTTATTTTTAAGTCAGTACCCACAATAAAATGCTAACCAGTTTACAGTCTTAAGGTTGCCAACTTTCTAATCGCACAAAACCGAACACCCTTGCCTTGCCCCTTTTGAGGCCCCGCCCCACCCCAAACCTTCTCCAAGCCCCATCCCAGTTCACTCCATCCCCCCTCTTTCTGACGCTTGCTCTCCCCCACCCTCACTCACTCATTTTCACTGGGCTGGTGCAGGGGGTTGGTGTGCAGGAGGGGTGCGGGATGCGGCTGGGGGTGCAGGATCTGGGATGGGGACAAAAATAAGGCGTGCAAGAGGGAACTCTGGGCTGGGGGGTGGGCCCTGAGAGGTTCAGAGTGTGGGAGAGGGTGGGTGTTCCGGCCAAAAACTGGACACCTGGCAACCCTATCTTTGACTGTGTGGTAGCCATATCTACATGACACAAATTATACCTTTCAATAGCCCCTACCAAAGACTCAAATAATTGTAATTATCTTTGTTTTCAAACAATTCACAGATTACTCATGAGGAGTTCATGTTGCTTACCTTTTAAATTCCATGACTATGACTACTGGGTTCTGCAAAACTGGCATTTTCCTTTAAAATGAGAAAAATCAGTTCAACCGCCAAAAGAGCATTAATGAAGATTGTGTCATGAAACACTGTATGGGGGGTGTTCTGCAAATGTGAAGGTGAAACTTTATTCTGGATTCCAGCAATACCCACAGATACTGAAAAACTGACATGATGAAATTTTAAGCATCTAGATAGGATTTTGTTTGCACGTAGGCCTGATGTTTTGTGTCAAATATAACAAAGGTGTTGTCTACACAGTTTGTCTCTGTGAAAAGATTACTCCTCCAATGGTGCAGCTAGGGAAACCTTATTTTTGCCCTGGGAATGCCACTTGTAGTAGAGCTTAGTGATGTTCTTATCTAAACAGCAGGATTGACTTAGAAAGTGTTCTAAATTCTATGTTCACCAATCAGCATGTCTTTATACATTTTTCCTCTTTACAACTCCTATCCTCCACTCCAGGAAGATACCATTACATGCTAAGTATCGTGGCCTGCTTATTACTGATTTAGTGCACAAAACTTGTAAGGTGCTTATTGCACAGTGGGTCTGAACAAGTTAAGTGAAAATACCAATGCAAACAATGCTAAATCACTCATGAATAAAACCAAAAAAGACCAGCTGCCACTTTAGGGGGGAAAAAAACTGAAAACAATTAAGCTTAGCATCTCAGATGTTCTCTTTCCCGCATTTTTATTACTTTAACATTAAAATCTACATTACAAATGGACCTTTGTTTTTAAATGTGCTTTTTGCTCTTTGTTCCCCATCCGGAGTCTGATTTTTTGTGATCTCAATTTTGATAGAAATAGTTTTTAATATTACAAATGAAATTACAATATTAGGTGGGAAATATAGAGAGGTGTACACTTAATTGCACGCAAAGGTCTCTAGTAATGAAAAAAGCATGGAACACGCAAGATGCAGATTTCTTTCTAAGTAGTATTTTTCCCATGTGGCAGCTGTGTTCTTTGTTACTTTTCAAGCATTTCAAACAGGCACCTCAAATTAGGTACAAATGGGCCCTAATATTTCCAACACCCTATTGTACCCAAGAAATTGAGTAGCAGGCATGACACACTAGTGTACACATGTTCTTCATTAAATCCCATACTACAAGCATCCCAATTTAAAATACTTAATTGTTCAGTAAGGCGATTCCTACCTCCTGCACAGCAATAAAAAGTAACTAGCAGCATATCTACAGTATTCCCAATGACAACAAAAAAAGCAGCGAGTCACCTCCACATTTTAGGATGAGTTACTGCTACTTTTGTTATTCCAGAATCCCCCCAAAAGCCTTCACACCATTGTATTATCTCAGTATGCAAAGTCTCCCCCCTTACCCCAGATTAACATTTTATGATCTGCTATAAAAACGTTACGGGATTAGAAATTCAATGATAGACAAGTCAGGACAATAATTGATTTTTGGTCATAATGATTCTCAATGTGTTCAAATTTAGCAAAGTATACTTTCCTAATATTTAAAATGTTTATCACGCTACTATATTAGAACAATTGTGTAGTAGTGTCTAAAGCTTCATGAAATGCTTTATTTAATCACATCCTCTGAGAATTACATGAGGTTCTAGTTCACTCCTAGGTGCAATTCAAAGTGTTGGTTTTGATTTAGAAAACTCTAAAATCATTTGGGACCTGGCAGTACTACAGACTAACTCTCTCTCTGTGATATACCAAAGTAGTTCAGGTCAGCTGAGGCACTTAACTAAATGCCCCTATATTCAAACAGAGAGGGAGAGGACAGCAGGATATTTTCAGTGAGGTCCACAACTGTGGAACCTACTCCCCCTCTTTGGTCAAAATCCTGTACCTATTGACTTTAAGGGCACATTTCAAAGCTTATTTTCCCAGACTTCACCTGTGGTTAGCCAAGGAGAGGGTTTTTAATAGGGCCATAAGTCTTTGCATTTATCTTTTGTAATATTTGTACATGTGCCAAGGGACATAGGAGCAATTACATACATTTAAATAAATAAAACTAATAAACTATGTGCCAAATATGCTACAATGAAATATCAGTTTACCTAACAATCCAGGATAAGCTAACATTGAATATACTGCTCTTCAACAGAAAAGATTGCTAAAGGAACCGCAATATAGTCCACGTACAGAGGGATAGCCAGGTACTGATGGACAGCCTTTGATACAGTGGATAAAACAGCTTTATGGAAGTTGCTATGCCACTATGGAATCCCTCAGAAATCTGTGATCACACAGAGTTTCTGTGAAAATATGACCTGCCAGTAATACATAACAGTGAGCTAAGCCATTTGAGTTTACTACCAGAAGCAGACAAGGATGTCTTAGGTCACCCATGATCTTTTTACTGGTAGCACATTGGGTAATGAGAAAGACCACAGAACAATCAAGTAGCATACAATGGAGTTTCACACAAAAGTTAGAAGATCTAGACTTTGCAGATGACATCAACTTGCTATCCTATGCTCAGAGAGGCATGCAAGCTGAAACAAATTATCTTTGGGCATATGCACTATTAGTAGGGTTGAAAATCAACACATAACAAGAAACAGCAACACTTTCTGGGCCTGACATAGAATAGGTTCAATATTTCACATATCAAGTACAACAGGTAGGACAGACATTAAAGTCAAAATAGCAAAAACCAGACATGCCTTCATAACTCTAAAGCTGATCTGAAGAAACAGAAATCTTGCCCTTCAAATGAAATTTCGAATATTTAACAACATTGTGAAGTCATTCTTAACAGATGGCACTGAAACTTGGACACTTAAGACCTTACTATCTAACCTCCAAGTTTTCATAAACAACTGCCTGAAACAACTCCTTAATATCAGATGGCCGGGGGGGGAAGGAGGGGGGAAATCGAACTCTGGAGGACGACGAAATATACTGATAGGTCAGGAAATTATGGAACGAAAATGAAGATGACTAGAACATACATGGAGGAAAGACCCAAGTAACATAAGACAGGAGTTGGACTGGAACCCCGAGGGCAAGAGGCAACAAGCTATACCAAGCATAACATGGAAACACACAATAGAAAGTTATCGAAATGATACGGGAAGAGCTAAGACTGCAGCAAGAGACTGTCAAAAGATGGAAGGCAGTGGTGAAGTCCCTATGTTCCTCATGGAATAGGAAGGCATAATTCAGACAAGTTACAGAAGGATAAAGATAACTAAAAGCATATGGACTACTTGGACTACTATCACATGTCCTATCTAAAGTAGTACCAATCCAGGCTCTCACTCTTGAAGACTTATAATATAATCATTTTCATAGCTCAGTACAGAACACCGTAAGATCTTTTATGTTGAAAACAGGGGGCGTTTCCCCAAGCTTATGACTATTGACCAGTGGTGGGCAATCTGCGGCCCACATGCGGCCTGTCAGGGTAATCCGCTGGTGGGCTGCGAAACAGTTGGTTTACATTGACTGTCTGCAGGCGCGGCCGCTCACAGCTCCCAGTGGCCGTGGTTCACCGTTTCCAGCCAATGGGAGCTGCAGGAAGCGGCGTGGGTCCACCACTGCTATAGACAGAAATACACACTGACATTAGACACCCATTCCCTAAACAAGGTCACTTGTTATCCAGTTGTTTGGTTCACAAGTGATCATTTTAATTTTATGGATGAAGTGCAATGTCTCAGATGCACACCATTTTTTAATATTTGTACACAAACCTTTTTAATTCTTGGCACCAGGCAAGTGTAGAACTCCCATATTAGCACTAATGCATTTTGCACTGGCACAATAAGGTGGTCAGTCTTGTCTTCTAGCATCAATGAGTTAAATGAATGGAGTCCATTGGTAAGTGCCCAATTACAAAGTAATTTAAGTAAGAACTTGCGCATTTTTTACAAGTGGGTTTGATGGTAAAAAGACTGACACTGTGATACTTTTTACGTACAACTTGGTTATTGGTAATGGTCCCCTAAACCACTTCTTCATGAACCCAGCAAAACTATACAGTATGTAAAGAATATTTGCAACAAACCTCTGAAAGGACAGTGTACGGAAATACCTTATGATCTTTGTGATGTACCCTCTTGTTTAAGTTAAATAAACATGAACATCGCCTGTAAAACAACACAGTGTGAATCCCCCTGAACCTGTGGATTTTTTTCTTTTAAAAAAGGACTTTTACAGAATTCAAGTAGTGTAGCAGGAAACCATATATGTCTTTCGATCACAGGTCAGGCAAATATAGAGCCACTTATTGGATTTTCCTTTGCTCCAGTTTGGCTCAGGTGCCCCAGTGGATCTATAAGTCTGTTGAAGTTAGCTTTTTCATGCTCCGTCGTTGAGCTAAACTTGAAGCTGCGACAGGCTCTAAGACTGGCTGAAATGTCTTGTGATTCAGTGCAGAATATGTGGCAGCCATGGCCCCCTAGAGAACAATGAAATCCACAAAGATTGTAAAAGTTATCTGGGAATGAAAACACTGAATGTTAAATATTAATTCTTTATGAATCCTGGAAAAGCCACAGAGAACTTGTTAGGGCAGAATTACTTCTGTAAAACCTTGTGTTGATACAGGGATAATTAATATTTATGCCTGGGTCCTCAAGGCTTCTCAGCATGGGTTCTTCATAGACCTTAGGTCTGTTCCCTCTTCCCAGTAACATTTATTTCACTTTCCATTAAATTTCCTCTATGTTCATGAGGCCAGTGGTGCAAGTAGAATTCATTTCTTACCAGTACCCTGCACTCATGGGAGGGACACAAAGGGGGGGAAAGGGGGGCACCTGACCTCCCCACGTGACCCCTCCCCTCCCTACCCCCAGCCCAGGGCTCACGCGCTCTCCCCATCCCCTCCCCATGATCCATCCCACATTACTTGGGGGCCTTCTGTCCTTCTCCTGCTGCGCTGGAGACTTCTGAACTGCAGGGCTCTCTAGAACAGCTGCAGCAAAAGGAGTAGAACGTGGGGCTGCTGGGCGGCCCGACGCCAGCAGCTCCTCTGGCGTGGCTGTACTGCCCCCAGCCCTTGCACGCAGCTGGCTCTCCTGAGTCCTGTCCAGGATTTGTACAACAGCCCCACCGGAGGACAGGGCTGGGGGCAGTACAGCCATGCCAGAGGAGCTGCATATTCTGTTCCTTTTGCCGCTGTGGTTCCCAGGAGAGCCCTGCGAGCACCAGGAGGGGCTAGCCAGCCTGAGATGATCCTGTCTGAGATGCTAGCTACATATTCAGGGTAGCTAGATCTTCTTGGTGTTCATGCTGCCGCAGCTACACTATTTTTAGCAAGCTAGCTTGATCAGAGCTAGTGCAGGTAAGTTTCCTCAAGCTGGAAGTGTAAATTCCAGCTTGATGTACAGACATCGCTTTAGAGATCAGCCAAAGCCTCCAGAAAATTCTCCATCTGGGTACGCGTATTGCCCCTATTACTCTAGTATTTAAAAAAATAGAAAGAACAGCAACAATCTCTTCTCTCAGCCTCTACGACAAAAAACTTGATTAGTTCGTCAATATTTCGTTTGAATGTTTATGAGTGAGTGTGTGCATTGTGATGACAGAGAGAATGCTAATTCTAAGAAAGGTGTTCAGCATTTAGCTCTGAAAGTGGCTGGTTCCATAGTCTAGGACCAGCTCCTGAGAAATCTCTATCTTTTGCACTCATGAACTACCTTCAACAGTTTCATTGTTCTACACAGTGGGAGGTCAGTTGCAGAAAATGGATGCAGAGGTAATTCTCAAGTAACTAGGGCCAATCCCCAAGAAGGCTTTGAATACAAGGACAGAGACTTTGAACTCTGCATTCAATGAGGAGCCAGTATAGAATGGATGACTGGGTGAAGTGTTCATAGCAACACAAGTTGCTAAATGGCCAGTCTTCCCTGTTTAGTACTACTGGAGTTTTTGGTGGCGATGGATATTCTGGAATCCAACTGAGGAGCCAAAAGGAACCAACAGTCGTGAACCAAGGTAAGGGCATATAGTGAAGGATGCTACAAAAAAGGATCTAAAGGGGAATTTCAAACAGAGTAGATACTCCCCTTCTCACTCCACATACTCCCTCGTGATCTACAAAGTCCTGATCCCACAGAAATAGGGCAGAGGGGCTTATCTGGGCAGGGGAGCAAGCCTGGGAACAACTGTCGTCCTCCTTATTTCCTCTGCTAACCCCCTCCATAGGGCTCTCCTCCACTGGCATTACTGGGGAAGGAGGGAACAAGTACCACGCCCTCAGGCAACAGAGCAACTATGGAAAGGACAACTTCAAGTGAAGCACATACAGTAAAAAGTAGATTAACCCCTTTTCAACAAGGTCCTTATTTCCATGCTAACATCCTCTGTAATAAAAAAATATATTGAAAAATCCCAAAAGCCACATCTGCAGTTTAGGACAGGAAGTGAAAAGCCATCCTATATCCCGCTGAAACTGCAACTGGAATTTAGGCAGATGATAATTAGCAGAGTCAGAAAAAAGACTGCTTTTCTCTCGAAAGTGAGAAGCTCACACATATTGAGATGGAGGACTTTTTGTTTTACCTTAACTAGATGTGGCGCATCTTGCCTGTTTAGCTGATAATGAGGCAACTGGTCCCTGCAGGCTATCCACGAGTGTTTTAATACTTGCTCTGCCGTGTATCGCTGATGTGGATCTACATGAAGCATATGGGATAGCAAGTCCTAGATTGAAATGATAAAAAACACATATACAGTTGTTAGATCCAAATATAAAGTGCCAGAAAGTTAGTGTTAATTACTAACAACATGAAAAAAGCCATTTAATTCATCTGGAAGGATCTAACAAGCCATACCAAACAAGGAAATCAATAGCTGAAGTGGGGCATTCTGTATCTTGACACTTCAAATGTCTGAATACAATGTGTGACACTACATAGGTACAATGAAGTCTGTTAAGAGAATGAGCATTCATTCTAAATAGAGCCTTATTAGAATGTTCATGATTTTTCATATTTCGGTTTGCTTATGAATCCAGTCATCTTTCAGAACAAGGGCAAAAATAGTTAGCACTAACCCAGAACAAATAAGCAATCCATTTGCCTTGGATCCATTTTTTCTAGTGGCAGATGCTCCTCCTCACTCCCGCTATATAATTTATGTCTGGACTACCAGCTGCAAAATCTAAAACTCAAATATAGTGATATGCCTCTGAAGTTTTTCCACTTTAAAGGTACAAACTTGAAAGGTGAAACTGACCAGAAGTGTACATTTGGTTTTGCCCTATTGGAGTATTAGGAAAGTGCTATTTTAAGTTAATATGCAATTGCAAGGTTGGTCAAAAGAAGGTGGGAGAGAGAACAGATTAATTAAGACATTAATAGGTGGAAGGAAGGCTATCAACAAAAGCAAGAACAAAGAATGATTACTGAGCAATTGGAGTAAGGACAATATGAGGCATTTAAAAAAATATATCAAGAACAAAATAAATCCTAGTAATAGTATAGGTCCATTACTAACAGAGATGGGGAAATTGTCACTAATGAAACAAAGAGACAGAAGTTTCTTCAGGTATGTTAGCAACAAGAAGAAAGTCAAGGAAAGTGTGGGCCCCTTACTGAATGAGGGAGGCAACCTAGTGACCGAGGATGTGGAAAAAGCTAATGTACTCAATGATTTTTTTGCCTCTGTCTTCACAAACAAGGTCAGCTCCCAGACTGCTGAACTGGGCAGCACAGTATGGGGAGGAGGTGACCAGCCCTCCGTGGAGAAAGAAGTGGTTCGGGACTATTTAGAAAAAGTGGATGAGCACAAATCCATGGGGCCGGATGCGCTGCATCCGAGGGTGCTAAAGGAGTTGGCGGATGTGATTGCGGAGCCATTCGCCATCATTTTTGAAAACTCATGGTGATCGGGGGAGGTCCCGGATGACTGGAAAAAGGCTAATGTAGTGCCCATCTTTAAAAAAGGGAAGGAGGAGGATCCGGGGAACTACAGGCCAGTCAGCCTCACCTCAGTCCCTGGAAAAATCATGGAGCAGGTCCTCAAGGAATCAATTATGAAACACTTAGAGGCGAGGAAAGTGATCAGGAATAGTCAGCATGGATTCACCAAGGGGAAGTCATGCCTGACTAACCTAACTGCCTTCTATGATGAGATAACTGGCTCTGTGGATGAGGGGAAAGCAGTGGATGTGTTATTCCCTGACTTTAGCAAAGCTTTGATATGGTCTCCCACAATATTCTTGCCGCCAAGTTAAAGAAGTATGGGCTGGATGAATGGACTGTAAGGTGGATAGAAAGCTGGCTAGATCGTCGGGCTCAACGGGTAGTGATCAATGGCTCCATGTCTAGTTGGCAGCCGGTTTCAAGCGGAGTGCCCCAGGGGTCGGTCCTGAGGCCGGTTTTGTTTAATATCTTTATTAATGATCTGGAGGATGGCGTGGACTGCACTCTCAGCAAGTTTGCAAATGACACTAAACTGGGAGGCGTGGCAGATACACTGGAGGGTAGGGATCGGATACAGAGGGACCTAGACAAATTAGAGGATTGGGCCAAAAAAAAAACCTGATGAGGTTCAACAAGGACAAGTGCAGAGTCCTGCACTTAGGACGGAAGAATCCTATGCACTGCTACAGACTAGGGACTGAATGGCTAGGTAGCAGTTCTGCAGAAAAGGACCTAGGGGTCACAGTGGACGAGAAGCTGGATATGAGTCAACAGTGTGCTCTTGTTGCCAAGAAGGCTAACGGCATTTTGGGCTGTATAAGTAGGGGCATTGCCAGCAGATCGAGGAACGTCATCGTTCCCCTTTATTCGACATTGGTTTATTCGACTGGGATTGTTTAGTCTCCAGAAGAGAAGAATGAGGGGGGGATTTGATAGCTGCTTTCAACTACCTGAAGGGGGGTTCCAAAGAGGATGGAGCTCGGCTGTTCTCAGTGGTGGTAGATGACAGAACAAGGAGCAATGGTCTCAAGTTGCAGTGGGGGAGGTCTAGGTTGGATATTAGGAAACACTATTTCACTAGGAGGGTGGTGAAGCACTGGAATGGGTTACCTAGGGAGGTGGTGGAATCTCCTTCCTTGGAGGTTTTTAAGGCCTGGCTTGACAAAGCCCTGGCTGGGATGATTTGGTTGGGAATTGGTCCTGCTTTGATCAGGGGGTTGGACTAGATGACCTCCCGAGGTCCCTTCCAACCCTGATATTCTATGATTCTAAGTGTTCAGTAAATATTTATGTGGTTTTTGGAAAGAAGCTGGGTGACACATTCACATCTCACAGTGATGATTTTTTTGCCTTTTCCAGCAGAAACTAAGTTGGATGTTAAACAGCTACTATAGTTGAATATTTTTAAATATAATTTGCACCTGAGTATTAAAAAACTGGCCAAGGATCTCTCTTAACCACTGATGTTGATTTTTAACAAGTCTTGAATTACTAGGAAAGTTCCAGATGGCTGGAAAAATGCCAAAACTTTAAAAGGGTAAACTGAATGGCTTGGGTACCTATAGGCCAACAGTGATCCTGGTGAAATCAAGGAATGGCTGATACAGGAAGCAGTCATTAAAGAATTACATGATGGTATATTAGTGCCAGTCAACAATATTTTATGGAAAATAGCATCAAACATATCGGATATCATTCTGGTTAAATTACAAGTTGGGTTGAGAAAGGTAACCATGTTGACACAATATACACCTCCACCCCAATAGAACGCTGTCCTCAGGAACCCAAAAAAATCTTATCGCGTTATAGGTGAAACTGCGTTATATCGAACTTGCTTTGATCCCCTGGAGCACTGCTTTACCGCGTTATATCCGAATTCGTGTTATATCGGGTCGCGTTATATCAGGGTAGAGGTGTACTTAGACTTGGGTAATGCATTTGACTTAGTACCATATGACTGGAGGCTGAAGCTAGACAAACTCCGATTAGAAATACATTTTATTTTCAATGAGGCTAAAACTAAGTGAGGATAACTAATGAACAGTCTTTAAATCTAGATTTAACATCTTTTTAAAAGATATGTCACAAACTATGGGCTTGATGTGGGAATTATGGGTGAAATGCTAATGCCTGTGTTAAGGGGGTAAGATTAGATGATCAATATTGGTCCCTTTGTAGCTTTAAAGTCTATTAACCTACTAATTGGTCAGGTTAAAATTTATAATTATTATATTAGCACCATTTTAGGTTATTAAAACTCAGAGATTTAAAATATAACCTAATTTTTACCATTGATACTGTGTGATTACTTTTGCAATTCACATAGCTAGGTCATGAAAAAATAGGTTAGTTCCTCCAGTTGATTTTCACCAACTAGCACAACATTCATCACAGGAGATGCAAAAATTGCAGTGGAATGTTTGCTCCCAAACCAAAAACTTGATGACATCTAAGCATTGCAAGTAAGAGGCAACTTTACATATTGAAATACTCAGAATCAATAGATGGCAGTCAACTATTTTTTTCTTATTTTGTTGGTTTGAGTCATAGCCTTATCATTCTTGTTTGTGTTTTGCTTTGCTCTTGGTGCGTTGCATACCAGAATATTAATCTGAGTAGATTTTTCTAGTTTTTCTCCACTATCATGTCATTATATTTCACTGAACTTTAAAATTTTCCACTTGGAGTATTTACAAATTTTCTTCAACTTTTTATGCTTCTATTTTAATTTTCTAGTTAAAATTCTGAAGTCTAGCAAATCCTAAATAAACACATCATTTGATTTAAATGTGAATTGCCATATAAAAACTGTGCTACTTTTGATATGTCTTTATGGACATACAAGAAACAAAGTTTTTCATTTTTCTGGAAGTATTTTCCTCCTGGTTTTTCCATTGGGTATTATCAGATGCAGTCTTTCCAACTTTTTACTGGAAAAAATAAGCCTTAGAAGAATCTGAATAGTCACATTTGCAAGTCAGACTGAAACCTGAACTGCAGTTCTCATGTCAGTCAACTGACAGGCTTGGTGATGGTTAATTTTAGGGAGCTATTTTAAAATCACTCAGATTTTTGTGCTGAATGTCCTCATTAGACAGGTTATGAGGAAATTCAAAGACATTTATAACTAACCCTTTAAAACATTTTTTCCTTTAAACTTCTCTTGGCTTCTAGCTTATTGGTTGTATCCCAGAAAGCATTGTCCTGTGCCATCACAAATACCATGGAACACAACTTAGTAGTAATAAGTAGTTAATATTCACATTCAGGAACACTTTCAGTAAACCAGAAGGTAACATTTTGTAGGGGTGGGGTGAACTTTAAAAGTTAGTAAAAAAACTTATTTCTCTGCTGAAATCAGCCTTTATCAGCCTAGTCAGCAAGAGCATTCAGTGCAGCAATTTTGGCTTAACATTTCTCATTTTGGTTGTGTAGTTCACGTTAATACAATAAAACATTAAGCTTTCATCCTTCTGACTTTGTGAATTTGGAGTCCATGATAGTATGATGTTAACAGTGCCAAGCAAGAATCAGGTAGCCACGACTCAACAAGAACCAGATTTAAGTAGTCTCACACAATATCCATCCCACGTCAGCTGGCTCTGCTGGAAATAAAACTCAGGTTTTAGCCCTGAAATATGACATCACCATCTTTGTCCTTCAAAGACTGCCAAAAGTCTTCCAGCAAGAGAGAAGTTGTAGTACAGATCCCAAACCTCTTGTACAGAGCACTTAAAGTTTTACATGTGGGCTTTGTGAGGCACTGTAAAACGTTCTTCCCTTGTTAAAAATGTAGCTCTTGATATAGCCCTAGCATCAGAAACCATCAAAAAAATATACCACAGATTGCATACACAGACAAAAATATACCAAGATATAATGGCTAAGAGTTAAGTTACACTAGTCGGATATCCGATCAAGTTTAACATATATTTGCTTGTACCCTAGATGGTACTATAGAAGATAAAATATATTTACACCTTTGCTGCATCTGAAACAGTGTCCCAGTTGCCTCCACTTAAAGAGAATTTTCCACTGCCTATCCGTAACAGGATTTCCTCAGGAGTATCATTGGGACCATTGGCAAAAGGAGTATAGCTATTTAAAAAAAATTACAAGCAAAGAAAGGATTACGTGTATATGAAATCTATAAAGAAACATGACATAAGCAAATCTTCAGAAAGCAGTGTCATTCTGTCTAGATACTTATGGTAGTGTTACTGTGGTGTTACAACTATATTATGTGATTTCAGATATTTACTAAAATACATGAAAATTTAATCTTTAAAAACTTTTCTTTTTATTCATTGCAGTGGCTTATCCAGTGGAACAAACTAAGTACAGACCAAAGATCCATAGTAGCTAAAGGTTAACAACTTGCAGGCTATCATTCTTACCATTCCAGAGTTCATCAATTAAATTGAAATGATCGGGAATATCCTCATGTAAGGTCATCACACTTTTTAAACTGAACGGCAATGAAGTGACCAATAAATCTGACTGAAGTCCATAAACATGTCTATACCTTTTATCATGGACAGAAAATACAAACAAACAAACAAAAAAAAATGTGACTGGGACTGTTTATAAGACTCAAGTTTGGGAGGCTCTCATTTCTGAAAATTAAAGAAAAGCTGTTTTCAGAACCTTTTAGAAAGTTTTAAGAAACAGTCTCTGTCTGTAAAGTCAGATCCCTTACTAACCATGAATCCAACTGTGGAGCACTCAGAAGAGTTAAAATTAATAAATATAAACCACATCCAAGAGACCTGAATAGTTCCTAAGAATGTTACGTTGTCATGTTCCTTCCATGTCTAGAAGCAAACATCGAGTAAAACTTGGACAAGATCAGGCCTATTTAGATTAGCACATGACACTGTTTGCAAACATTTGCAACTACCCTTCAATTGTAATTTACTGTGATTTCAATAATTTATTAATCCCAGATGTATGACTGTTTGCTACCCGGAAAGAGCTGCATTTTTGAGAACTTCATGGTTGAAGCCTCTTGCCTTTCCCAACCTATGAGCATAAGGATATAGAACATTAACACTAACATTCTAAGATACACATAGTAATGGTCAAGTACCTGGTGCATACTGAATATTAATATCTTTTAAAAGTTAATGATTTCATAAGTTTTGTTTAAAGTTGAAGAATTAACCTATACAATTTGTTATGTAACTGCTATCATGGATGACAAAGTCCACAATGTTTACACTTCTAAAACAATCCTCTTTCAGGCATAAAATTAAGCCCCTTTGAAAAGCAGAAACCTGTGTGTTTTTGTTACTTCTCTACATCTTAAAAATCAATTACATTCCAGATGTTCCAAAACTATTAATCTTTTGACTGCAAATAATGAGACATTTTAGTCCAGAAAATACTTTTTGAAAGTGTTCTAGTGGGATGAGAAGTACAGGTTAGAGAATTAAATGGCAGCTACAGCCTTTTACTCATGTGCTGCTACTACTAGTGAGTGTCCATCGTGCATTAAAGCTATAATGGGCAGACTACTAAAAGATTGTGAAACTCATGTAGCAAAATTTACCATTTCTTGCCATAAGGAGAATCTCCTCTGAGGATTATTACTTTCAGTACTGTACTCTTGCAAAATCATCTTTAATTGGCCTAACAACAATTAAGACAATGCCCCTTTAACACACTGGTATAGGACAGCCACCCTGAGAAGCAGTATGTACCTCAAATTTCAGTAAAATGGGTTGGATTCTTGTCCAGGAATGTCATGACAGCTATGAAAGCTTTTCCATGTTTATTGCTAAAAGTTTGTGTCACTAATATTCCAGCTCAGAGATATTACTCTGAAGACCCCAAAAATACCCAGCACCATCATATATTCAGATTTTGTATTCAAGTGAATTTGAATTAGCATTCTGGGGAATGAAATCTTAACACTAAGCAGCTGTCTATAGAAGGTTCACTAGACCCTTACACAGAACTCATCTGGCCTGTTAGCTGCGAGGCAGTTATCAGAATACAGTATGAAAACTTGATCTGCAAAATTTCTGATGCTGAAGCTAGGGTAGAACATGTGACTAAATAGGAGTCTGACTTCGCAATTTTTTAAAAATATTAAATACACACTATCATTGTCATTAGGGCCACAATACAAACATTTATATTTTGAAATTCACAAGTAATAATATACTAATTCAAACAGGTAGATATGAATCTATAAATTGGAATTTGCTGCTAAAATTAAGTCAACTGTCTGCCTAAAAGGAATAGGAATAGGTGATAGCACTAAAGATTAAGGATATGATACTATCATTTTACTAAAAGCCTCGCTTTAAATCTCAACCTCAGTTTATTATTTGCTATGAAAACATCAACAGAAATTGCATCCTTTTATATTTGGATGCTGCTAAAGAAAGTAACTCAATTCATTTTTCCATAATGCTGTAATTTAGAGATTTCAAAACCCATCTAATGTAATGTTCCATACCCATGTAATGTATGATTTGTGTGTCAACATCAAAATCCTTAAGGGATGTTGGCCACTTGAAATCTGATCAGAAAAACAGTTGTGTATGTGACCCTAAATCTCCCTGCCAAATTTGGTAGTTTTGTATTCTTTTATTTTTAAGCACTGTTCTTTCCCCTGTTCCTATACAAAAGATACAGACCAGGATAATTAGCTATTCAGAGCAAACAGTGAAAATGACTACATATGTAGGGCTGTCAAACACGAAATAGAGAAAAAAATGTTTCTAATATTTTAGTTATAGTAATCTTAGGCACATTTTTTCCAGACAGGAGCACAATTACATTGAAAGCAACTCATTCTAGATTTTGAATATTTCCATAAGTTTATGTTAAATGTTAACACATGAAGAATACTGGTGAATTATGGAAGCCTTCTATTAAAATATACTTTATTGCAATCCATATATTTTAAGACTGCTGCTCAGCATGCCACAATGCCTGATACTGTACAAAGCTTATTGCAAGTAGGGGGGAAAAAAAAGATTTTCATTCAAACAAGTAGTAAAATCTAGAACTTTTACATTCATTATCATGTCTAATCCATCTCAGGGCTACTGTCATATCAGAATGTCTGTGTGTATACATCATACTAATAATTCCAGGAAACTAACTGAAAGCTGAGAAAAATCTTACCCTGCCAGCATTGTGTAAAGGAGAACACCCAAGCTCCAGATATCACAAGCAGCATCATATCCCTGTCTCATGAGAACCTATAAAACAAAGATCTGTTAAAGTTTTATTTGCTGCATGTAAAAAACTACAGTAAGGGTAAGCCAATCCCAATATTCTTTCTTAAAACCAAACAGAAATATGTCAAATATACTTAAATATAGATAGACAGTATAAATATTTTGAAAACATGCTTGTGTCTTCCTACTGGGGGCCACTACCACCATTTTATTAAGTTTGAGCCACTCCTTGAGAGATCATCAGCACAAACACATTGACAGTAATATTGTGCTGTAAACCCAAGAACCTGATCCTACTGTCCTTAATCATAGAAAACTTCCACAGAAACAATTTCCAGATTAAGGTCTGCAGTATTGTATCCCAGTGAACTTTAGGGACAGATATAAAAGGAAAATACTTTGTGTCTTTTATTGTGACATTTCTCATTGTCTAAAGGAACGTGTTCTCTTTAAAGATCCCATTGTGATACTAGATGCACATGGCACAGTTGATGCAATCTAAAGATGCAGAATACAAGCAACATTGTCTCTAAGGAAAAAAGACATGAGTATTTTAAATGCATTCCTGGACAAATATTTAAAGGGAAGATAAAAATGCTGAAGTTGTAATTAGAAAGATATCTAGCCTAAATTTGAGTCTCTGGAATTTATTTGGAACTAATCCTTTTGAGACTTAGGATGGCAACATTTAAGATCAGCACTCTGGAAACATAACCAGAGCATTGTCATGACAGGATGTTTCCCTTTTTACCTGTAACAGCTATTTTAGTCTAACAATGACTTCTAGCGGTTTTGGTAAATTGCTATTAATACTAAGAGTAAAACTGGGGAAGGAGTCCACAAACTAGCCCACAATGTAGACAGTATTGAATAAATATTTTGTAGGACAAAAAGGGATCTAAATATTGGTTACACAGCAAGGAGAGTGTATAGTTGGTTAATTTTAGCCCATTAAGCTAGGAAATAAATTTGAGACAAATTTCTCATGAAGTCATGCTTTTAAATTCCAAAGGAAGAGAACATCTTATTTGTGTTAAATAAAAGCCATCGTGAAGACTTATTTACAGTGTGTGAATGGCATTAATAGAGAAGTTTAGGGGAAAGGAGAACAAGGGTTGGAACAATTAAACGTGTTGTTCACACCTTTTAGTAGAAAAATATGTCCCTCTCAGAAAGGTTATGATGATGGAACATGGTTTCTTCATGAGTCAGAATGGTACATATAAAGTCAATATATTAAACTGCTGAAGATACCTCTGGTGCTACAAAGTTGGCAGTGTAGCAAGGAGTTAAAAGAAGTCCATTCTCCCCTCGAAGTTGTTTTGCAAATCCAAAATCACAAATCCTGATAGAGTCAGCATTGTTTGAGTCATCCATATATAAAATATTACTTGGCTTAAGGTCTCGATGCACTACCTTTAAAAAAATAAAGAGACTTCAAAGTATAATACTTAAAAACTATTTGTAACTCATAAAGTAACAAATGTTTATAGGACACATCTGCAAAAATATGTAATTTCCTTATCTGTAACTGTTCTATGAAGGTAGCACAATATTGATCCACACAATTACTTAAAGTACATGATGTAACTCCAGAAATTCTGTATCTTTTAAAGTAACATTACATAGAAGCTCCTGAATCATAGTAAAGATGCAATTATCCTTAATAGACCCCCACAACCTACTCCATGTCGTAAGCTACAAAGGTTAATCAATTTCTCAGAACAGTAGGATTGTTACTACAATGTTAAATGATTATTTATGATAAAGTATATAATTTTTCTATTTGAAATACTGTTTACATTCTAATCTATGAAAGGTCATTAGCACTGATGTGATGTCAGATACTTAAAAACTTATGAAAGATCAAATGAAAATGCAACTTTTCTCTAAAGTTCTCTTTCCTGACCTTGTTAACAGGGCTAAATCTGGGAAATAATTGTTTGACTCAAACAGTGGATAATTATAGGCATAAAATTATTACTGTTTTAATTGCTGAAAAGATACATCTCCTGTACTGGATAACATATATTCCCTGTTTGATGATGCTAGGAAGGTTTGCAATAAAGTGACAACCTCCCTGACACAAGAAGAGAAAGAGCCTAGGATTTAAATGGATTATGAAAAAGTTACCAGTATTTCCACACAACATAAAAAGATCCTCCTCTTGTTTCGTTCATTGCCCCATACATATGATTTTGTACTAGATATGGCATTGTTTCATACAATAATTTAATAGTTATTTGTTTGCATATAATTTTACCCTTTAAGATTTGGAAAAATTTAATTACTACAAAAAACAGAACTCCTAAATGGGCTTTCATTTTATCAAAAGTGCAGCCTGTAGTGAAAACTACTCTAAGTAGTGGGATGCCTGTGTTCATTACTGAATCTAGGTTTGTACATATGGAATCAAACTCTCTTGCCATAATCTTATGATTCATCTTGTGTTCAATTTAATAATTTCAAGAAAATGTGAGGGTTTGTACATTCATTAATGATTCTAATACTTGATAGGAGGATATTAGTGTTCATTGTGGTTTTACTATTTGGGTGTTAGATATTTTTAGTGATAGCAACCCACATATATAGGGGGCCCAAATCTTGCAACAATTTCTGATGTAAATAGTCTTTACTCATGTAAATAGTCTTTACTCATGTGAGCAGATACTTTATAGCAAATACGCCTATTCTTGAGTAAGAGAGGAAGAGAGATACTATGATAGCAGCCTCACACAACTCTGGTAATATACCTCAATCATTATCTGTAATAAATATCTTTTACCAGAAGGCTTCATTTATCTGAATTTTAACACATTTCCATGTGGACATGTCGAATAAGACTAAGATAACCAACCTCATTTGTGATCTAAACATCTCCAAAAGGTGAAAAGTTGATGCACTCATATTAACTAGATTTTGGACCCTTAAAAGTAACTTTGCAATATGACTTTTATAAGATATGTATATGGATGAACTCTTACCACTAAATATTCCTGGCATAAAAACATTTCTAGTACTAAGCATGTGCTTTAAAAACATTTTAAAAGCTATTAAAATTGGAATACATTATTGAAAACAACATGTATATAAAGATAAATGCATTAATAGTATTATAGGTTTAAAATAGACTACAACCTAAAAGCTAGGGCCTTGTAGGTGAATAAATATAATACTGTAGTTAAAATCCAACTACATTTTATTCTGAATTGATAGTGGCTTTGTATTAACAGCAATGTGTATTAATTAAAACATACAGATTGTACAGATGTGTATATAATGAAAGCAGAAATTCAGAACAAAATGAAATCAGACTTCCACAAAATGCCCACTTCCTGCTGTGTGATGCACAAATCTCATTAGTATATACAAGTAGTTATCTGGCTGAGCTCTTCAGGGGGATTAAGCATTATCTGGTCATTATAAATAAAAATCAGATTATGGCAGTGATATAACCCAATTGGTATTTCCAGCTGGATAGTTCTAATAATTCAGATCAATTTTAAATAGAATAACTGAGTAAACTATTTGTATACTTGAAGTTCACATACACAATCAGATCTCTGGGTGGCACATTTCTATAGAAAACTTTGTTTCTGGTGATTTAAATACTAGTTTATTTTACATAATTATTCTACAGGAATTAAATACTTCATATTAGAAAAACTTTGCATTCTAGTTTTCCATTAGAGGAGCAAAAATATTTTCGTCTAACTGCATGAGTCAAAACTGAAATCTTGATATGAAATACAGAAAAGTATTCCTCTTTCTCACCCTCCATGGAGATGCAGCTTAATTAAAGATTATGTAATTGAATTAATTTTCTATCAAGACATTTTTATAAATTATGCATAAAGTTTAAATTATGTTGTACGCAAATAAAGTCTCAACTCTCTTCATTATGTGTTCACATACTAACAAGTCAACAAAAATTTGTAAGAAAAAGAAAATGTGATTATACTTTGTGTAATTAAATACAATCATGATATAATATGTATCACTTACTCCTTGACAATGAAGGTAGTCAACTGTTTTAGTTATAGTATACAATACAGCACTAGCCTCCCGTTCTGAGAAATACTTTTGTCTGAGAATCCGATCAAGCAGCTCTCCTCCCTTCATCAATTCAGTGACCAGGTAAATATATCTGCCATCATCATACACCTGCAGAAGTTTAAAAAACACACACACACTCATTTGAATAATTCACAATTAAATATACATTCTAAGAACTTTAAGGAGTAAATAAAAAAGTCCTCTCAATCTTCTAAGTGTATATGAATACAGACAGGTATTGCAAAATTTAATTCTTCAACTGAAAATTCATGCCTCATGGCACAAGGATTAAAGAAACCTTACATCTCACTGGAGGATAGGTCCATCAATGGCTATTAGCCAGGATGGGCAGGGATGGTGTCCCTAGCCTCTATTTGACAGAAGCTGGAAATGGGCAACAGGGGATGGATAACTTGATGATTACCTGTTCTATTCATTCCCTCTGGGGCACCTGGCATTGGCCACTGTTGGAAGACAGGATACTGGGCTAGATGGACCTTTGGTTTGACCCAGTATGGCCATTCTTATGCAATGTGGAGTTAATGGGTCATTAAATGATGATTCTGGGATTCATTCTTTCACCTGTGCTGCCCTAGGAAAAAGCATGTTGTTTCTCCCTATTTTTACCAGATGCAATTTTGAGTGATGGCACTTCATATATCGCCACCTAAGTAGTTTATTTCTAGGTTAGATCAACAACACATCAAGTGTTCAGTTGAGATAAGGATGGCAAAGACAAGCTTCCAATATCAGACTCAGATGCATATATTAAAACTGTTCAGGCAGCCATGGATCTTTACATTTATTTATATAACGTAGGATTCTTTGTTATTATTTTAAAAGCTAAATAAGCTCCCCATGTGCTGGCAAAACACATGGAATAATGATAGCTGCAGTTAGCCAACGGGCCGCTAGAGATTCTGAATGGGAAGAATCACCCCTGTATCCCTCTACCATGTGCTCTCCACCCTTGTTCAACTGCAGCTGTCCCAATCTCCAGCGGCCCATCAATTTGCCACCCACTGAAATGGGAGGCAGCAGGGGTGGCATTTTGGTTCTTTATAGCTAATGATGAAAGCCCCAATGAACTTGGTTTCTGCTTGGTTTGGTTTTTTTTTTTTTTTTTTTAACCTTAGAGATAGCAGGAGTATTTTTTTGGTCCTTTTTAAAATTTCTGCTAACAGAATTCTTTGGAATGCCAGAGAGCTACAGAGGGCTTATCTATACTTACCAAGGGATCGACAAGTGGTGAACGATGTATCGGCGGTCGATTTAGCGGATCTAGTGAAGACCTGCTAAATCGACCACAGATTGCTCTCCCGTCGACTCCTGTACTCCACTGGATCAAGATTGGGGGAGTCAACGGGAGAGCGTCTCCCGTCAACATCGCATAGATCTAAGCCACGTCAATTTGCATTACGCTATTCATGTAACTTAAATTGCGTAGCTTAGATCCAATTTCCCCTGTAGTGTAGACAAGGACTGAGCCATCAGTTTAAAGTGCATAAGTGTTGACTCTTTCACAAGTAGATCTTAACTGTTAGGCATTTTGAGTTAAATCAACATTAAATAAAAAACAAGAAATTATTAGAACCTAAAAATTCCATCCCCTCTCGCATGCACAAGTTCCATTAATTAATTATGGTATCATAATTCTACTAGCTCTCTAGCTGTCTACAGAATCTTCCAGTAGAACCATGATAAACAAGATCTAAATTTCAAACGGGAGGGAATGTGGAAATAAAAGCAAGCAAGTGTAGAATTTTCTTCTCTTTGCAGGTCACCTTTAAAGCCCAGAATCATTTAGGAATTTAAATAATACATTAATTAGCAAAGGCCAAACACATTTTGAGTCTCCCAAAACCTGGCACTTTTGCAAAAAAATTAAGATATAATTTATAAGTAACAGTATATGCCATATTTAAAATATTTTACCTTTTTTTTTAAACTAAGTATTGTTTCCAGCATATTTTACTGGAAACACAAAACATGGGATCCCTACCCAACCATTATTTTATTTACTGTTTGACTGCTTTGTGGTAAGAATTGTAAAATTTAAAAAGAGTACATACATCTTTTAAAGTAATAATATTAGGGTGTTGTCCATAGCGCATCAAAATCTCAATTTCTTCTGAGGGATCTCTCTTACTTTTGTCAATTATCTGTGAAATAAATGGTGGAAAAGGGCTCAATGTTAAATGAAGTATTTCCTCATAAAGGCAAACTGGATGAAAATCCTGGATTTTTGGATAAGCGACCACAAAAGCTACAAGTAACAAGAATTTTCAAACTGAGCAAGACAGCAGTTTTGACTATAAAAGTCACACATTATTGCTCTCTTTACTTTCATGCTTCATCCTTAGTAGTTATGAGTGACACATTATCCAGCCTATTCACTTAAAGCTTGAGGTTAATAGTTACAAAACAAGTTCTAGCATATATTGAAAATTGCTCTAATCTGAAGATATTAGTGAATTTATCAGACTATCCTAAATATTTCTACTTCCCTCCTGCCCACTTCCCCACCAAAAGAGCCCACTGATCTCACCTTTGTTGTACTCTTATTGTAAGGGCAAATAAAAAAGGAAAAGGGAACATTTAACAATATGTCTATTCGGTCTAACGAAACGTGATAATTGAAGTAATTTCAAAGCCAACAGAATTAGGTTTCAAATAATTGATATATTGCTCCATAAGTCTTTTTCCAACAAAGTTTGATGGCAACCTTTCCTCTAACAAGAAATAATGGTAAAAGCAAATACAAAATGTAGCTGAATGGAAAAATTTACTTTTTCACTTCTCAAAGTACATACAACATTACACTGACTGAAAAATTAGGTGTATAAAAAAAAAGGTCTCCTTACTTACTAATACATTTAAAAGATACATAACTTGACTGTGGAGTAACTATTCAAATACCAAAAGAGACTTTACACCAAGTACCTTCACGGCAAACTCCATATTGGTAGCTATGTGCACACATCTCTTGCAAACAGAGTAGGAGCCAACACCAATATCCTCCTTCAGCTCATATACATCAGTGAACTGTGCACTGTTTCCATGAAGTTGCTTTAAACAAATATAAACTGCATTTTAAAACAATAAACTGTACTTTAACAAAACACGATTTTTACTTTCTCAAGCAGCACATTTTTCTTTACTTTGCAGTTTTTTCCTTTTGAAATTTACATTTAAAAAGACATTCAACTTGATTTTTGAGAATGGATTAGTTTAAATCGCTGCACATAATATTTATGTATATTATAAGGGTTTTGGTGCTGCTGTGCTGATATAAGGGTCTTTCCAACAGAGGAGAATGGAGGTTAACTATCAATACACACATCAGCTTTTGGCATTTCAGTTAAGAAATATCTATATAAAAAAAAAAATGTTACCTGTACTATTGGCAATATATTGGTGAGGGGCGAAATTTTATGATCTTCTATGGCAGTAGTTGCAACAAAGCTAAATCCTTTGAACAGCTGATGCGCGTTAGCACTAGGTGGAACTCCTGGAGAATCTAATTGTTAAATACACATGGTTTAATTAGAATCTGAAGAGTATTCTGTTACTACAGTATATTCAAACTAAGCTATTCTGTGTGTTTACCATAGGTATGTTCTCAAAAGTATTTTGTGGAAAATACAAGAAAGTAGAATTGGTTCTGAACTACAAGATGTAGTCGAGGTGCCAATATATCACCTTTCACGTATATTCTCACTTTTACTTATTTTAACAGTATCACATGTTAAATAAAATACATGCTTGCCCCCATGCCCGCTTCTTTTTTTTTAAACTACAAGACTTCAAGATGTTGAATAACTAAAATACATGTAATTTCATCTATTCCCCCCAAAAAACAACTCTGTCTGTGACTATTCACAAAAAAGAACTAAAGATTGGTGCCACGGTTTCATTCATAGCTGCGAGCTCAAGTATGTGGAGTCAAAAAGGGTGCATACGAGGGCACTGCTAGCTAGAAGTTTCAACTGAAGAACCATAGATGTGGGCATGGCAGAAGTACAGGGACCCATGGAGACAATACTTGAAGAATGTAGCGATATGTTTCAAAAGTCTGAGAGCCAAGATCTTCCCCAAGGTACACTGTGTACAACTTCTACTTCACTGTACTCTGTCTAAACACAAATAAAGCACAATTTGGCCAAGAGGTATTTTAACATATGTATGTAAACTTAAGAGCTATGTTGGAATACAAACTGCTGATAATACGTCACGTGGCCAACAAACCAGATATCTGGTTTTAAAGTCCAGGTGAAACCGTCAAGGGGAGATTTATAAACAGGACCCTTAAATGAACATACTAATTGTTGAACAGTAATGATTATAAGCCTTAATTGAGTGACTGAACATTAGAAGAAAACCATTTCACTGTGTGGTAATTTTGTATTTAAAAGATGACTTCACGATATTTACACAAGTTTACTTGAAGCACTCCTAAAATTGATTTGATAGCACTAGCTCAAGTCAGGCAAAACATTAACATATACCATTTTACTTTCCCCACACATTCAGTTTTACCATTGCACCTTAATACCAACATGGAAAAATCCCTCATCTCTAAACCTGGATTTCACCTAAATTCAAATTTGACTGGGCAAAAGAAAAGTAAACCCATCAAAAACTTTACTGAGCCAAATTATTTCCAGCTGTAGAGGATAGTGATCCTGAAATATACTCAAACATTCACAAGGGACTAGGATGTCAGAGTCATCTTCACTTCACTTTTGACAAGATGTGAAGAACTATGTATTAACATATCTAGGCTCACAAGCAATGTCTAAGACTCAGACATAGGACAGATCTGATCCAACAACTGTATTAACCTAGTCCCGGTGACAGGCACAGATTCTGCAGAATCAAGGCTTTTAATATAAAAATGGTTCCCAGCTCTTACAGTTAGAAAAATAAATCTCTTCTAACGTGAAACCAAATAAAACGTTGTACTGCTGTCTTCCTGATCTATAGATCAGGTACAATACCTTCATGAGGGTGAACTGCCCTAATTCATTACAATGAGGTGCTAATTTTGAAATTACAACACAATTGATAATATTAATAATTTCAGTGCTAATTTTTCAATGCTAATTAGGAGAAATATTCAATGTCCACTACTAAATACAATCCCATTAGCTGGACATCAATCACTTTAAAAAAGAACAGTTCTTTCTCTCCATGACTATCCGGCGACTCTTACCATCTAATACACATTGGTCAAAATGGAATAGAAGAGAAATGCATTGCTGCTCAATTTCCTCTCATTTTATCCACTTAGAGGAGACGGCAAAGAAAAAAAAACACTTTCTCTGCAGTTTCTCTCTCCAGCAGCTAGGAGGGGATGAATGGGAGATGATTCACTGCTTAAGAGTGCTCCTCTCTGGGCCTTGCACTGACGTAAGGATGGTTTGTAAAAGGTAAGGAAATGAAGCTAGGTGGGGGGAAATGATGAGTCACTTGGGAGAGAGAAGAAAGTTTTGGATTTCAAGCCCCTTTCTACAATTTCAAGTCAATCCACCACTGGAGAAAATGGGGATCAAAAAAAAGATAAAGGCCAAAACAGGAACAAGAGAAATGGAGAAGGGAAGTAAAATTGAGACAAGAGCAAAACACACTTATCTATCCACTGAATGGCCCTAATGCCACAGTTGATTTTACTGTGATTGGTATATTTTCTGCCTTTCATCTTTGTGCCAACTCCCAAGATCAATGGCTCTAAATTTTATAGCTCTAGCCCCCAGGTATCAAACAACAATGGAATTTAGCCCTCCCCATACAATGAGTTCATCATATTGACTAGTTATTTTCTAAATATATGCATTACCTTTGGGGGTTTTTGCTGTGAATTCTGGATCAAAACAGAAGGTATCTTCTGGCTTACCAGAAGCAGGTTTAAATGGGGGCTGAATTTCTCTTCTGAACAGTTTCTGGAACAGAAAAGCCACAAAAGAAGTTTAACTAAAATTCAGAATTACTTTACAGATATTATATATTTTGCTAAACTAAAAGGAACGCAACTAGAATGTTTTTCATCTATTTTCAAAAGATTTAGCTTTCTGAAAGAGCACACTTCAAAATAGCAGGCACAAACATGTATTGCTGATCCTTTTTTAAAAAGATTTATTCAGGTTTTTCTACTCTCCTGCTTTGAAGGGCCTTAGCAGGGAAGAGAGAATCAGAAAGCCACAAGAAATATACCAAAGCTTGCCCCCGCTCCTTACCCACCAGGCCTCTCCCCTTCCAGCTTATTAAGTAGACAACAGCATACCATTGCCCCCACTAACTCATCCTTATCTCAGAAGGAAATGGGCTGGCAGTGGTGTATTCCCCAAATACCTGAACTGGATCCCAGTTTCTGGCTATTGTGGAGGGAGCCAGGTTCTCCAAACCACTCCAATCCCAAGAGGAAGGAGAGAGGATACATCCCATACTTTCCCATTCTAGATCCCTAGGGCAGGAGATTCTCCCTAGTGTCTTGCTGTTCCTGCCTTAGGGGATTTGCCACCTCTTAAACCAATACTCCAGGTCTTTCCTAGGTCCCTTAAGGGAACAGTGAGGAATGGCAGCTCCTCATTATCCTCTGTCCTGATGAGCAGTACGGGAGTAAAGCATTACCCCAAACAGGTACTCCCCAGCCCTATTCAGGGTTTAGGAAGAAAAAAAAGGAGGCTCATTCAGCATCTCTGTTTTCATCCTTGTATGTCAAGGCCTGTGGAAGGTTGAGTGGCTTGTAGGGGCTTTCTGCCTCTACCCTGGCCAGGTGGTACTCCCTGATCATCACCAGACTCCCACTGCTCCCTGTCCTTGTTGCAGGAATATCCACTGTAGAGTAGTCATCCCAGGCCCACTATCACAGGACTTGGGGAAAATATGCATGAGCTCACCCAGAGCAGTGCATGAGACAAGAAGTGAAAATGACCATTACCAAACCAGAATTGATTATACACTAAGTGCTGTCAAATACTCAAAGTGCACACTGTAAAAAAGCAGGTACAAAACTTTCAGGTAAAAGTGCAATTTTCTCAGTGGTTTTCAACCTTTTTTCATTTGCGGACCCCGGAGAAAATTCTGAATGGAGGTGCAGACCCCTTTGGAAATCAGAAAATCTGTGGACCCTCAGTTGTCTGCAGACCATAGGTTGAAAACTGTTCTAGATACTGCTCCCTTAGAAATCTCAGTTCCTTATCGATAGTAATAGGAAAATATATTGATACAGTAGAAAGAGGATTTCTAGGTATATAAAAATAGCATTTTTTTCTTTATTTAATATTTGTATTCCAATAGCACCTGCCAGACAGACAGAGACAGGTGAGTACAGGGAAATAAGATAATATTGGTCAGCATGATAGGCAGTGGTCTCAGCACACCAGCTGCCTACCTCTTAAGATTTTTGTAAGCATCACAGCAAAGGAGAGTTTTAAGGAGGAATTTGAAGGAGGATAATGTTCCATGGTCCTTCCGAGTATGAAGGGAAGCATTGGAGAAAGAACAAAGGAGCTAGTTTGAAAATTCAACAATAGGGCAATGGAAGTTGGCCTCGTGGGATGATTGGAGATGGCAGTTGTCATCTTGGTAGTGAATGGGAGATGACAGGTAGATTTAAGACAGGCCATGAAGAGCCTTGAAAAAGTGAAGACAAGCAGCTTATGTTTGATGGAACAGAGAAGGGGGAGCCAGTAGAGGGATGCAAAAAGGCAGGGAATGGGGGTGATATGATCAAGTCATTGGGCTAGGAAAATGTTCTTTGCAGCAGCATTCTGAATAAAAATGAGCAGGGCAAGCTTGCATTTGTGAAGGCCAGGGAAAAGGATATTACAGTAATTGAGATGTGAGATGAGAATTTAGCTGTGTGGATGTTGGACATTAGGAAAAAGTTCCTAACTGTCAGGGTGGTTAAACACTGGAATAAATTGCCTAGGGAGGTTGTGGAATCTCCATCTCTGGAGATATTTAAGAGTAGGTTAGATAAATGTCTATCAGGGATGGTCTAGACAGTATTTGGTCCTGCCATGCGGGCAGGGGACTGGACTCGATGACCTCTCTATGAATCTATGATTGTAAGAATTCACAGATAAGGCCAGAAGGGACCACTGTGATCATCTAGTCAGACCTGCTGTACAACAGGCCTTTAGGACTTCCTTGCATTAATTCTTGTTTGAACTAGAGCATATCCTTTTAGAAAAAAATCCAATACTGATTTAAAAGGCTGTATTTTAGAGATGTTATGCAGAAAGAATCGGTCAAGATTTAGACAAAGCCTGGATGTGAGGACTTAGAGAGGTCCAAATTGAAGAGGATGCTGATGTTATGGGTCTGTAAGACAGGCAGAACAGTGGCATTGTCCACAGCAGTGGTTCCCAAACTGGGGTTCATGAACCCCTGGGGGTTCGTGAAATGTTACAGGGGGTTCTCGGGAAAAAAATCCCTAATGGCGGATAGAGCTGTCCCCCTGTCTTACTAGCTGTCCTTATAAGAAATGGAAAGGGAGGTGGATATTTTTTGCTGTTTTTAAAATTAAATGGGCAGCTAGTATTGTTTTTAAAATTATTATGAAGAACAAGTTTAAGCTTTGTTGTAACGTGCCTTGTTTGCCTGGACTGCTCAAGACCTGAATGCTTGTGTAGGAGGAACTCTGAGTTGGCTTCTTAAGTACCTTCATGCTGTTTCACATCTGATACTCCTTGACGAAACATAGGAGCCTTGTCTTATAACAGGCTTATTCAAAGTGATACAAGCTACGAAAGTGAGATCTCGGAAGAGTGTTGCCATTTTCATAACGTAATAAAAATACTGTAATGATAAATAATTAATACTAAATAGTGAGTAATAAGTATGTCATAAAAACAAATGTTATATTTCCAAGCTCACTGCTTTTATAATTTATACTCAGGTAAAGGAGAAAATCCCTGGAAATATTCATTTTTAGGAGGGGGTTTGCGAGACTTGACATTTTAGTGAAAGGGGTTCACAGGTTGTTAAAGTTTGGGAACCACTGGTCCACAGTAATCAAGAAAGAAGGCATCAGGGAGGGTTTGGTGGCAGAGATTAAAAGCTCTGTTTTAGCCACGTTGAGCTTGGTCTGACAGCTAGACATCCACAAGGATACATCAGAAAGAGGCAGAAGTTTTAGTTTGGACAAATTGAGAAAGATCTGGAGCAAAGAGGTAGATATACAAGTCAGCAGCATGGAAAGCGTAGTTTAATTTGTGCAAATGAGGTTACCCAGATAACATGTAGAAAGAGAAGAGATAAGGACCAAGGATAGAGCCCTTTGCAACCCACAGAGAAAGCTGAAAGGGGAGGTGAGGAGGAGAACCAGGAGAGGACAGTCACAGACAGCCAAGGGAAGCCAAAATTTCAAGAAGAGCATGGCTGACAAGTCAATGAGAATGAGGATGGAGTACTAGTTCTGAGCTTGGGCAAAGAAAAAAAGAGGAGTTGTTGTATGTAAAGTAAATAAGGTTTTTAAAATGTTTAAGAAGCTTCATTTAAAATTAAATTAAAATGCAGAGCAGTGTGAGTGCCACTGAAAATCAGCTTGCGTGCCGCCTTCGGCACGTGTGCCATAGGTTGCCTACCCCTGGATTAGCTGGAGCCCAAGATGACCAGTTTTTCCCTACCCCTCTTCAGGGGGCTGGTGTTTGGAAAGTGGAAAATCCCCAAACACAGGACAAAGACATCAAGGTTTTGATGCTAGCCTTTAAAAACCACAGAGACTGGGTGGGTCACAGGAAGATGACTCAGAACCCACTGGAAGTTTTGGGCAGGAGAAGGGAAGAGAGGAGCATGCTTGCATAGCAGGGAGCCCAGTTTAGCTGTAGGACCAAACAAGTCAAAGCAAGCTGACCTGGATAGAGAGGGGCTCTCTGGTTAAGAAATCAAGCCATGAGCTGCAGCAGAAGGGTCCCCCAGACACCTCTAGAGGATTCAGACCCAAGCCCAAAAAATGCTGCAGAGTGATGAGGAAACTGAGTCAGTGAAATGTGATTTTTATTTTTTTTAATAGATCTATGCATTTCTTGTGCTAATAAAGCAAGGAGCAATGGCTGTTTAGAATCCTGTGCAAGGTCTGTCTGGCAGTGTGGGTTGTATTACACCTATCACGTGTCTCTGACCAGTTAATTTATGGACCCAGAACACCCATGTGCCTGGAGATCTGGGAGAGTGTGTTTAAGCTACAGGAGAGTTGAGCACTGGTCAGCACTGGTCCCAGGGGTGAGGCAACTGGACCAGGAGGTTTCAGCTCAGGAGTGTGTGCTAAACAGAGGAGCTACGCACCAACTGTGTGCTCAGAGACCACACAGCCAGGGAAGTGCCTCAACAGTTTGAACTCCAGAGGTGGAAAGTACATGGGATATAATGAGGTGTCCCTCACAGCATGAGTGACCAATAGGGGGTGCTTAACTAGATCCAACACTTGGTATTGACAGTGATTTGGACCCACTCAGCTATTTCCTGTGGGCCAGACAGATGGCTATTTGGAAGTATGAGTCCTGCAAGTCGACAGCCACCAATCAGTCCTGATCCTACACAGATGGAATGACAGAGGCAAGAGTTAGCATCCTGCATATGGGGCAGCAGTGTATGTATTTTTTCAGTCTCCTCAAGTGTAGGATACTACTAAGACCTCTTTTCTTCAGGATAAGGAAATATCAAGAGTAGAAGCCTCATTCCCTGTATTCCTGCAATTTCTCTTCTATGGCTCCTAGACAAAGTAACAAGGCCATGTATGTTTGTAGTAAGCTCTATAATAAGCTCTCTGAAGAGGGCCAGGGAAGGTATCAGTCAACACTCAGGAGCAAGAGATATAGGAGGTTCTGCACGGGCATAATCTGGTTTGGTTGTGGGCATCAACACAAGTACTGGGGTCCTGAACCCTATGCTATTTCCATGAAGGTGGAGGACTTAGAGCTTCCATCCATGGAGAAGTGATGGTTTCTGTCCTTGTGGGATGGCCCCAAGTATTGTCTGGAGATGCATTCATGCTCCGTATGAAATTATGCCTCAGCTTCTCTCCTTCTGTCAGCATGGCATAGGTGTTGGCTGAGATGCTGAAGTTACTAGCCCCAGTTTCAACAATGTCCTCTTCCCCGCCTTTCTATCTCTACCTGATCCCAGGAAATAGAGGCATCCATCTACATGATGGAGTGCTGGCCAAGGCAGACCTGAACCTCCATCTTGATGATGATTGTTTCCTCTAGGTCTGAAATGACTTGCATGGACTGCTCAAGCAAATGTAACTAGAACTGTGCGTCTCTGAACTTGTGGGTCTTGGAGGAAAACAATCAGCACACTCAACACCTGTTTGGAGTATGGTTGTCCTCTAGGCAGAAGATGTAATATCTATGTCAGTCAGTGAGGGGATGAAGCTATGGCCAGAGAGGCAGGGTATGAAACATGGCTATTTAGATTCCATATTGGTGTGAAGCATCTCACACCTGCTGTACCGGGGGTGGGGTGGGAAGAGAGATGTCTTTTTTATTGGAATATCCAAATTAAAGAAACAAGATAAAAAGGGTGAAGATCAATTCTCTTCACCAAACTAGTTGGGAAAAAGATGAGTTTGACATTCAGTGAATGTAGTGGGTTCGACACTCACTGGGTTCCAGACCTGCTGCCACTGGCAGTAGTAGGGAACTGAGGGAGAACTGTGGCCGCACTGCCTTTTATGGCTTCACACAAGGAGGCACAGTGTGCATGCACAGCCCTGACAAACACTGCTATGCAAAAGAATCCAGTCTCTTGAACACAGACCCCTACTTTGGGCTTACAATGACACACAAACCACAAATTTCTGTACCTCTCCCCTCGGAGTCATTTTGAAGGAGTTTTATTTAGTATTTTAAGATTTAGAATGTTCCAATTCTAATTACTATTCAAAATGTTAATGTATGTTTTAAAATTTTAGTGAGACCCTCAATACTGTACAGCAACGAGGAGAAATATAGTCTCAGAATACAATAGTCAGAAGTCTCATTTGTCTAGTATATCCTGTTTAATTATCTTGCAATTTACAGAGATGTTGCAAATGTAACAAAACTAACAATGGCTTTGAAATTAAACTGTTTTGTACTTACATTCCAATCAACTGTTGAAAAAAAAGGATGTCTCTTGATTTCTTCAACTCCATCTGAACCAGCTCCTGCAATTATAGGGAACAAAAGTGACTAAATTAAAACCAGCTTCAGTGTAAAAATCTCTATACAAAATTGCATTAAAAGTTAGTTACTTGGTTTCTTGGAAAATTGCATGGAATCACTTATTCATGGAACAGAGTTATAGTTTCCAAGCAAGATATTTGACTGAGAACAGACTGGCATATAGCTAGTAGAATTCACACAAATTGAAGAAAAACAATCACGTTTAAAGGGAACCTGGAAAAAGGAAAAAAAGTGGACTTGTGCCTTGTTTGCTTCTTTTGAATATATAAAGGAGCCCTACTCTCAGGGCATCTTTACATCTAGAAGTTTACAAAGAATCAGGAGTACTTCCCTGCAAGTCACTAATTAATTTAATATTAAACCTCCAAACAAGTAATTAGAGACGATGCTTGGGGGAGTATAACAGCATTTTCTAATCTGCTTCCTGATTTTTTGTTTTTACTCCAGAATTACAGCCTTTTGGACAGTCTGATAAGCCACTGTTCCATGCATCTGTGGAGGGCTGCCGGCAAAAACAGGAAAATGGGACAGTATACTAAGCCACAGAAAGGCATATTGAGGGAGCTCAAATAAGAGAAAGGCTATTTTTTTCTGAATGATGGCTTGCTGACATTGTCAGACTAACAGTACGAGCTACACTGCTGAGGGAAGTCAGCACAATATGTGGTAAAACAGTTTGGTAAAACACTAAGGCTATGATGCACATCCTATTGAAACTGGCTGGAATACAGATTCAGTGCACAGAATCTTTGGGCGACTAAGAAAAGATCAACTGGTTCCAATTCCTGAAAATTCAATTTATTTGGTGTATCCAAGCAGTTGGCAAGAGCCAATTCATATACTCCAAAGCTCCCCTTATAGACTGCATGGCAGCTGCGTAGGTGAACTGGAGCTCTGTAGAATGCTGCATCCAGAATCTAGGTGAATGACTGGTCCAAGAAAGTCATCTTCAGCCTACCTTCCTCTGTCATTTACTCAGGTGAGCCAAACCCAGAATAAACATACTGCAAACTCGAGAAAATATGATAAAATGAAGTCTGTTGAATAACCAAGAACTGATATGACTGTTCAATGAAGCTTCACTTAACAATTATATTGTTCACAAGTTATGCTGTAGATGATTTTACTTCAAGATCCAGGTCAAAAAGAACCAACCAAAACAAGATCACATTACCTAATCTGTTTGATGGGTTCCTTTTAAACAACATCCTTAGAAGACTTTGCGCTTCAGGGCTAAGGAATTGTGGCATTCCAAGCTTTGCTCTGGAGAAAGAGAATGGAGAAATGATGACTTCAAAAAGCATGTTTTGCTAAAAACGCTCTAGATGGACTCAAACTAAGGGTAAGAAACTCTGCAATCAGATCTGTCAATGTGTGTCACAAAGGCAGTGAAATTGTGTGAACGAGATTTCAAATTGAATATAAATATTAAAATAGCTACCTGTTCAAGAAACTTGTAGAAAAAAAGCACATACTGTGGTTTTCAACAAATAGGCTGCTTCAAACTAAAGCTGCATAAAGTACTTAAAGTTGTGTATCCTTGAGGAGATCTAAGTCTATCCAAACATGCTGGCATATGACAAAAAGGAAGTATTCATCCTTTCCTATCAGAACCAACTTTTGAAGGCATTTGGAAATAGCAAAAACACCCCTGTAATCTACACACCCACACAACCCCACAAGTCACCTTTTTATTCCTCCACTCAGAAAAAGCCTCAAGAATTAGATCATAAAGTCATTAGAGAAAGCCAATGGGGTCAACTTCACGGAGATTATTTTGTAAGGACAAAAATTTAAAACAACTTAAGTGATTTGAACAACTTTTTTAATAATCAATCAAAGTGTCTAGTTCAGCTTGAAATTTCTAGGCAGAATTGTAACATTATGTTATACATGCACATATTCATTATACTACAAATCCTGAAATAGGTGGTGAACTAATCAATTTTCTGTATCAACGCTGCTATACATTAATCACAGACACTCCCCCCTGCCATGGAGTCAGGACTAAAATCCCTTTTCTTTAGCAGTCATCCCCCTCAGAAAGTCCCAGAAGTCTAACCATTTGATCTGCAGGATACCCCTCTTTGACTACTCACAAAAGCAATAAAGTCTTACTCCCTCAATTGAAGAGTGGCAAAAGAGTACAGTTAGGACTTGTTTACCAATCACCACTGTACACTTGTTTTACTGTTTTTACAACATGGATTAAACTATTTTATACAGAAAGTGTGTGTATACACACATGTACACAGAGAGAATAGCATACACAATCTGTATACACTAGGTTGTTTTGTTTTTATATAAGCTATGTTGTAACAAACAGCATATAGAGAGGTGGTTGGTACATAACTCTAGTGTACTTTACTGCCCTATTTTTAATACTAACTTTACACACACACAATTTTTACGGTTTTAAGCCTTGGAGATATTCTCCAGTATCTACATTGTTTGTGATCAAATTCTTACTTTTGTGTTTGACATTTTATAACTTCACATCCTGAAAGTGAGCAAACTACAATACACAAGCTAAAGCATAATATCTATAGCTACATTTTCTGTTACTTTCAAAAAAACAAGGGTAATTCTATTAAAAAAGAAAAATACTTACTTTAGTATCATATTCATAGTTTCATTTCGATCTTTACCTTGAAATGGTAGTGTACCAGTAAGCATTTCAAACTGAAAAGAACAAATGTTTAATCAACATCAAGTGGTTAGTTATTTTAAAAGTACTTTTACAAGATTTTAATTAACATGGTATTCCACTTGTACTACACACACTAAGACCTGAGAAGTCTTCAGGGTGATTAGCAAATACATACTAATTTTAATTTTTAAAATATCCAAAAGTTAAACATTTTCTCTTTGAAGGCAATTTACATGACAATCAATATCAAGTGTAGATGGGATAAAAAGATGATGTAGAACACTTTGGAGGGTTTTGCAGACTAATGGTGGTTCATGGACCATAATTTAAAAGCTACTTGAGGAGTCAAATGGAATTCTCCCTGAAGTCATGTACTGCTACACCACAAAAAAGTAGCCAAAAAATGTGTTTGCCCTTGTTTTTCCTCCTCAGTACAAATGCTAATAGTGTAACAATTTACTGTCTGCAACAGCACAAATATTAATATTACTGGTGTATTCCACTTTTCCACGATGTTCATTGAACAGGCTTGTTGTTACAAACATTTTTTAAAGGAATGCTTTGCCAAACTCAGTTTTTTTGTTTTTTTTCAAATGTAAATACTAAGCAATGTGTCAAAGAAACATTCAAACTGAAGCCTAACAACAACCTAGGAAAGTGACTGAATAAAATTGTTCTGGACTGCTACAAAGTCACATATATGTCAATAATCCTTAGAGCAGGGATCGGCAACCTTTGGCACGCAGCTCTCCAGGGTAAGCACCCTGGTGGGCTGGGCCATTTTGTTTACCTGCCACGTCTGCAGGTTCGGCCGATCGTGGCTCCCATTGGCCACGGTTCGCCGCTCCAGGCAAATGGGGGCGGCGGGAAGCGGTGGCCAGCACATCCCTCGGCCCGCGCTGCTTCCCGCAGCCCCCATTGGCCTGGGACGGCAAATCGTGGCCAGTGGGAGCCGCGATCGGCCGAACCAGCAGACGCAGTAGGTAAACAAACTGGCCCAGCCCGCCAGGGTGCTTACCCTGGCGAGCCACGTGCCAAAGGTTGCCGATCCCTGCCTTAGAAGTATGCATTTCCTTAAAGGTCTAAACAAGTCAAGGTTCAACTTATTTCAAAACTATTGTTTCTTCAGTATAATCTAGTTACCAGCTTCTCCCACGTCTTCCCCTTAACCTAAAGTCATCCTAATTCGGCTTAGGCAAGTTTATTCTAAATAAATTTAACATTACTCTGTGAAGGCATGCAGAGTATTTGACTGCAAACAACATTATGCAATTAATCATACAGTACCATAAGAACACCAAATGACCACCAATCGGCACTCTGGTTGTGGCCTCGCCTGTTTACTACTTCAGGTGCCATGTATTCTACAGTACCACAGAAAGAGTAGGCCTTCTTTTCTTGATCTACTGATTCTTTGCTGAGTCCGAAGTCTACAACAACAGCATTACAAAGATATATCTAGTAAAGAACTTTAAAAACAGTATTTTATACAGTAATTTTATATTTTGGATTCAAACAACCAAAGACTGTTTATGAGTAAAGAAATGGTTATCCTAAAGCTCACTGGAGAATGAAAGTTAAATAGTACATTACACAATCGATTGTACAGTGCCAGGAACATTTGAAAGTGAACTGAAAGTCTTAGCGACCATTACTGTTGCTTAGTACATCTGCAATTAGGTATTTAAAACTTTACATATTTAGAACCTTAAAATTATGAAAGGTTCTGCTTTTATTTTTCTTATTTGCTGAGACTTTGCTGCTTGTTTTATAGGATGGAAAAACTAGATTTAAATAAGAATGTTTCATCACAGAAAACACCAAGTACTAAGGCCATGTCTACACTTTCAAGCTTGCAGCGGCACAGCTGTACCAGTACAGCTGTGCCGCTGTAAGAGCCCTCATGTTGTCACGTTATGTCGAGGAGAGAGAGAGAGCTCTCCAGATAACATAATGAAACCAGCCCAACGAGTGGTGGCAGCTATGTCGGTAGAAGAGTATCTCCCACCGACACAGCGCTGTGCATGTGGACACTTATGCCGGCAAACTTACGTCACTCAAAGGGGTGTTTTTTTCACATCGCTGAGCGACAAAAGTCTTGCCGACATAACTGAAAACAGCTTATGTAAAAATCAGACTTAAGGTATTTCTATACTTAAAATGCTACAGCGGCACAGTTACACCACTGCAGTGTAGATGCGCCAGTGTAGACACTGCCTCCGCTGACAGGAGAGATTCTCCCATCAGCAAATAGGTAATCCACCTCCCTGAGAGGCAGTAGCTAGGTCAAAAGAAGAATTCTTCTGTTGACCTACCACTGTCTACACCGGGGTTTACTACTCCAGATATACATAAAGTAGCCAAAGTCAGACTTGTTTATATCAAGTACACCTCTCAGTTCTCCTTTCCATTGTAAGAAGGAAAACAGAATTTTGTAAGTGCTTGTTAATTCAAAAAGCTGCCTTACAAGCAGCTTCCAAATGCTGATGGGAAAGAAAAACCTCAACGAATTACAAGTTATTTTCCTTTGGACCCAAGTTGAAACTGAATTGAAGTATTGGTGTACCCTGCAAAACAATATAATCTTGTAACCCTGATTTTCTCACTACCTTCCACCCTCCCGACCCCACTTTTCCACTAGTCCCTGCACTGTGAAAGCCCCAAATGGCTAAGGTGTTTAAATGTGGTCTGGAAGGAGCAGTTAATCTAAATTAAATCCTTCAATTTAGATTTTTGGCATTTCAAGAGAAGCAGAAAGCAAGAGAAAACCACTCAGAAGCTGAAGGAGTCCAAGAGAATGGTATCCAAAAATCAATATTATTGTATAGGGATTCAAATCCCTGATGTTGCCTAAGAGTCTAAAGCAAGTCTGAAACAAAAACACATCCTGTTGTGCTTTTAAATAATGAATATCCAGTAATTCTGTGATCTAAGCAAAGCCCATTTGGCTAAAAGTTCTATCAGAAAGAATAAAAGATTACAAGTAAAACTATAGTGTATATACATTGCACTAAATGGATGAGAGTTTAAATAATGAATTTCTTTTTAATCTTACAAGGTAGTTCTAATGGCTGTTAGTATTTATACAGCACAGCATATAGTGGACTTTATGATATAATCAAAGTGGTAATTTTATTATAATTTTAATATGGTAATATAATTTAAGAATAAACTAGTTCACAACACTTTGTACATATCCAAATGTTTATAATGCAAGTCTTGTTGGTTTTCTAAAAGAAAATAGCATCATTTTTTCTTGTAATACATAATTTTTCTGCACCTTTATTTTTAAACTGATTAGACTATAATTTCTGAAATCACATTTTATATTTTTTTTTAAAGAACATGTTGTCTGCACTAAATCTTTATCTTTCTTTTCTTAAAAGACTGAGTCAGCATATTGACATTTCAGCTTTGCTGAACTCTACCTTGCTCAATCGCATTAGCTGTTGATCTTCAGATAAAGAGACATTTTATAATCAACCTTGCTATAACGTGAACAGTAGTTTATTTTTGTTATTGATGAAGTGTCATCTGAATTTATTTACCTTGTTTATAAAATAGACATTGAAAGCTATTTCATTTTTAAAAATAATTTCTACAACCACTTTACCCACAGAAATTAATCTTTACAGGTTTTTGGTTTTGGTTTTAGGTTTAACACAAATACGATGGCTCCAATCCTGCCATCTAATCCACGTGGGCAGATTTCACTCATGTGGAGTCACACTAACTTCAATGGGATTCTGCACAGGCATAATAGTCTGCTAATGTGGATCAGATTGCACAATCTAGGGCTATATCTGTTAATTTAAAAAACTGTTAAATTAAGTACTGGTATATCAAGATTGTTATACAAAAAATTATATGGAACTCCACACTAAAATACCTAATTTCATTAAAATATTTTTAATTTCATTAAAATATTTAAGAGCTATACTATTAAATTTTACCTACCTGTTAACTTGATATGTCCTGCTTCATCAAGCAAAATGCTGAAAATTAAAATTCACATTCACCAATACACGTAACAGGAATATTTATATAAAACATTTTAAACATAGTAGCTAAAGACAGATCTGAACCAATCTCCCAATCTTTAATTTAATAACTCTGTACATTATATTTCAATCAATGCATATATTTAGCTATTAAACCCAATACATAAAGCTTATAAAAACATCTTTTACTCCATTTTTATATAATTATAGAGATGTATAATGAAAATGTAAAGAAACAATTAAACAAAATACGTGTAATAGTGGATAAAATAAATTTTACTTTACTTTTCTGGCTTCAGATCCCTGTATACGATCCCCAAGCTGTGTAGATGATCCAAAGCAAGGGCCAGTTCTGCGAGGTAGAATTTCACATCTTCCTCTGTAAACATAACCTAATAAGAACTGTATAGATTTACCTTCAGATCTTGTCAGTTTCTAATACTGTAATCTAAAAACAGACAGTTCTGCTTCCCTAAATTCAAATATTTCTCATAACTACTACATTTCACAAATTCTCAGGAGACAATTTCACTTAATACAGGTGATATGCAAGAATAAACTATCGACTATGAAGTTTTCTGTAGATCTAATCCTGACATTTTATAGTGTTCCTCACAATCCAGCTCTTACAGAATTTAAAGTAAAAATAAATGTTATTGCAACTGTAACATAGTATAGTTAAAGGAAAGTTAACTTTTGTATCTGACTTGCTGGTTTACCAGTGTTCACTCAGCCACAATGCCCTATACAGAGCATTTCCTATTCCTGTTTTTCCAGTTTAACATGTAGTTTGATATACTATTGCTTACAACAGTATAAAATATACAGAATGTGTAACTGTAACCTTAAAATTTTATATTCCCATTTTATAGTTTTCAATTGAGTGCTGTTAACACTATTAAGACTTTTTATTATTATTAAGTTTCCTTCTAGAAAAGGAACTGCCTGTTCCTAAAGTTAAATTCATACTTCACTGAAGTGAATGAGGTTGAAGAGTGGATAGAATCTGCACATCATTTACATGAACAGAGATGCATTCAAACCTTTTCTGCTCCCTTTTTTTGGAGGGCAGAGGGGAGGGGTTGAACATTTTGCTACAAGGTTGGGTTAAACAGCAACAGCACATCTTTACATTTTGATAGTTGTATTTTGTCAATGGGGAAAAAAACGAGATCCAGGAATTTTCTTCTTTAGTTTGCCTGCCTCTCTCCCTTATCGCTATAGCTTTTCATGTAAAAGAGCTAAATATGATTTTTTCCCCCAAATTAAATGTGGTAAAAGTCAACAAATTGCATTGTTTTATTTCTGAAGTGAAAGCTGCAGTAAAAGTGCTTTATTGGATGGATATCAGCCATTTTCTGCATTGCAGCGGAAAAAGTCCCATACATTAGAATTTTAAAGACCAAAATTAACACTAAATATCTCATCAACAGCTAAACATTCAAAAACAATTTCAGATATGCCTGATAATCCATGTGTGGGATGGTTTCAAGTGGCCCTAGGAACCGGCCCCTCCTCAATCAGCATGGGTCATTCACTTTCCATTGCCATGTGCTATTGCAATAGAAAACAGTTGTTTTTAAAACTTTTGTGTTTTCTTTATAGAAAACATCTCAGGTAGTCTTAATATACAAAATGAAATGTTTAAAAAAAAATCATGGTACTTTAGAAACAAACAATCTGAAGTTTGTTGAAAACCAAATATAAACTTGAGTAATAAGTGACCTCCAAATTAGTGCTTATTTCTTTACTCCCAAAAGAGAGATTTATGCCTTTTTCAGATACCCAGCCAATATTTTTACAGCCAGATTTGCACCCTTCATTTAAGTATCTATTTTTGAAGATCAGTAAATTCTAGCTGCACTATCACAACAAGACCTGAAGTCATTTCCTATTATACTGAGATTTCTTAAGGGAGACATCTTAGATCAAATGGAAGTAGAGATTGACCACTTTCCTGCTTTATGCCTCATTAATTCTTAACAGGTCTGCTGACTCCTAGAAATAGACAACTCTCTCAATATTTTCATAGCACAGCCTCAGGATATTTATGTTGAGTTTAGTTGTGAAATACTGAGAGATCAATATTGCAAACTAATAAAAGGAGTTCAATGTAATTTTAGGGCATATACTAGGTAAGCTCACTTAGTTCCCTGCCCCATCCCCAATATGTAGCTTGACTTTAGGAAACAGATGCACTGAGAAAATCCAGCTAATTGGTTCTTAAAGATTAAAGATACGAATTTGAAACTACTACTGACAATCTATTTCACATCATCAAAGTCAGTAAACCGGCTACTTTGCCCAATTTTAGACAATGTCCTCCGTTAGACATTATCAAAAGGAATGTCTTGAAATCATATGGAAGCAGATTTAAAAGCTTGACTTGTGAAATTTATGAAGCACTAAAAACTCTCATTATGAAGATATTTTCAAAAGTTTAATTCGACACCTAGAATTTTTACAGAAAAGTTTTGAAAAACAGAATTATTTCTTAGCTTGAAATATTACAAATATCATCATAGTCCGCATGCAATTTCACAGACTGAGATTTAAAGACATGTCATCAGAGCAGCACAATTAACATCCCTCCCCAAACAAACAATAGTGAGCTGTCAATCAAGGTTGTGATTTCTCCAAAATTTAAAAAAGTATTTTACCTAGAAAAAAATATTCCAGATTCAAGAAACTAAACACTAAAATGATTCAACAGACTCTCAGGGGCAGCTAATCACACCTCTGTTCTTTATTATATAAACCTGATTTACCTCAATTAGGTCTCTGTGTAACAAGACCATTTTCAGATTAGAGAATTTGGTATGGGGAGGTACAGAAAAGAAATTTTAGACCAATTATCAATAAAAATCTGACACTGAGGTTTCTTAAGCTATGGAACATTGTCCCAAGGGATGGAGATATAAATAAATAAATAAATAAAAAATGAAAGTTCAACTGAGTTCCTAAAAACGAATGGGTCAAGAATTAGAGGAAAAAAAGACATAAGGAACAACCCCATATTGGTAGGGGGTTAGACAAGGATGACATTTTCCAGCTCTAATTTCTGTGCTTCTTTGAAAAAATTTTTACTATTGTATTCAGTTAAAATGTACGTACTTACCTCTTTGGATAATCGTGTGAATACATCTCCTCCCCTGAGAAAATCCAATATTAAATATAGCTTTCCTTCGGTCTGAAAGGCTGATTTTAAAACATCACAAAACTTAATGGATAGTTTTATATGACAATGGTGAAATTAAACAATACTCAGGCATTCTATAATACTTTTTTATGACTTATTTTAGTGTAATAGAGCACAGTTACTTCTGAACTAAGGTAATTCAATTAGGCATGACAGTTTCATATGAACTACTGAAATTTGTGAACTAATCTGAATAATTAACACCACACGAATGCTGCACCAACATGTACTATATTCATTTATTTGAGAAATGTAATTTAGTTTTATTAATTTTGTTAATACTTTGTGCAGGGAAGTTTGAAAAAGGTAACCATTACTAATATACTGCAAAGTCTTCGTGACAAGAGATCTCACTACAGCACTGCCGTTCTACTACATCTTTGCTAAGCACAGGGGGACCCCCAATATTTGTACAATAATTATGTTTTTAATTACTGATATGGGAATTAATGAGGTTCTACTATAATAAAATTTGCCTACAAGTTGTTTAGGACCTAACATAACAATTTGAAAAATTAAGAGATTAGGAATTCAAACAAGTCATCCATGCACCACCACACCCACTGGTGTGCCAGTCTCAGTTTTTATATTGGATGAATGTTATTGTACCTAAATTATTGCAAAGTATTGGTTTTAAAAATGGAAAAGAAAAAATATGTGGGACATTTTGCAAAATTTGTAGAAAGTCTTTGGAGAGCTTAATAAATAAATAAATAAATAAATTAGTGGAGATATCCTATCTCCTAGAACTGGAAGGGACCTTGAAAGGTCATCGAGTCCAGCCCCCTGCCTTCACTAGCAGGACCAAGTACTGATTTTGCCCCATATCCCTAAGTGGCCCCCTCAAGGATTGAACTCACAACCCTGGGTTTAGCAGGCCAATGCTCAAACCACTGAGCTATCCCTCCCACCTAATACTAGTACATGCATTCAAAAATTATTAAAAAGTGTTATATGGCTGTGATGGGGTGTTGAATTCCTCATATTGGCTCTGAGAAGGTTGAATTAGGCCAGGCAGACCCAACCAACCAATTAAGCACCAAGTCATGAAGAGGAGGCTGTGGTTCCTGGAGCAAGAGGGGCCTGCAAGGTGAGAAAGGATGACTGATAGGGACACCGCCAGAGGAGGGCAGAGCTAATCCCCAGAACTGCCATGAGGAGGCGCCACTAGCAGTAAGTGGACCCCGTGGCAATGCCATAAGATTGAAAAATAAACAAGGGATCAGATTCTGTGTGACTTCCTCATATATACGTGCAGTGAATGGGAGAAGCACAAGAAGCCTCTTACTCCAACCCCTTGCACTGCCCATTAAAAGTCAAGTAATTACATTTTAAACTTAGTGATACATTTTAATGTACTCTTTAGCCTCTTGGGAAAAGCACTATCCTGATCTGAACTACATTGGAACAGATAAGCACATACATATGAGAAATATTTCCCTGAGAGGTTTGCAATTCACCTCAAGATGTGTTCAAATCTTACAGAAGAAAACTCAGAGACAAAAGGCCTAAATGACAAGCCTCTACACCATGCATAGGCTGTCAATACAGAATGGACTGGGCAGATACTTTGACACAGAGTGAGATGTAGACCATAATAGTGAAAACTGAAATATGCTCAGTAATTATAAAAGGAATGTTTACATAAGTGAGGTATATTCAAACCTCTCAAGGCAGGAATACTGGTTCTGTTAAACTCTGCAGAGGTTAATGCTTCAGAAAGGCTGGATTGATGTTTATCTGTTAATGGTCACCTTTTTCCAGCAAATGTGTTTTCCTTATTGTCCTTAGTTACATACTGGAAGGTAGAAATTTCTAGTCATCTATGCCTAGCTTTCACATTATCTGTACCTGCTTACAATAACTGTTAACAAAAGTAAGGCAGAATAAGATTCCATTTGACGTGCTTAATGAAAGCTAGGTTTTAGAGCAAATGCACTCCAACTATTAAGAAAGAGATGACTAATGCCCTTAACAGCTAATCCTGCCAAAAATATATAGGCAACAGAACAAAAATACCAACCATAGTGCAGTTTGACGATAAATGGATGATTTACTTCTACTAATATATCTCTCTCCATCTTTGTACGAACTCTATCTCGTACTGAAAAAAAGCAGAATAGTAATAAATAATTCTCTATTTCAGTAAGGTGAAGGTAAGGAGTAAATAGTAAGTTCTAAATTTCCAGAAAAATATAAAATAATCTTTATTTACCCTTTAAATCATTTCTTTTTATTTTGAGAGATTACATTTTCCCCTCCTACCTCTATATATTTTAGTCGTTCTAAATTCCGCAACAAATCCAGCTATATTTTGTTATCTAGCAAGTTTCTTTTCAAAAATTGTAAAAAAACTGGGGAAGGTTGGGTAGGGTTGGTTGTTTTTTTAAGGGGGTGGGGGAAGAGGGCTTCAGCTAACTTCAACTTTTGGATTCTGCTTCCTGTGAATATGTATTGTCTATTAAGATCATATTTTGGATTTTCTACCAGTAACACTTCATGCCCAAATGTAACCCCCAGTGGAGTACAGTCCAGTGAAGTGTCTTCTAAAGACAGAAATACCTTATAATTTGGCTTACTTTGCTTTCCACAATAAAGTAGGGTTGACTCAAAACTTGACAAATGAACCGTTTTGATCAAATGAGAACCATGGAAAATACAGGAAAACTATTTCTCTAATTCTCTTGCTGTAATAAAAAAAAATGCTAAATGGACTTACAGAAGGTTAATATGAAAAAAAATTGAAGTCATCTGGACAGGTCTGAAATAAATCTTAAGGCATGGCCTCAGAAAGGTTAATAAAAAAAACTGATGTCAAAGAAAGGATTATGACTTCACTGAAGGAACAGCTTGTTTAAGACAGAGGGCTATTTAATACAAAAATATTTACAATACTGACTTCAACACAGGAAACAACAAAAGTATTTTCCAAGACCATTATAAAGAAAACACACTTACCTTTTAGAGAAGCTTTTTTCAATACTTTCATTGCATAAAGCTGCCCAGCATCGGGACCAATTATTTTCCTCACAAGAAAAACCTGACCCAAAAAATATTTCATATTTCAAATTATTGCAAAAATTGTTATATATAACAGTGATCTAGTTTGAACAATAAGTTATTACATCATGGTCTGTTTTAGTATGAGGAAAAGAGAACAGACTATGCACCAAATCATAGCCTCCATAGGAAAAAACTAAGATGATGGGGGTGGGAAAGAGAAAAATCAGCAGGTTTTCACAGTACACCATCTTTTTGAGAAAGCAATTATTAAATCCAGTAAGGGACTATGGGATCTTCTTTTGGTTGGGTGTAGGAAGGAGCACTAGATACTAGGACACGCCTGTGCATGCAGAGCAACAAAAGTAATTGTACTCTCACCTCCCCAAGTAACCAGATTGCAGGTGGTAGAAACCCCCAAGGTTCCTGAAGTAGATAGACCTGTGCTCTCAGCACTTGTCAGTTTTTCTACAGAGATCAGCTTAAATTAATGCTTACAGAATGAATATTAACTTACATGCCATGTACCTGCATATTTTACACTAGTGTGTTAGGAAAGGGCAGCATGTGAAACAGGTGTCCCTAGCTCTGTCTCCTTCCCTACAAATGCTATATAACCTCAAATAAATAGAGGCTTCACATAAAGGTCTCTGAATCTGGACTGTGAGAAGAAGTGGGGAAATACACCATTTAAGATCAAGGCTTTGCCACCACCTTGGAGGGTGGGTGTGGGGGAGAGGGGAGCGGGACAAGTACAGAAGTTTTACTACCATTTTGCCCCTCAGTGTGCTTAGATTTGGAGAGTATGATCTTGCAGAGTAACAAATGTGATTAGAAAAATCACGTGCTATGGATTATGTGCATTTCCATTATCCAAATGTCTAATGACTACGATCTCTTCTAGCATAACTACTGAATTACCATTTCTAATACTTTTCAATGAGCAAACTTTTACTATATTATCGTAACATTAAAGTCCAAACATAGGTTTAAGAGTATGCTAACAAAAATCTGAGATTCAAAAGTCTTTTCATTCTTATATTCTGTCCAGATTTTCAACATTGATAAATTTTTTTGTTTCTACTCTGTTTATGGTTTTAACTAGAAGTAGTTAAATAAAAGTATAATTAATCTATTAAATAAAATCTTTTCCATTCCAAGATTCAAGATCCTTCTTCATCCCTTTCTATTGATTGAACTTCTTCCAACCCTGATATTCTATGATTCTATTCTAGGGTTTTTGGTTTTTTAACTCCAGAACAGAAGTGGTACATGGACTTTAAACCAGATTTGAAGAAAAAAATTGTTTGCAAAGGAATTAAATTGTTAATCTTAAAATGTAGCTAGCTACTTTAATTTTTAATTTATGCATTTCCAATTTTGTAGTGTTCACTTACTGCCCCAGACATCTGATATTTCATTTTCCGCACGGAATGGGACAGGATAAAGTAGGTTTCATAGTAAAAGAAAACACCAAACCCAATTTATCATTAGAAAAGTAACACCACCAAACATTCAATTAAGATGTTTTTACTTAATATTCTTTGTTTCAAATCACTTCAGATAAATACAGTACAATAAAAAGCATAAAAACAAAATAAAACATATTTCATGGGTTGAAAAAATATGTGAAGTTTCTCTCGCTATATATCTACAGGTTTCAGAGTAGCAGCCGTGTTAGTCTGTATCCGCAAGAAGTGGGTTGTAGCCCACGAAAGCTTATGCTCTAATAAATTTGTTAGTCTCTAAGGTGCCACAAGTACTCCTGTTCTTTTTATATATCTACATATGCCTAATGAGAGGTTTGGTATTCTTTCCTCTGGTTATAGCTGTTCAAGTGTTTGCCTCTGAACAGCACAAGGAATTTTTTTTAAAATTCATATGAAATGACTGCATTTTAGAACGGAAAAATTTTTTTCTTAAAAAAAAAAAAAAACTTCTACACTAGCCCTTGCTGTTGTTGGAAGTCAGAGAACACTACTGCAGTATTTTGATAATTTTTTGCTATTAGACTAATGTAGGCAATACATCTACACAATTGCCAACAAAATCATAGTGGTTAAAATTAAAAAAGACCCCATGCTTAAATAAAAAAAGAAAAAAAAAACAAATAGAGGGAAGGTGCAACATAGCGGTCTTCCTCCCACTTCAGTCTTAGAAAAGTATCTGATATAACAAATGAAATCTCCAGAAGCTGGAGATTCATCTGGCTAGACATTGAAAACTGTTTACTTATCAGAATGTCCACAGGCTACCAAAAAAAAAAAAAAAAAAATCAAATCCCTTGCTCTAATCAGCTACATACATCCAACCACTGCCTTACTTTGCCCCTCCACCCACTAAACCCTATAAGCCTCCAAGTTGACCTAGCTGCAGAGTCCAACAGTCTCTGTTAACCGCTCTGGATGCTCCATTCAAGTTTTCTTCACAAAGCCAACAATGTATATGCATTTTGATTCCTATCCATATTATTGTGGTGCTTTAATAGCTTAGCTGTTCATCCAAAGCTTTCATGTATCTAAGTAGTGATGAGCAAATGCACATCAAATAATCTATTCATTATGTAAATAGAAGATTGCAAAGATTCAAGAGAACTAGAGTCTTTTGATTTCACAAAGCCATCTGAGAAATAGGTCCTCCCCCTCTCACTTGCCCCTCAACCACCCAATTCATTTTCCATTCTTCTCCCTACCATGGGTCTACTGGCAAAGAAACCCCACCTGAAGGGTGGCACAGAATGCTTGGAAGAAGTACATGCAGTATGTGCTGCAGCAGCAGAGATTAGGCCTGTCTCCCCCTGCTGCTTCTTCCAGCTCCCTACCTCCTTACAGCCCCTGCCAGAAAGGGCTGGTCTACACTGGGGGGGAGAGGTCGATGTAAGATACGCAACTTCAGCTATGGGAATAGCGTAGCTGAAGTCGACGTATCTTATTTCGATTTACCTCGGGTCCTCACAGCGCGGGATCGACGGCCGTGGCTCCCCCGTCGACTCCGCTACCGCCGTTCGCCCTGGTGGAGTTCCGGAGTCGACGGGAGCGCATTTGGGGATCGATATATCGCGTCTAGATGAGATGCGATATATCGATCCGCGATAGATCGATTACTACCCGCCGATTCGGCGGGTAGTCTGGACATACCCAAAGAGTGAAGGAGACAGTTTTGGGAGGCATGAGGTCACATACAGGTGACGGCTGATAGAATGATGACACCACAAAAAGGGGGAAGAAATAGAAGAAGGGAAATAGAAGGAAAGAAAATGGAGATGGCGAGGATGAAGAGAGTGGGGGAGAGAAAACGATGAACCACAGAACAAAAGAGAGACCTAATCAGAAGAAAACTGAGTGGATAGAGGAAAATATTGATATGTAAGTACACCTCTACCTCGATATAACGCTGTCCTCGGGAGCCAAAAAATCTTACCGCGTTATAGGTGAAACCGAGTTATATCGAACCTGCTTTGATCCACCGAAGTGCGCAGCCCCGCCCCAGAGCACTGCTTTACCGCGTTATATCCGAATTCGTGTTATATCAGGTCGCGTTATATCGGGGTACAGGATATAGGACATTAGGAAATATTAATCTGAGTGAAACAATGAAACCTAAAGACCACTGAAGGAAAGAAAGACATCACAATATGGACAGGGAGAGAGAAAGAAAAGTTATACGTTACTTTATTTTATAGAAAGACTGCTTTATTCAATGCTTTAATCTATGATTTCATGGTGGTTTGGCTGTTTCCAATAAGACAAGATTTAGAAGTTCTCACAGATTTTGGCTGCAGAGGCCAACAACACTTCCCTGTAATTTTAACCCAGAAATTGACAGAGGTAGAGTAAGAGCTTCTGACACCCAATCCATGCCTCTTACAGCTTCACTTCCCATCCTACAACAGGTCCCATCGCTGAACTAACTGTTCATTCACCCACTGAAACTTCATCCTTAAATTATCACTGGGCACATCCTTATCATGTGTGCATCAGAGTCCAAAATATGATTAAAAACTGCCAGGAATTTGAGGATAAAGAGACTTCATATCAGAGGCATAACACTGAACTAACAACTCAACCAATTTAATGACTGTATGGTTATTTGCCCGTGAAACTAGTCCATTTTAATTTTCCCAAGTCAAATGAGGTATACTCTAAATAGTTTTCTGCATTGCCAAATTTCTCATGCAGTGCTTATAACTAACACATGAGGACACCTGAAAAAAGTTTTAACTCTTAGTTTTACGCTTTTAATGTGAATGCAACAGAAGTAAGTTTAACTTCAAAAAGATTATTTTAAAAGCAGTTCTATATCTTTATATTTATTTTTCAATTAAATCAGGTATAAACTTTTAAGGTCTTGAAGCTCTATTTGGATAAGAATTCAATTCTGCATTTTGAAAAAGTGACCTCACCCAGCCATCACTGAAGGAGAACAACTAGAGCCTGGGGTTTTTCACAAAATGTAAAACACAATATCAAAACAATTAAAATGAAAAACTCACCCCAAAGCAGTGGCCCCTGAGTCTCCTGTCCCACAAGGTTGGGCCCAGCTCCCTGTTCCAGCCATTGCAACCTGGCACAGGGGACTGGAGCACCACTGAGGTTTGGCCCATCCACCCTCCCCCCCCCATTATGACTCCCAGACAGGGCCTCCAGGGGCAGGACTCCACTGTGCCCTCCCCTCCCCCCGGCTTCCCACATACCCCTGAGGGCAGAACCTGACCCCCAGGTGAAGGGAAAATGGATACAACCAAATAACAAAAAACTCACCAAAATAAAAAGAATTTCCCAGAACTCCAAATATAACCTTGGTGGTTAAAGCAACAATCAGTACTGAATCCTGTCAGATGCCTCATCACTCTGTAAGCCCATGGACAGTGATCAGAAAAGCCTTGTATCAATTTCTGAGGGCCAATATATCCACATTCCTTTCTTACACAGGCCCGGCAGCAGTTGTATATGTATTTGTCACCTTAGGACTTGATTACTTCAACTTAATGCATATAAAGTTGCTCAAAGGCTTAGGAAGGCACTTGGTAGCAGCTATTTACCAAGAGCTAGAGAAGTAGACATCTGTCAGAGTAACTTGGGTGGCTTCAATAGTCCCTCACTGATGAGCACTGCAAGACATCCAGACATGGAGGTGTGTAGGAGGTCTAAGAGCTCGTGCAACTTCCCCTGGACAACTTCCACCAGAATCTCAAATGTACCTGTCATTCTGCATAGCAAATCCTAGAACATTTTGAAGTCATCTGGCTGTAAGGTAGATATTTCAGGTACCACCCCTCATCAAAAGGTGGCAACAAGACAGGTGCTGCGTTGGAACGATCCTCCACCTGTAAGTCCTCATCAGAGCCCTGATCATCCCACACAGTCAACAACACTGCAGCATGAGCTGACAGTGGAGCTGATGGTGGGGAAGGGGATTTAGGGGTATGTCTACACTACCCGCCAGATTGGCGGGCAGCGATCGATCCAGCGGGGGTCGATTTATCGCGTCTAGTCTAGATGCGATAATTCGATCTCCAAGTGCTCTCCCGTCGACTCCTGTACTCCACCGCCGCGAGAGCCGCAGGTGGAGTCGACGGGGGAGCGGCAGCAGTCAACTCACCACGGTAAGTCGATCCAAGTGCGTCGACTTCAGCTATGTTATTCACGTAGCTGAAGTTGCGTAACTTAGATCGATCCCCCCCCCCCCCCAGTGTAGACCAGGGCTAGCTCTGGACTGAATTGGGGTGCAGAAGCTGATCTTCTGGCTTGTAATCTCCATAGTGCTCAGTAAGGCCATAGGTTCTAGTAAGTATAGGGAGAAGGAGGCCATGAGGTGGCAACCAAGGGATAGTATCAATGGGATAATTAAAAAAATGAGTCCTAGACTCCCATTCTGAGATGTAAGGGTTTCAATACCTAGAACACAGAGAATGTACTGGAGACTCCTCATTGCTATTATCTGAGCCTGAGGAAGAGAAGCAGTACTCCTCTTGGGGGGGTGGAGCTTGAGTAGCTGGGAGCACACACAGGCTGTGCTCGGTACTAAGCTTGGGGTGTCAGACCATACCTTCATTACCAAAAACAGTGCCCAGTACCAAAGAGGCAATAAAGTAAGGCTATGATTTTGTCACGGAGGTCACAAAGTCACGGATTTTGTGACCTTTCAAAGACCTCCGTGACTTCAGCCCCCAGGGGTACCCCTGCCACCCCCAGACTATGCGGGCAGCAAGAGGAGCCCCGCCACCTCTGGCCCCGGGGGAGTCCCGCAGCTCTGAGCCACCGTGGATGGGCACCGTGGATGGGCACCGTGGAGCTCTGAGAGCCAGCCCCACAGCTGCCCAGCGGTTTCCCATTTTGTCATGGATATTTTTAGTAAAAGTCAGGGACAGGTCTTTATTGCCTGTGACCTGTCTTTGTCATGGATCTTTTTAGTAAAAGTCACAATCTTCACCTTAGCCACAAGATCCCTTGATATCGCACAGGTTTCAGTACCAAGTACATTAGTGCTGCAGCTAGGCAAATGTAAGATGCCGGTACCAGAGATATCAGTAACAGGGGGTTCAGTGCAAGGGGTTGGTACCTGGTAATTTCTGACTCAGTGAAGAAGCTGGTCCTGGTGTTCTGTGACTGATGCCTGAGTGGGCACCACAGGTCCCTTCTCAGGCCTTGAACTACTCTTCTCAAATGTAATTCAAGGGTATTACTAGTTTCTTAAGGTAGGACCCAGTGATGGAGGTCTAGACCTCTTCCCCTTACAGATTCAGTCCTCCTTCCTCCCCGTAACCTCTGAGGTTTTAGCAGCTGTGGAGGATGATTCTTTACAAGTGCCTGTCTCAGATATGTAAGCCTAAGAGCCAGCGGGAGCACTTTGAGGAGGAATAGTCAAGATTTTCACCCCCAGCCGCTTCAGGATCTGAAGAGGAGCACAATGACCTATCCAGGTGAAACAATTCTAAGCAAGACTCTTGACTTTTGAGTTCTCTGAGAATGATTTACAAATGGCACTTCTGTCTTGTATGTACCCCTCACCATGTCACAATAAGCATTTCATACGTCCATCAGAAAGAGTAATTTTTAAAGCCTGAAGATGTACGTTGTCATAATGACGGGATCCCAGTACCAGGAAGTCTCACAGGCAAAGAAAAGGGCTGCTTCTTATAGTAAGAAAGGAAACAAGTAAAAAAATAGCTCAATGAATCCTCTCTATTTACAATGCAATGGATAGATCAAAGTGAGGGAGAAACTCACTGCTGGTTCCAACTCATATCCACAGTAGGGACAAGGAACTAAGAGTCAGCCCACCCTTTATGCTCTCAGATGGAAGGCACAAGGACACTCAGGGGGGCAGGCGCAGCCCCAAACACTGCTGGCCAAATGAATCCGAACTCAAGTGCATGGGGTGCAGATGCTCAGATATTGCAATGTGGACAAATTCACATTTTTGGTCAAGGAGCGTTTGCAACAAAAATATTTTCAGCAGTGAAATGTTTCATGGTATTGTTCTAACAGAGTCAATTTAGAACTTTGGCCACACTCCTGGTTTAAATATTGCGTATAGTAAAAAGTTAAGACCACACAACATCCAACCAGATGACAGCTCATGTATACTGATGTAATACCTAACAAGCAAGTTAAGGACATATCCCGGCAAAGGACTAAAGTCAACATGACAACCCCCCATAGCATCCCCATTTAAGGCTGAAACATGTTTCTCTGGTCCATGCTGTATTCTATTAATAGTTCTTTCTAAACTCTAATCAAAACCCACTTTTTCAACCTACTGTTTAATGTCATTACCTTCCTCTAAGCCCCACAGACAGGTGGGTATCACATACATCGAATAAAAAACTTTTAAAAGGCGGGCGAGACGGACTTAAGAGAAAAAGGTTGGCTAAACAACAATTCAGGGGGTATATATGGCAGGTCAAACATATATAACGGGTGTTTTTACAATCATACAACGGGTATAATTAGGAGTTATGGAATAAAAGAAGGGATCATTTATGCTGAACTTCATAGGAAGCTTCTTGACAGATCTATTAGGCTGTGAAATAGTCTCCCAAGGAAAGTCTCAATGCACAGGTCAATTAAAGCTAGACTGGATAAAGAACTAGTAAGTGCACAACAGGGAATAATCCTACATTAGCAGGGAGATTGAGTAGATAAAAGACCTTTCCCATCTCTCACTTGTGAGAAAATATGTACTCCACATTTAGAGACAGTAACTGTGTAAGAGGATAAAGGAAACTTACCACAAATATCAACAGATACTATATACCCTTCCACAAGAGTTTTATCCTCCTCATGTGACATGGCTAAGTAAATGAACCCCACTGTACATCTCTTCTGCAAGAAACTGACAAGTGATCTCAGCATGGATAACAGGAAGAATGGAGGGAAAACACTGGTCTTAGTTAGACTTAGTTATAGCAACAAAAATGGTAAAGAATGTCTAAAGGACAAGCAAGTTCAGGTTAATAGGGGGCTACTGGGCACAAGGTTTAAGTTTTCTAATACTGTCACCTCCACACAAGAACTTGCAAGACAGGGAATAACTTCCTCAAAAACAAGCCAATTTTCACAGGTGTGTGTTTGTGGCTTATTAGGCCTCTAAAAACTATGTCAGCCTTCTCTAACTCAGTCTCAAACTGCTGATGGTAACCTGTTTCATCAAGATTAAGAATGTTTTTGTATTATTCTGCACCCAACCCTGCAGTCCTGTTACTTATAGGAAAATTACCCTTGACTTTAATGGGAGTTTTGCCTGCATGAGGACTGCAGGATAAACAATACGGTGATCAAAGGGAGAAATTCATGTCCTGCTTCATAGGCAGAGTTGTAATGTACAAAGGCCTCAAGAATCCATCAGTATCCAGTGACACTGTAAATTCTACAGAAAAAAAGATGTACTTTTGACAGCAGTCAGGAGGATTCAGAAGCTATAAAACCAACTTTAATGGAGAAGTTCATTAATGTTAACAAGTAGGACTAAGTAGCTGTCTATTGGAAGTAGAGGATTGGAATAAAAAGGAAGTTTGTATCTTACCTTTCCAAATGATCCCTGACCAAGAACCTTAAGTAATTCAAACTGTGCGGGATCTGCTTTCTCACACCCTTCTTTCACATGGTGGGTAATAGGAATTTCTTTCACATTTCCTTCATCCTGTAAAAAAAAAAAAAAAAAAAAAATGAGGTGGGGGAAAGGGGAGAGGGAGGAAATCAACACAACACTGAGAAGTATTGAAATAGTTCTCTCTTACAATATGTATATACAACTACCTCCTGCATTTTGTAGGTAATTATTGAAAGGGCACTAATGTTATATTTATTATTTAAAAAGTCATTTTCCTTACTGTTTATATATATTCTCCTTTAGGAATCCTGAACCTGAAGTCTGTTTCTTCACCAAATTCCCTTCCACTAAGACAATATTCTTTATGGAAGGGTTGTAAGTAGATGATGGATTGTAACCATTACAAGTTTCCCAAAATGAAAGGAATTACAGCACCACAATAGAGATTCTATAGCTAAGGCTGAGGTGGCACTTCCATTCTAAATCCCTGGCTTCAGTTCCTTTTAGCTTTCTCAAAAATCACCATCTGGGCTGAAATTTGCGCTTGGCCTTGGCCAAAATATTGTTAATTAAAATTTACTGGGGATTCCTTCATCTTTTTGAGTTAACCGAGAATAAAAGCAAGAGTCCCGAACAAACAACAAATGAGGTTATTGACCTGAACAACAAAAGGATGTGCGACATTTGGTGACAGTCAACTGGATCTGAATAGTCTAACTAAGCTTAAGAATTCTTCATCCAATGGAAAAGCCACCCCTGTGATATGTAAAACAGTTCACAGAAAGATCAGTCTTTGCTGTAATCAGTTCACTCTTTTCAAAGTTGAGTACAAATCTGAGGTAGGGTAGGAGATTCACCAGGTCTTCAACTACTCTAGTTGCTTCTTGCAGGGATGGCACCTTCTCTCATAAGCAGTGCAGATGACAGTATGAAAATCTGTGGTGCAGCACAAAAGCAGCTACTATTAAGAAAACCCTGGGAGCCAAGGTGAAACCAAATGAGATGATGTATTGCTGATGTATTTAACCCAAGGTGAATGAGAGAAACTTCTGGTGAGCCACACAGTTAGAATATCAAATAAGCATCCTTCAAATGAAGTTAAGTGCTTGGGTCTACCACAATAATAGAAAAGGTCATTTGAGCCTTGAAATATTTGAAGGTGGAAGAGATCAGATCTGATGAGAAAAATGCTGACATTTCTTGAGCACTGCAAGCAGAAGTGAATAGACTCCAGAGAATCTTGCCTGAACTGGCATTGAGCTCACTGCTTTCAAGTCCTGGAAGCGCCCAATTGCTACCCACTTCCTCCATATTAGTTCCTTCCCATGCTCAGAAGCTATGTCTTGAGGGTAGATAGCTAAAACTCAATACATACATTATGGTATTGCACCTCAGATATAGGGGTGACGGGAAGGGGAAAGCCAACCCTGTCCTTTATGGGAGGATTGGCTTTCTGGCATCAAAATTTTTCCATGGCCAGTTTGAGGAATGGGAGAGCTACTGCCTAATATCATGCATCAAAGCGTCCAAGGTCAGATCTAAAGAGTCTCTTGAGGCAAGAACAGATATGGAAACTCTTACAGTGCTTCCTGTAAATAGACAATCTTTCTCCTTAAGGTCTTGATTTAAGGCATCCCCCCAAAAGCCTCTCCTTTGTCAAAAGCAACAATAAGATGTTTTGTTTGGAACCCTGATAGCCATATTCAAAGCTAGAGGGTCCTTCTACTCAAATTAACAGGCAGGAGTAAGGAAAAAAGTGTATGTTTCTGGGGGAAGTATCAAAGTCAAAACCCAAGGTTAGGAGTTAACTCATGAAGCTTTATGCCCAGGCAAATAGGTTAATTTTTTCCTTTGGTGCAACTTTGGTTAACAACTGTAAAGTTAACTCTCTTTTGTGACAAGATCATTTCTCCTTTAACTATATTAAATGCCCAGAGACTTTATTAACACAGAAATAAGGTCTCCTACTGGTTTCTCGTGCCCTTCCAGAACGAGAAGAGTGGTTAAACTTAAACTTCTGAAAGGTAGAAAATACAAAGTTAAGGTACACGCCGGCCCTGGAATGTAGCTTAACTCTGCTTCTTCTGGAGCGGGCAACAACCACTGGAAATGGTTCAGTAAGGATGCTGCAAAGGTTAAACAAACAAAGAAAGTGGTAGATTGTCCATCTCTTGATGTCTTGAAACCAAGACTGGATGCCTTCATTTTCCTCCCTTCACCATTCCCTCCCTAAAGGTCTGCATGGTTTCATACTCAGAATAACTGTGATACATATTTCGTTTTATTAGATGCCTCATAACTGATCTGAAAGATCTCTTCCCAATGTAAGTCACCAATCTACTGCAATTGTCTAGGCACATGAATCTTGCCGGCTTATAGAGAATAAGAACAGAAGAGAAAGAGGGATGAAAAGAAGAAAAAAATAAATCAAAAGATTTTTTAAGAAGAATCATCACCACCCCCTCTCAGTTGTAGGACAGCACCTATCTCCCCTTTTGTGGAAGTGCTGGGAGTGGTCACTTCTACTGAAGCTTATGAACTGCTGAGGTGGCATCTTCTTAATGCTGGCAAACAGCTTGAAAATTTGAGTGCAGGAACAAGTCAAAGCAGAGGGATTATAGGAGTAAATAGAGTGATTTGCATACACAATAATATTAGTAAGAGGTAATTGTACATCTATAAATACTTGCATTCGGCTAAAAACACTAGAGTACAAAGATCCATACACTGTACAACTGAGAATTTTGCAAGCTAGCTACCCAGAACCAAAGTGTGCAGGTGAATGGGGACAGTCCAGTTATGCATCAGGAAACATATCGTTTCTGCAAAATATGCTGTTTCACCAAAACTGAAATGTTTAGCAGAGATGTTTCCACAAAATTTTAGTTGGAAACGTTTCTGAGTCCGAGGCAGAGAGAGAAAAAACACAGTTTAGCTCAGGGGTTCTCAAACTGGGGGTTGGGACCCCACAGGGGATTGTGAGGTTATTATATGGGGGGGTGGCGAGCTGTCAGCCTCCAGCCCAAACCCCACTTTGCATCCAGCATTTATAATGGTGTTAAAAATATTTTTTAAAAGTGTTTTTAATTTATAAGGGAGGGGGTCGCACTCAGAGATTTGCAATGTCAAAGGGGTCACCAGTACAAAAGTTTGAGAACCACTGCTTTAGCTGAATTGTTCGGGTACAGGCCTGGGATATGAAAGACCCTGGTTTCAAGTCCCTGCTCTGCTCGACTTGCAGTGACTTTGGATGAAAAACTTTCCCCTGAAGCAGGCAGAGCAGAGATTTGAATATAGGTCTCCCACATCCCAAACCAGAACCCTAACCATCAGGTCACAGAGCAACACTGACATACCTTCCCCCTGTCTTCTGACAAATCTGTTTTTCTCAAAAATCTTTGAAAAGTTCTGTTTTCATTCCAAAGCAGAATGAGGACAAATTTTTAAACCTCAAAAGCTACCACAAAACAGAACTGTTGTGCTCCAGTCAGCTCTACTGATTAGCATGTCAGCATAGCAAATATTAATCCACAAAGTCTGAGGGCACTGTAATAGGAGAAACTTTCAGATAGAAGAACAAATGCTCAATTCCTTTCTTTTCCATTTCTTTCCACCTGTTAAGCCAGGGGTGGACAAACTACAGCCCGCAGGCCAGATCCGGCCCGCCAGCTATTTTAATTTAGCCCTCGAGCTCCCGCTGGGGAGCAGGGTCTGGGTCTTGCCCCACTCCAGCGCTCCAGCCAGGGAGTAGAATCAGGGGCTGCACCACACGGCTCCCGGAAGCAGCCGTGCCTCTGTGTAGGAGTCAGAGAAGGGACATGCCGCTGCTTCCGGGAGCTGCTTGAGGTAAGCGCCACACAGAGCCTGCACCCCTGAGCCTCTCCCTGCGCCCAAGCCCCCTCCCGGCCTCCGAACCCCTCAATCCCAGCCCAGAGCACCCTCCTACACCCCAAACTCCTCATCCCCAGCCCCACCACAGAGCCCTCCCCCCCTCCCCCACACCCCACTACCCAGCCCGGAGCCCCCTCCCACACCCTGAACTCCTCATTTCTGGCCCCACCCCAGAGCCCTGAGGTAAGCTAAGGAAGCACAGCACAACTTATTACCTTTCCCTAGCCTCCACTTCCATACCACCCCTCAGTGTATTCTGATGGGAGCAGTGGTAAAGCTACTTCATTTTAAAGAAGTCTGGTTCTCTCTATCAGCACAAGGAAACAGCAGGTGAGCCACACTGGTGCAAAAATCCCTAATGTAGACAATACATCCAAGCCTCAGTCCATCCAATACAAGAACCAAAAACGCCTTTCCAAAAACGCCTTTCCAATTGGTTTTCATTCTACGCATATTAGGAATTTAAGGCTATGTCTACATTAGCAAGATAACAGCAGCACAGCTGTACCGATGCAGCTGTGTCGCTGTAAGATCACTCATGTAGCCATTCTATGCCGACAGGAGACAGCTCTCCCATTTACATAATTAAACCACCCCCAATGAGCGGTGGTAGCTATGTCAGTAGGAAAGCGCCTCCCACCGACATAACACTGTCCACACCAGCACTTCTGTCAGCGTAACTTATGTTGCTCAGAAGGGTATTTTTTTCACACCCCTGAGTAGCATAAGTTATACCGACAAAAGTGCTAGTGCAGACGTAGTGTAAGTTTTACTTTAAACAAAAGGCAGGAAAGAAATACTAGCAGCATTCAAGTTGCCTGGTGACAGCAAGAATTTTCTTAGTTATACATTTAACTGCCTAATGAAATCTTAAATAGCTGTTGATGCTTCACATTAAGACAGAGAAACATTTTACTTAGAAGCCTTTCTATTTCAACATCATGGTCTTCATTTTTGTTCCTTAATACTTAGAACATTTGCATGAAAACAAATTTCTTAAGAGTTCATCTGCTCTTATGTTTATCACCCACCTTGAATCATTATCCTCTGACATCACAATTGGTTGCTGTGGAAACTGACAGTTATTAAATGGGAAGTCAGGAGAAAAAATTGTTTTTCATGCTAATGTCAATTAAAATAAAGAATAAGTCGATATAAAGCACCCTTTATAAAGGTAAAACATTTATTTTAAGAAGCAGCTAATTTATTTTATATTTAGTATACTATTTAGTTAACTACTATTAGAGAGTTGCAACTTGGCACCTTTGCTGAGCATGCAGAGACCTCTGCAACACCCGCATCAAAGAATGAATAGGTTAAAAAAAAAAAAAAAAAAAAAAAAGCGCTCAGTTTTACCTTTTGGTGCATAAAAAAATTAACAAATTCCAATGCTGCTTTTAAAATTTTCAATTAGGTGAAGCAACTACCAAAATGTGGTACATCTGCAAGGCATGTCTACACAGTCAGTGCATGGCAAGCCAAGGTGTGAAACTACAACACACTAGTTGCCATGAAGATGCTCCTATCAGGCACTAGAAATTCTGTAGTGCACTTTTACTTTTGGGAGTAGCTTCAGTGAGTTAGTTTGCGGCAAGACAGTGTGCTACAGATTCACACTCTCACTTGTGCCCACTAACTTGCCCTTTGCAAATACATTTCACCACAAGTATAATTCCACATAATCTGACCCTGATCATAAACTTTAAATTTTAATATTTTTCCCCAAAGGGTCACTCTCAGATTACAATTTTTCCCCAACAAATCTATTATTAAAACTGAAAATTTCTGAATGCTAATTTATTTTTCACCATTCCTCTTTACATTCATTCAGGTTGAACACTGAAAATATATTAACCCGTTTCTATTTTATTTCTAGTCTAGTCTCCCTCGATTACAAATCTGGTTAAGTGCTTTTGTGCTTTGCTGCCTGGGCAACAACATCCATTTCAGGGCTTAGCATGTGCCAAGCCTCACTGACTCGCTTGCTTGCATAAGAGGTAGTTAGTTTCAACTGCTTAAAGTGGAGGTAATCCAGCACCTACAGTGATACCACTATCAATTCTGGCTTGTTGCCCAATAATTTAGTTACAGCGTGAGGGGTGTTGGCTCCAAGCACCTCACACTCAGATCAAGCAAGCTCTGAGAGATTCCTTTAGTTCAGGTAAAGCAAAGGGCTTTGATGCAACCCACTGCTCATCTCCGTTTACCATGTGGAACAGATTTCTACCAAATTGGAGGCTGTTTACTCCATTGTGCTGGAAGATGTACATACATAAAATAAGCATTGCTGCCCCAGGCTTACAATCTACACCACTTGAAGACTCAGATATTTTGGTAGTAATGTAGTAGCGCACAGACTGGCTATTATTACTTATAAGGTCTATTTGACACCTCTTCTCCAGCTGCCCAACCAGAAGCTATGGATATCATATTTGCTGAGAAACTACTTTTCTCATTATAAATTTAGGCTTTTTACTGTGGAAAATTACTTAGTTTCAGATTGATTCCACACAGAAAGTACCAATATTCAACATGTTTTGGGGATGTAACTTGACAAAACGTTGGACAGGATCTGTCTTTCATACAATATTTCTAAAAAGGCCATCTTCACAGAAAGGTCAAAATGACTATACCTTTGTTTTCAATGGGCAGGTTACACAACTTAGTATTTATCTTACGGGACTGAAAGACACTTCAGAAGATGTACAGCCAAACTACCAAAACAACTACAGTGAAAAGGGTGACTGAAGTTTTCAAAGTCAAAACAGTAATACATTAAGCTGTCACCCAACACAAAATCTGCCATAACTGACCAAACAATCTGTCAGAAACAGAATCTGGTCCAATAAAAGGTATTGCGTCACCCACTTTGTCTCTCAAACAATCCACACAAGTTCAGTATCCCTGTTCTAGCACCTGATGCTTCAGAGGGCATTGAAAACCACTTCATAAAAGCATCTAATCTCTCGTTTAATGTAGTATAGAGCAAGACAAAGTTCTTCCCTAATCCCCGCCAATGAGTAACTCATGCCCTGAAGCTTGACAAGTTTTCTCCCTTTCAAATCAAACTAAATTGACTCAATAACATGGGCTAGAGCAATCAAAATATTTAAATTAAGTGGGTCTAGGAAGATTCACAGAATATTTAAGAATTCCTAGCTAGCAGCCCAGGATCCAAACAGCCCAATAAAAAGCAACAGGCCACGATTTTTTTAAGTGATAGACCGTCAATTTTTGGGTACCCAACTTGAGACTCCTTTAAGGAGCCCATTTTACAGAAAGAGCTGAGAATCTTCCTCAGAACCTTGAGAAGCAATGAGGTGTAGAGAAATAATTGAAAATGAGCTCTGTCCCCAATAAGAAAAACATCTATCAAACTTCAGATGCTTGCTTTGAAATAAAACATCAGATATGTAGCTTTCAGGCTTGTGGCCAAAAGATTCACTCCAGGTATCTTAAAGAATTGCACCTATAAATATCAACAGCAGAGTCAAGCTCAGTACAGGACTCTTCTACCTTCTCCTTCAACCCCAAAGAATTGAAAAGGGAGCATTATACCTTGACTTAAATGGAGATTTTATGAGCCAGTCGTCTTGGCAAGGTAATATGTTACTTATGAGGATAAAGATGATCAGTCACCATCAACAGATATTAAGTGAACAACTTTGTGGAATGCAGGCAGCACAAGATATAACATCATAAAATGGAAATGGTTGTTGCCCAGTTTAAATCTGATACACATCCTAGGCATACTTCTGATCAATATTTGGGAGCAAGATGTATACTTTCATGCCTTGATCAGGAGAATGCCTGGAAGAAGTTATGCTGAAACTGAGGGCTATAATCCAATCTACTAAACTGGAGAAGGGATAACATTTTCCAGAAAAAAATGAACATGAAACATCTTCCTGAGATGCTTAGTCAGCTTTCAAAAGTCAAGAATGGGGTGCAGGCCTGCTTTTTTCTTTGGAATAAGAAAACCAGAATTAATCTCTTTGCTCTATTATGTATCTACTGTAAAAATCAACAGTTGAGATCATCCCACAGAAATGAAAGATTAGGAAAGGGGCTGGGTTTTGACCTGGCCTCCAACTGGAAGGCAGCCTCATTCAGTCATCTCCAATTGTTTATACTGCTTGCTCAAACCACGGTGCACAATTCCTACAGTGGGTAAATTTTTTAAAAGGACTTCCCCCCGGCTCTATGCAAGCAATAAGCATCCAATACTATATTCATCAAAATGTACTTACATTGTAAGAATATGGTTCTCCTTCTTCCATGGGCTCATCCACCATTTTAAGACCATTCAGCTGGGAGGGAAAAAAGATTAAACATCAGCAGCAATGTTAGAGAGACAGGAGTAAATTAGAATAGCATTACAACACAATTCCAACAGAAATACATTCATTGCCAATCTGATTAATATTATAAAGCAAGCAAAAATGAAAGTTGGGTTTCCTGTTGGATTGACAACTGCAATTTTGAACCAGGTCAGACTACAAAGAGACACCGGCTTATTCATTTAACAAACTGCTTTGTAAATTTTGGTGTGTTGTGTTGATTGACTGGGGATTAATTTAAAATAGAAGCTGTGCATAACACTTATGTCAGACATTGCATTCAGTGCCTTCCCCACTCTTGCTTGGAAATGTCTGCCACACAGTTTAAGAAACTGTAGCTTGCCAATGAGCTAATTTAGCGTTTAAGAAGGAAAGATTATGAACAGGTCTTAGATTTATCAAGAAGTTAAAATCAAGTATAAATTCTGTGTGTACTGGAATATTTTGAAAAATAATTTGAGATTCCATAACTATATTTCCTTAAAGTAATTTTGAAAATTGTTATATTTGCCCTTATTCAAATTATCTAGATAATTCTAGCTTGGCAAATAGAGTAATTCTCAAGCTTGGTGAGGTACTACCATGTCTAGTGGATGAATTGAGGTCCACAGGATTTTTAAAAATTGGGAACAAAGAATTATAGATGCCACAGAGAAGGAAACTGGTCTGTGAACAGATCATTTTAAACAGCTGGTATTTAAAAGGAACAGGAAAAATAGGAGTAATATTGTGTAGATTTAATAGAAACAATTTGGAAGAAAATGAAACTAGTTTAAATAAAACACTACCCCACCCGTAACAAATAATCTTCCTTTTTCAGCTTCTCAACCAACTCAAAGTACAGTAAGCCAACATACTAAACACATTTAATTTATAAAATTAGTAATGTAGATGTCCTGTAGTTAAACTTTTCCCCCTCATTAACAAACACTAAATTTGGACTAACAGTTGAAACTTAAGAAACACAAAAATAAAAGGATATGCCCTGCTTCAACATGCAATGTATTAATTTAAAAACTGGAAAAACCTGGTGAAAAGGGTGAGGCCAATTATTCATTTTGATATAGTAATTACCATGCAATTCAAAAAACTAGTAATTATCACAACATCTCCACCCTCATGTGGTACACACATCACTCAGGAAAATGTTTCTCATAATATTTATATTATTTAACATGTTAGTAAACTAATATTTTTTGTTTCTGGACATGAAAATTCAGGCAATACATTAGATTACACAGCTAAATACAAGCCAGATTTTAAATTGTATCTACTCTTTTTGGCCTATCTAAAATATCAAGAGAAAGAATAGAATGTTTACCAATACATCTCTTCCTTCACTGTTGCATGTGATTTTTAGGAGAAGTTTAATTCTTGAATTAGGGAAATCTGATGCAAAATAAATCTGAAATCTGGTTAGCAAGATGCAACCCAGAAAAAAGCAGTAGTATTTTTTTTTTTTTTTTAATTTTTTTTAAATGTACTCAAAATGCTGTTCAGAGCAAAAGTTGAGGTTTTGGCTAACTTCAGTCTCTTCCTAGTTTTTTTTATTTTATATATCTTTTTATCAGAGTTAGATGATTTTTTCACATTAAACAAATCTCTCTTAATTTGACCGCTGGTTAATCAGATGCTAGTCAGTTCTGCCCCCTCTTCCTAACAACATGCACACACTCCACTCCCTCAAGACTGCAGATCCCTATGCTACTACCTGAAGTTTCTGGATACTTCCAGAACACTTTTAAAAACAGCTTGCTTCTGAACTGTACACAAAAAGTCTTATAAGTGAGAAACCTTAGAGGGGAAAGTCAACATGCTACCTGGAGCTGTGCGCGTGCATGTGCATATACACATAAACATGGTACAACTTCTCTCTTATCAGAGGGGTAGCCGTGTTAGTCTGAATCTGTAAAAAGCAACAGAGGGTCCTGTGGCACCTTTAAGACTAACAGAAGTATTGGGAGCATAAGCTTTCGTGGGTAAGAACCTCACTTCTTCAGATGCAAGTAATGGAAATCTCCAGAGGCAGGTATAAATCAGTATGGAGATAACGAGGTTAGTTCAATCAGGGAGGGTGAGGTGCTCTGCTAGCAGTTGAGGTGTGAACACCAAGGGAGGAGAAACTGCTTCTGTAGTTGGATAGCCATTCACAGTCTTTGTTTAATCCTGATCTGATGGTGTCAAATTTGCAAATGAACTGGAGCTCAGCAGTTTCTCTTTGGAGTCTGGTCCTGAAGTTTTTTTGCTGTAAGATGGCTACCTTTACATCTGCTATTGTGTGGCCAGGGAGGTTGAAGTGTTCTCCTACAGGTTTTTGTATATTGCCATTCCTGATATCTGACTTGTGTCCATTTATCCTCTTGCGTAGTGACTGTCCAGTTTGGCCAATGTACATAGCAGAGGGGCATTGCTGGCACATGATGGCATATATAACATTGGTGGACGTGCAGGTGAATGAGCCGG
>NW_020664482.1:27466352-27641687 GCF_002925995.2 Terrapene triunguis
TGAGGTTCTTACCCACGAAAGCTTATGCTCCCAATACTTCTGTTAGTCTTAAAGGTGCCACAGGACCCTCTGTTGCTTTTTAACTTCTCTCTTGTGCACTCCGCCACTTGAGATTTACAAGACTTATCAGTCTTTTCTTATTATTATTATTTTACTTTTAAGTAAATTTAGTGTTCATGAAAATTGCCATAATGACAACTCTGGAGAGTGAGCACTGTTTATCCACAACAGAAGTACAATTCAGTATAAGCAGAAGCTTCTCCATGCCAGCCTGTTCTGGAGGCGCTGTTGAAGGCATCAGGTGTTACTATCAATCTCGACTGGAACGTAAAAGGCTTTGTATCCCATATACGATACCGGAACCAAACAACTACTAGTTTTAGAGGTTTTAAATAATACAGATGTACATATTACTTTCTCCATGAAAGACTTTTATTAGACAACATTTTTGTATGCAAGTCATCATTACAAATCAATGGGTTAGTGATCTTGTTATTGATCTGTGGACGTTCTATAAGGCACTCTGATATCAACAGTAAGGTGTGGCCAAAACTTCAAGCCTGGTTACCTAAAATTAAGCTCCTGGATCCATATTTAGGCATCTACATTTTAGTGGCCAGATTTACAGGCATGCCAAACACTTGTAGGCCTCCATAAGATCTCAACTTTAGGCAAGCAGGCATGAAAATTTTGGTCAACGCCTAGATATATTTTCCCCCAAAAAATCTATTATGCTGTTTGTTCAGCATACTTTCCACACATCCTGCATATCCATACTTTTGCATTCCTGTCAACTCATATACAGTAAATTACTGAATTTAATGGCAGGTAGTCAAAAGTTACCTTAATTAGCAGTTTCCTGTTATATGTTTTGTCTCTCCAATACAGTATTAGTTTTTTCTGTCCATTCTCTCTTTCTTTATCTAACTTTAAAACTCACTCTATTGGGCCCAGTGAAGTATACTAGAATATGTCACATCCCAAGGTTGTTGCTACTAAACCACAGTTTCACCTACTGAACTCTGTCAATGTGGCTCACTACTTAGACTTCATAAAAACAAGCTTTTGGCTCACCAAAACTTGACTCACCTGCAGTGTGCACTTTTAAAATATTTTTCAGATAAGCTATCAGATCAATCCACACACACGACTGCAAATTTAAAGACTAAAATGTTGCAAACAAACATTTTCTATCATCCTCAAATTCCACCTCTCTTGTCAAGCGTTTACTAGAGAAATTTCCTTTTAGTTTTAACTCTGTATATCAACTTTTTAGTCCAAAGAAATATTCAAGTTTATAAATCTGGTTTTACAGTCTGACATTGTTGTAGACTACAATGCTGAATTATTCACTTGTGAACTATAACCACCATTCCTCAAACAAATCCTCAAATAAACCCATGGACTGCAAGCCACAATCCAGTAGTTTTAAACAAGGGCACAAACTTTGTGCTATTGACCTACAAAAAGTCAAAATTATGACAAAATGAGTCACAAGCTTTTTAATATTCTGTAGAATTACTTACATTCAGCAAAGGTTTAATATTCAGCATTATGTATTACCTTACATAAAATGCTATACAGCAAATACTAAATAAAATATCAATCCTAACTCCTACCCTTAAAGAAAAACAAAACAAATACTAACTTGAATTCTGGCTTTTCAGATTACTTTTTTCAGTAGAAGTTATTATTGCCAAGTCGTTTATCCATTGAGATATATTCAGCTATTTTTAATAAAGTTTCTGATTGTTATATACAAAGGATAAAGGAATTATTCTAGCCCACCAAGTAAACAACATGTATCTATTTAGGGGGGCACAAAATTAAGTTTAGAACATTAGATCCTTGGGTGCATTTATCTTCAGAAAAGAAATGTGAACTAGAAAACACAGGCTAATCCTTTCACAGGAAACTTGTGAAAGGAAACAACATAGCTAGTGAGAACCAACAAGTGCCATCAGAATGAGAGACACTAGAATCACTCAGCTGTTCAGTATTTAACTTCTTTGTAATTATTAAAAGGCTATTAAACCATCAACTCAAAAGCTAACTGCAGCAATACTTTTCAGCAAACTGTATAAATTTAAAAAGGTGCTCTAGATTACTGGTAGTACAGATTAAAAGAAACCTCTGCATACAAAAAGACAAGACTAAAGTCATATCATATAAGCCAAGACAAAACTAATGGTGAAAACTTACTTTTTCAGTTGAACAGCTCTGAAGGTCCAACCAACCTTTCAATGCCAAACTGCCTGTCTATATGAAGTTAAAGTGTAATTTGCTTTCTAATTTAAATACATTGCTACAGCTTCAGTGGATCCCGTGACTGGTTGGGAGTGCACTGTATTAATTTGGGAGACTACATTAATGGGTTTTTTTTATTTCCTTTAAATCAAGCCTTTTGGCTAAGTAGGGCTGAGATATGTCTACTAGAGTAAAATATCATATTACACAACATCCTGAGTTCCATAACTCCTCCAACAAGAGAAACTCTCAATGTCATCACAGGCCCCTTAAAAAAATAGCCACAGTAGTTCTAACACTACTAAAGTTGTCTCAGCTTGTTTAGTGAGTTTGTTTTGCTTTAATGTGCCTGGAGGTTTTAGCTATAAGAAGAGAAGAGCAGAAGTGGAGCACTCCAACTGGTTGACAACAATTCCAAACCATGAGGGAATCCAATTCTCAAAGGTCAAAAAATGGTTGGATTACCCCCTACTTAAAATTCTTCATTTTCGTCTTTCCAACAGAATTAAAGAATAAAAGAAAAATAAAAGCAGCAGAAGTGGGCATTTTATAAATGCAATACCACCAGGGGTGCAGGATTAAGATCTACAGTCAACCAGGTAAAGCCACAACATATAAAGGGGGGTTCATAAGTTTGGAGCAACAGATAAAAACATTGCATTTAGATCTCTCAAACTTTTTTACTGGTGACCCCTTTCACATAGCAAGCCTTTGAGTGCGACCCCCCCTTATAAATTAAAAACACTTTTTTATATATTTAACACCATTGTAAATGCTGGATGCAAAGCGGGGCTTGAGGTGGAGGTTGACGGCTCGCAACCCCCCCCATATAATAACCTCGTGATCCCCTGAGGGGTCCTGGCCCCCAGTTTGAGAACCCCTGACGTAAAAGCTTCTGCTAAATACTATACTTCCATGAAGATGGTCTTCACTCTTATAATACTCCTGACCATGCTATGTCACTGCAACTATATTACTCAACTGTATCTGTACCCCTGCCTGAAATGTCATCACTGTGGTATCTGGTCACCTGAGTTGCATATGTTAGCTATCTTATAGTACAGGTTTTGCATGCTTCCAGAAGGGGATGTAGGTATAAGTCTCATGTGACACTGTTAAATAGATCTGGATGTAAAGCAGGAATTCCATTTTGCAAAATATTGAGATTTTGACATTTATTTTCATTCTGATGTGGAACAAAAACAGACCTTTCAAAAATTTTAGCCAAAAAACAAAACAAAACAAGGCACCCCAGAACAATCATCAGCCCAATGACTACGGCATTCACATGGGATGTGGGAGATGCTGGTTCAAGTCCTGTTCTGCCTAATCACCAACTATAAAAAAAATCTTCTTTTGGCCCAATGAATATTTAACTATTCATTCAAAGTGGAACAACTAAAACAGTAGACTTACTTTATAGCCTGTGGTTATGGCACTCATCTGAGATGTGGAAGACCCAGGTTCAAGTCAATCATTCACTGGGCTACTGGCTATTGTGGGGTATTTCTGTGTCTCCCTCCCACCCCCTTCCAATTGTTTTGTTGAAACCAATACATTTCCAAGAAAAGTAATAATACTATATGGAGATATACCTATCTCATAGAACTGGAAGGGACCCTGAAAGGTCATTGAGTCTAGCCCCCTGCCTTCACTAGCAGGACCAAGTACTGATTTTGCCCCAGATCCCTAAGTGGCCCCCTCAAGGATTGAACTCACAACCCTGGGTTTAGTAGGCCAATGCTCAAACCACTTAGCTATCCCTCCCGCACTGAGTTTTGTGTTAAAAAAAAAAATCAATACTTTCCACCAAGAAAAAAATATAAAAAAAATTCTTAACCAGCTCTAATAGTAAGTGACCAAATGAGGAAGTTAATTATGGAGGTTATTAGGGTCACTATATATGGAACTCAGTTCTAACTATGAGTCTTGAATAGAAACCCCGCAATACCTGGAAGGATAGGTGAGACAAGGAAGAGGATGGTCCAGTATCTAGGACATGAACCTGGGACTCTGGTTAAATCTTCTGCTCCACCAGGGCTGTGTAACCCTGGGCAAGTCACTTAGTCTCTCTCTGCTTCAGTCTCTATCCATAAAAATGGGGACAATATTACCTCCGCTCATGGTGTATCAAGAGGATAACTACATTAAAGATTGAGACATGCTCAATACTACAGTAATGAGGACCATATGTTTAATTTAGGTAGGTAGGGAAGATTTGGGCTGTGTAGCTCACAGTAGTCTATGTAGCTAAAAGATGTTAACATTTCTTAAGTCCTTTGTATACCACACATATAACTAAGTTATTGGGGCAAGTTACAAAATGTTTGGTCCCTGATCTAGGTTCAACTGTATGAAGTATGGATGGGATCTCACCATGCCCCACAACTGGATTAAATCCCTGAATAGCCCAAAACCTAAGATTTCACCAGCTGTAGGGACATAGTAAGGCTCCTTCCACACTATAAGCTTCAACTAGATTGGGGCAGCTGCACTGTAAGTGTGTCCCATATCAGTTATAGCGAGGGCCCTGCATAAATCATGATTTCACAGAGGGCATGGAAGTGAAAAATGCACTGAAACTGTTATTTTAATTTTGTTTTTAAAGATAAATGTCTACAAAGTCTTTAGTACAATAAAATCACCTTCGCTAGTCAATTTCAAGGACAGAATGAATTTCACAAGTATCCTTAGACAAAATTAACTAAGTTTACTGGTAAAATTCATTCCATTCTCAAAATTGGCTAAATTTAAATTGAAAAATTCTTTGTCCATTTTATGATGGAAAGACAGTAGTTTATAGAACAGTATTTAGTGTACGGAAGGAAACTGTGGTCCATAATGGAAATGCAGAAAAGAAGTAGTGTAGCACCCGGATGATTGTGTTTACGGAGGTTATTGGAAGACAGAGGATGGACAATGAAATAGGTAAGATTTAAAGTTGATGGGGATGTATTTAACTTGTTCCTTAACTTAATGAAGAGGTCTAAATATGTAAATCAGTTAATATCCCAGATGACAGCTGTGTTAACTAGCATATAATGATATTCCTTCAGCTAGAGCTGCAGCAAAGTTTCTTGCAAGCTATCCTGGTGGACTACTTCAAGTCATCTAAAAACCAGCACTGATCTTTTCAGAGGTTCATACTCCACAACAAACAATTCCAAGATAAGCTACCCCAACTTCTAAAGTAGTAAACAAAAACACTAATACTCATTATTATGGCTTGTAGTTACACAACTAGCATTTATTCACTGGTTTCAGATACTGTTAAAGGTATTTGTGTGCTTAGATTTTTTGTAAAACCTGTTCTCATTTATGTCGATTTTCACAAAGTTGTCTATCATTACAGTGCCTAAGCACTGACATCAATTCACAAGTTATAAACTACTACTACTAATATGCCTCTCAATTCTTATATCTTCAAAAACAGATTATAAGTCTTGTAAACTTTCAGCCAAACACAAATTTAGGTACTTAATTCACCTTCCCAGACTGACAATATTCATAACAGTTGTATGCCTAGTCTCTAGATACTCTGCCAATAGTGTACACCAGTAATGGTTCAGTATTCAACAAAATATGAAAAGAACAAATTTAAAAGGATGTCTTATAAACAGCAGCCAAAATCAAAGCGATGCACACTTGTTTCAAACTGATACAACAATGAGCACCAGAAAAAAAGATGCAGAGACTTGGCACAACAACAGAAACAGTAAGGCTTAACTCATATACATAACAATATTTGCCTTCTCCAAAACTAACAGCATTATCTTAAGCAAATATCCCTTTTGTTATGGTTGAATAATTTCATTTCTGGTCTCTGTTATTCTGGTTTATTTCCTTGTGGATTTTATCCAATGAAGAGATAGTTTTCCCATGTACATATCTATTCTTCAAAGAGCTTACAGCATGGGTATAACAATTTACAAAACTAATAGATGCTATCTGAAGAGACTGACATGTAATAAACCAAATTAAAAGACATAGGATTTTGAAGTTAACACTCATTCTAATTTTGCATATTACCACCTTTATTTGATTAAAGGCTGATTAATACCCAATTTAAGTATCTCTTTTCATTTCTTAATTCATGTGACGTTTCCAAACAGAGAAATTTTCAATTCCCCCTTACTCTCTTCAAAAGAAAATGCTAAAGTACTACAAGAATTCTGGAATAGTATCACAACACAAAAATGCAATATTAGTACAAGTAAATTAAATTATATTTTTAAAAATTGAGTTGAAAACTGAATATATGTTGTAAACAAACTAGTTTACTTATGTTTCTTAGTAATGCCAGAATTCTCTTGTCTTCTATGTGTATCTGGCTAACTTCTCTAGAATCAGTGAATTGTTCAATATAATCTAATTGTTCAAAAACACATCACATCTAAAAGACCCAACCACACAACTTCTAGGAGAGTTACAGCTTCTGGTAGGTATATGGAGGCCTTCTTGCATTTGTACATAAAACAGTTATCTTTACAATTAGCTTTGAGGTTCTAAATACATTGTGAGCATAAGTACAATGTTCATTTTGCTTATATTGCCCAACCTATTAGTGACTGCAATAAGTTTTCCACTTTTAACAACAAACAAAATTGTTTGCTGAATGGCAAGAAGTTAAAAGCATCTTCTAATCCTACAGGAACTTTATAACCCAAGTATGTTTTGGTATGGGCCCTTGAACAGAAGGGGTTCATACTCAACAGGATTTCAGGTTTTGTTGAATGAATTTTTTTAAATAAAACTTGTCAATCTGTTTCAATATGAGAAAGTCAAACATTTGTTATAGATATGATAAGATAACTAGAAATGCAGAGTGAAATAGATTTCCTAGTGTTATTTTACACGATTTCTCTATGGAAATACACAAAAGCACAATGAAAGGCATCCTACAGGTTTAATTAACCTTCAAAAAATAGAAGCATATTTTGGTATGATTAACTTGATGAAATTCACTTGACTTATCTTGAAAGAAAAAGTGGCCATAGCCACTACAGCCACTATAAAGGTGACCTGAAAAAGAGGTTATGACCTGTTTCTTTCTTTAAGGTGTATAAATAAGATTAGAAAGATGTCCTACCTCTCTCCTCACAAAAATATCCACTTTTTTTTTTTAACGTAAATTCAATCCATGATGACTGTTTCCAAGGGAGAGTCAATGGACAAATAAAGCAGTACATCAAAGAAATCATATGTGAAACTGGATAGGAAAGAGGAAGTTATTTTTATTTAACATGTTGCTCCACATTTAAGGAAAGCTCCTGAACACACACACAAATAAAAAGTAGTTTCTTTTGGTTTTGGGGTTTGTTTGTTTTTTGGTAAAGATTTGACACCAAATCCCTTTCAATTAGAGCTTTAAAAAGCTCACAATGTACATATACAGAGCTCTGTCATACTACCTTTCAGACCATCTTTCAGGTGTTTCATATATCATAAAGAAGCAATTACAGGGCACAACTTCTCCTTCAGATTCCTCCTAAATTGGCTGTAGAGCCAACTCGAACGAATGGATAAGACGTAATTCAAGTGGACCAAAAAGTCAAATGAACCAAAAGGCATGAACCAAACTGAGAATCTGGCTCTGACTCTACAATTGTATCGGGACAAACAGATCCTTGCACTCACATGGAGCTCCACTAGCTCCAATGGGGATTTGGCCAAACAGATCCAACTGTAGGATCAAAGCCAAATTCTCAAAGTTCCATTCATGTTCTCATCTTGGGAGAAAGATCACATTTGTAGAAGAATTATTAAAAAGGACATGGCCAACATGACACTTTAAACAGTGTCCTGGTCACTTTCACATTCTAGTTCCCATGAGTATACTGTTATTACTGCATATATATTTATAAGCAAAAACTTAGTTTTCATCTATTTAACATCATGAAAACATTTGTGTATATTGACTGTTGTAAAAATATATTTCATTTGCCATACATATGAAGCCTAAACTACTTGACAGAGATCCTTAACTCATCACCACTCATTTAAAAAAAAAAAAAAAAAGACAGTTAATGTCAGTGATTACTAAGTGACTTCTCATTTTTGTCACAGGAACATAATTACCACACCAGATGAGACCAGAGTCCATTTAGTCCAGTGCCTCTGATGCTTCAAAGGAAAAGTGCAGAAAAACCATGAAGTGGGCAACTGTGAAATAAATTATCCATAGGGAAAACTTATTTCTAATTCCTCAGAGGTTGGTTTTATGTCTTGAAACAACAGTACTTCCCATAATAAATATTTTATTTTCCCTCCTAGATTGTCAGTTCAAAAAATAAGTGCCATTTCATTGGAAATGTATTTATCTACCTTAAAACATGGGATAAATTTAGCCAACAAGCATATCCTCAAAGATAATTTCTGAATGGTCACCAACAGACTGGAGCACTGATACTAGAGTAAATGGCCTGCCCTGAAAAATATGTTATTGAAAAATCATCACTATTAACTCCTTGCAACTCCATAGAGTCCATGGTCACTTTAGACCCTCCAAATCGAAACATGAAGTGGCATGATGCAGTACAAACTAAGGTTAATTCTACACGTTTACATACAGGATCAAACCCCACCAATATAAAAAAGATTTATACAGTTTAAACCCAGTTACTGAGTGAACAGGGACTTCCTAAAAAGAACTCAAAAATGCTATTGTACGTGTGTGATCCAATACATACAAACTAGTATATTGCAAAATGGTAAATATTTGCATTTTTAGTTTATGAAAATGCAGCTGCAAGGAAAAGTCCTTTATGCATTTAAAACATAAAAGGAGAATATAAAATAAAGACTGTTCAGCAAATGCAATTTGATTTTAATATCAGGCATACTAATTTCTGTTCTTGAATTACAGTGCATCCAAAAATCTAATAGAGAGTTGTGTGAATTCATGACAAACAGTTCATTAGTCTTGCTATTTGTGATTCATCCTAAGCCGTTTATGATTTCTCAAGTTTGTTATTTACAAAAGTTATTCACTGAATCACTTCATACAATTTCTGGCCTTTTAATTGTACAAACAGTTTGTTATAAATATTCAAAATTAGACATCTGAGCTGTTTTGGTTGGACATACGTCACATGGTACGTTGGCTTCCTGAGCATAACTCTGGGAATCAGGTTTCTAACAAGGTCCACTGCCAATTTCACATTTCTTTCTTTAGTCCCAACCCAGCAAAGCACTTAAGCACAGAATAGACCCGCTGTAGTCAGTATGAGCACTGAGGCTAAACCTGTCTTCTCCAAATATTGCTGCTAGCAAACTCATGTGCTAGAATATTTGTAGAAAGCTAAAACTGAACACAAAAGCAACAGGAACACAGTCAAAGAAAGTCAGCTAAAAAATTGCAATATTTGTCCAACTATAAGCGACAACAATGTGAAGTATGTACATTTAAAAAATGTGCAAGTTTAAGTACTTACCTATAACACCACCTGAATTTCACCTTTTTAAAACATATGGATATATTATAGTACTAGCTGAAAACAGCTGAATGATGGCATGTAAATTCTTCAGAATAAAAAAATATTTATTGCTTGAGATGCAGTTCTATTATTTTAACAAATCGTAGTATAAAACCTGCAACGGAATGTTTTTATCCAGACATCCATTGTTACTATTATAATAGTATTTTTCTAAATTACTTAGATACATAGACTGTGATTAAGTATTAAATCACTAGAATATTTAAGAGTGTGTACAGCTATAGTAATTACAGTGCTTAGAAACAGCACTCTGTGGACACACTACAGAAGAAGAATAAAATACAACAGAGTTAAAGGCTCCCTCTGGTTTTCTTGCTGAAATGAAGGACCATACTTTTTTATGTATAAATGTGCATTATCAGATAACATAACTTCTGCAAGATGCTCCAATAATAGTGCCTCATTCCCTCCAAACCCTTAATATCCAAGGCATACTTTATGTATGTTTGTACTTAGAAACGCACGCACTGTGTTACTAAGTACAGCCCGATGTACCACAGGAAGTGAGTGAGACCTGTTTTTAGACGCTTTACTTACAAAACATCTTCCATATGTGTAACATGTAAATCAATCCCTCAGACACATATGTGTGATCATTCAGTTCAACCGTCTTACCTGACAACTCTGGAAACCCAGGTTCCAGTGCACTTCTGATTTCTACACTTAAGTGCATAAAAGAATAATACTGAGCTGTTACACACTACTAGATAAATACAGTACTAAATATATATTTTAAAATTACACAGTGCAGCTAAATCACATTTGGTGCTCCACTTCTGGCCAGGTCTCTATTTAAGAGGAAGTAAGGAAACTTTAAGGCTTAAGCCTTATTTAAACTCCTCTAGCAAGAGCTTCTTTGATTTTACTGTAAAACTGCTATGGTCCCAAACCCTTGCTTAACCTCAGACTTCTCCCTGTAAATCACTAATTGGTAGGTACTCTATGGTTATTTAATGAGAAATGTGGCAGTAACCTCTATATGCAGGCACAAAAATACAGGCTAATTGGTAAAATTATGCAATCAGAAAAACCCAAATAAATGTCTAACAAAACTATAACAGCAGCAAGAGCATTTAAATTACCAGGCTAGTTTATATAAAGTCCAATACCAAACAGCATTTTCTCCACCACAACCTAACAGCTTGGCAATTGTTAAGTTAAACACACAAAGAACTGCACACCACACCAAATTAACATCTCACACTCAATGACCATTAATTCATACAAAGAGAAGCTGACACTGCTATAACTTTGCACGTGTTACAGGTAGCATAAATCCATGAGAGAAGAGGTTTGTCAGCTCCTGCTGAGCCCAGAAACAGTAACCAGCAGGGCTCTGGGTGTAAGGAGGTGGCAGCTAACTGAAGGGGATGGGAACAGTTCAAGGTGGTGGTTTAAGAAGTGACTGGGGCCTCAGGGGAGTAGTTGAGGCAAGTCTGATTCTTTGGGATGGACTAGTTGATGGGCACTTTGAGACCTCAGGAATGCAGGGCTCAGGGTGATGACTGAAGGGGCAACTTAAGGTGGGTAGGGTCTCAGGATATGAGGTTCAAATTCACTACATAGCTGGGATCTAGGGGTGGCTGAGGATGGCCAGGATGAGTATGCAGGATCTATTCAGTATGACTGGGAGCAGTAGGAAGATGAAGAATAGACAGGCACTTGGGGGTGGCCTGCGGTCAGCAGCTGGGAACAGCAAGATCAGGATGGGGCAGGTGGGCTCTCAGGGGATGGCAGCAGGATCTAGGGCAGAGGGGCACATGGGCTCTTTGGGACAGCATCCAGGTGAAGTGTAAGCAAGCTCTCCAGAGGTGGCAGCAGGATCCTGCAAGGGAGGAGACACACATGGGCTCTGAGGGGAACTAGAGGAGGAAGTGTGTGCAGAAGAATTCTGAGGGGGGATTGCTAGACTTGGGCTAGGGGGAGCAGGATCTAGAAGTGAAGGGCAAGGAGACTCTCAGGGGGAGCAGATGGGGGCTGACAGTCTCTTGGTGGGGGGCAAGTGAGCTCTCTAGGGGACAGGACCGGGATGGAGAACAATGGGGACTGACAGGACCGAGATGGGGAACAATGGGGACTGACAGTCTTGGGATGGGTGGCAGGTCTCGGGGGAAGGATCAGAGTGGGGGGCAGGTGGGCTCTCTAAGGGATGGGATCGGATACAGGTGAGGTCTGACAGTCTCAGGATGGGGGCAGATACGGACTGACAATCTCAGGGTGGGTGGCGGGCAATCTTGGGGTAGGGGTCAGGTAGACTCCCAGGGGCAGATCGGGGGTGAGAGGCAAGTAGGGGCTGATAGTCTCGGGGGCTCCAAGCTTTTCGCTCTCCGGCCCGCTGCCCCAGCAACCAGACCCACGCGTGGGAGCGGGGCGGAGACAGCAGGTGCCCGCCGGGCGCCCCCATTCCTGCTGCGCGGCGCCCGCCCCCGACCTAGCGCCCCCCGCAGCCCCGCACTGACCTCGCCACCACTCATGCACAGCTCCATTTTGTGGCAGGGCTCCGGCTCCTCCGCGTCCTCCAGCGGGGCGAACGGCACCATGTCCTCGCGCCCGCTAGCCGGGGAGCCGCCGCCGCTCGCAGCCGCTGCTCATGTCCCGGCTCCGCGGCGGCGGCTGCTGCTGCTTCTGCGGCCTCAAGGGCAGCGCGCTGCCGAGCCGGCGGGTCCCCTCCGCCGGCCCATAGAGCGCGGCGGCGGCGCAGGAACTGGCTCTGCTGCTACTGCTCCTGCTCTCCGGCGGGGGCGGCTCCGCTCTGCCCGCACCGCGCCCCCTCCCCCAACATGGCGGCCGGGGAGGGGGTGGTACCGATGCAGCATGGGAATGACGTCAGGCCGGGCTGGAGAATCCCCGGCACGGGGAGGGGGGGGTGGGAGGTGCACGTGGAGCGGGCGGTGTGGGGGAGGCGGGGGATGACGTGAGCCATGGCGTGGGTGTGATGCACGTCCTTTGTAACGTCCTCAGCGGGCTGCGCATTCGGAGCCTGGCCGCTGCGCGAGGGGCGCCCTTCCCCCTCCCCCGCCCGCGAGCCTGGCGAGCGTCGACCCGCTGCATAGTGAGGGGGGGGACCCGGCTCCAGGCCAGCAGCCCCTGCTCCGGAGGATGCTGCCTGCACCCGCCCTGGGGCGGGATCCCCGCTGCACGGCCCGTGGGGACAGCTTGCGTGGGGGTGCCCGTCTCTGCAGGACGGTGACAGCCCAGAGCCCCCGGGGGTAAAAAAGCACACCGGGGCCAGAGGCGACCCTGCACAGGGTGGGGTGTGATCCTGCCTCATCGCTGGTACTGCTGCTTATTGCTGTCAGTGGGAGTTAGGGGGACCACATCTCCCGCTATGATCAGGACCATCCCCTATGTTAGGGGGTTTGGCTTATATAGGCAACTATACCTCCCCCTACTCCCCTGCAAAAAAAAAAAAAAACTGTCCTGATATTTCACACTTGCTATCTGGTCCCCTTAGTGGGAGTTTTGCCTGGGGAAAATTGAGTGAGGACTGCAGGATTTGGCCCTGTTGCAGAGAGGTGCTGCACGTGCCAATGCAGCCCCGGGCTGCTGGGGATGGGCATCGTATCTTTAAAGCCAAGGGGAGTAGTGCCATCAAAGTCAATGAGGTTACTCACACAATAAAAGTCAGGGATGTGCTTACCTTGTGGAATCGGGCATAAGCCCTGATCCTGCAGTAAAGTTAAATTGCATACGCACAACACTGGAACTATGGGCACTTTGAATTCCTCAGGTAGTAACTAATGACTAGTTTTATAGAGTCCAAGGCCATGAGGGACTATTGTGATCTTCTAGTCTGACCTCCTGGATAACACAGGCTAAGACACCTACAGAGCAGTGGCAGCAGTTCATGAGAAGAGGTCGCTGAGTTATCAGTGCTAAACTGGCTTACAGATATCATTTCATATTTGCAGTAAACACCTTCTGTCTAAGTTGTTCAAATGACAGCAAAAAAAGCCAGTAATTAACTTGTGAAATTCACTACAGGGGAGGATAGGAATATATACTCAGGTCTAGAAGCTGCTAGATCAAAGTAAGACCCTATTGAGGTCTTACAACCTTTTAGAGCCAGAAACAGCATAAAAGCATGTACTTGTATGCATGAGAAAGGAAGGGATCATGTATTTCACCTTGGTTACAAGCACCAAGAGATTTATTCCTCCGTTTCCAAGTACATAATTAGGAGGAACATTGCATTGTTTCCAATTCTGAAGGAGTTTGGCACTGTAGTTAGTTTGCTATTTGCCAGATAAAAAGATGTATGAGATCCTCTGAGTGAAAGGGTTTTTGATTTCCTTCCCCCCCCCCCCCCCCCCCCATTCTTTAATCTTGGAAGGAAAAAAAGTTGTGGTTCATGGAACATGGTTTAAAATGTGTGTTTGGAAATTATTACCCAAGACAGAAAACTATTCTGAGAACATTTTAGACTTATTTAAACATGCTGCATGACCAGGGCCATCCTTAGGATTTATGGGGCCCTACGCAGTATTATTCAACTGGTTCCCCTATACTCCACTGAAGGCGGTCCCCAGCCAGCACCACTGACCCCAGTGTGTTGAGGGGGCACAGCCACCACTCCCACCCGCAGACCCCTCAGAACCCCCCCCTTGCTGACGCATACCAAGCTTCGTACGCCGCAGATGCTGCGGCAGAGGCTCAAGGCAGGCTTCGCGCTGTCACGTGGGGGCTGCATCTTGCCAGAGCCCTCCTGCAGCTGCTAGCCATTCCTGGCTCACCACGAGCATTTTGACAGGAAGTAACAAGCAGTAATAGCAACAATAATATGTGTGTGCGCGTGTGTGAGAGAGACAGAGAGCCTGTGTGTGACTGTGTGTTGGGGGAGTGTGACAGAGTGTGTGTTGGGGAGTGTGAGACTGTGTGTGTGTGTGAGTGACAATCTGTATTGGGGACTGTGATTCGTGAGAGGCAGTGTATGTGAGTATGAGAGCCAGTCTGTGTGTGAGAAAAACTGTGTGTGTGTGTGTGTGTGTGTGTGTGTGTGTGAAGTGTGAGCGCACTGTCACTTTATGTCCCCCCCCCCTCACATGGAAGTTTCTCTCCTCCTGTCCTGGCCCTGACCTGACCCCCACCAGATACTGAGCGGCGCCGGCAGGCAGGGACCAGGGAGGGACTCCGCTCTGGGCGGCAGTGGACTGGGCCACCACCAGTGACTGGTCGCACCACTCTGGGCTCCCCAGGGCTGAGACAGCAGAGTCAGAGGCTGGAGCCCTTGATTGGCTGTCTGAGGAGCGAGTGAGGGAGGGGGCAGGGAGAAGCCCTCAGGCCCAGCACAGGGGAGGGGCCAGAGAAGAGAGGATTCCAGTAGCGGCCAGCAAGGGGAATGGTGCCCCAAATTTTTGGGTGCCAGTAATCCAGCGTGGACTCACCCCTGCAGCACCTCCTGCTGGTCATCTCAGGAATTAGCTCACCCAGCATCCGGAGCACCCTCTGAAGGCCAGGTGTCCCACCTGTCTCTGGCCCGTGTCCCTCCCAGACTCCGGTGCCCTTGGCTTGGGTGCTGCCCCCCTGGCAGTACCCCACTCTCTCTCTGGGTCTCCCTGCCCAGGGGAACCCCCACCCCCTATCCCAGTGTCACCTCAGTTGTGGCTACTGCCAGTCACCATCTAGCCCCCACGCCCTGGGGCAGACTGCAGTCTATCAGCCAATCATCACAGGCAACAAGGGATTTGGACTGGCTGCCTTTACCCACCCTCAGATTGCCCCTCTGCAACCCCAATACCTATATGGGCCTAGGACCAGGCCCTGCAGCCTGGGGAGTTGCTGGCCTAGGGCTTCCCAGCCCCCACAGCCTTGCCTCACTCTAGGTCCCCAGGTGAGCTCCCTGCAGCCAAGCGCCCGCCCGCCCGCCCGCCCCCCCCTCCCTCCCTCTCTCTCTCCAGTCAGAGGGAGACTCCTCAGTTTCTGGCTACTCTGGCCTTCTTATAAGGCTGAGTGGCTCAGGTTGGGGCATGGCCCCAGCTGCAGCCACTTCCCCAATCAGCTGGGGTTTGGCTCCTTTTTACAGCCCCAGCCCTCTGCAGGGCTTTTCCAACCCCTTCAGGGCTGGAGCGGGCATTCACCCCGCTACAGTGCCCTATGCAGCCGTGTATGCTGCATATGCCTAAGGACGGCCCTGTGCATGACCTTTCACCAAGGAGCATCACATAAAGCTAGCAAGCACCCTCTCAACAAGAGACAGTTCTTGATTGCCAAATAATTTTTATACAATTGGCAGGACTGAGGGAGCAAGCTGGTATACCACATGGTTCAGAACTACTCAGCCTTGCTTATTTCTTTTTACTAAGTGCACACAAGAGGATGTTGGGGTGCTGTATTCCTTGAATACACTTGGAAGAGCAGCATGGCTCACAGAACTACCCATGATGCATGATAACTGAGCTGTGTTAAATACAAAAGAGAATTGGATATTGTAAGTATGACATTATAACAACATCCAGTTAGCCTGTCAGCACTTCCATTGTAAACCTGTTTTTAAAGGCTTACAACTCAGTCATAGAAGACAAAAATGTTTTGGCCTGAAACAAACCATGTGCGCCCAGAAACATTCCCCCCCCCCCGAAAATGTAGTTCACTCACAAAATATTTAGGTCCAAAATGAACATACTATTCACAGTGTTTGAATATTTATGAGCAACTACTTTTGATTCAAAATATGTAACTGTTTCTGTTATATTAAAGGCTACTCAGGTCTCTCACACTTAAAAAAAATCGTTGTTGGCTTGCAAGAGGGATATTCAGGTTTTAGAGTGATCAGGTGGCAGGACAGGAAATGAACTTCACAGATTCTAATAACAACTGCAATCAGGAGATGCAGCCAAGTTTTTGTGCCTTTAGTTCACACCCAGGCTGCTCCCTATTCCTATGCCTCTGTTTGCACACAGGCATTATTAATGTTACTGATGTGCATCGGCAGAAAGCCAAAGGACCAGACCTCTTCTGTGTGGTTAAATATGTAGGCAAAGAAGTACCACTGGGCAGCTATTAATTTAAATCAAAAGGGATGGAAGTGAGAAGTGACTTTTTTTGCTGGTGACACTTCAGCCCTCAGCAAAGCTTGCCCTTTTCCTGCATTCCAGCCACTTATTTTGAAGGCTGTTGAGACAGTTCCTACTTCCCAAAAGGATGACAGGTTACAGACACATATTCAACGACATACAACATTTCAGAATTAGAGAGGGTACGGAGAAGAGCAATGGGAAAGGATGGGAAAACTCAAATGAAGACAGATTGAAAAAAATTGGATTGTTTCCTTACAAAGGAGATGAATAAGAGAGCACATGGTAATATAAAGAATGAATGAGATAGAGATCAGGAGCTTTGCTTTTCCCTGTTTCATAGCAAAAGCACAAGAGGATAGTCAATGAAATTTAAAGGCGGCAAAGTCAAAACCAATAAAAGGAAATACTTTTTTCACACAATGCATAATTAAGTTGTGGAACTCATTGTTAGGGGATGTCATTAAGGCCAAAAACTTGGCAAGCTCCAAAAAGAGATTGAACATTTATATGGATATAAAAAATACCCAGAGTTATAACCATTAATGCTAACAAAGTGATGAAGAGATATTAAACCTCATGCTTTAGGGTTCATGGTTGGAGATAGAATGCAGTACTAGATAGACCACGGGTTTGATCCAGTGTGCAATTCCTGTGTTCCCATGTTAACATTTGTGCATAATGGAGCCTTAGTTTGGAGTGTAAATGCCATCTGTTATAGTTGAAATAAAAATGTGTTGTCTCATGTCAGCATCAAAATTTTAACTGATATTTTCTGTCAGCTACAGTTCTGTGATTAACTGTTTTAGACAAAGATTTAAAGCTAACATGTAATTAAAAATATTTAGAAGCTGGTAGCTTTGAAATGACTGGTATGTATTGCATGTCTTAGTGAAGTCCAGGTGGCAAAGTTAAATACATTTTCAGTATCATTTGCATATTCAGTGTTTCTGTATTCCCAACAGACTTTGAGGAAAGAAATAAGAATAAGGTTCTACAGCCTGCATTGAACTTTTCCTACCCCAACTCAATCAGCTCCGTTGTTCCCTTTCTAGACCTCAAACTGTGGTCATATGTCAATAACCAAGTTCTTAGACAGGTACAACACAGAGAGTCACCATGCACATCATGTCTCCTGTTCTGTGCCTCAAACTTGTTCTAGTTAGCCTATTTCAAAAGATATATACAGTCTCCATATCCATTCAATCATTGGCTTCTCTAACAAAACTACAAATAAGGGCACTGTACCATATGGACAGGTTCTTCTGCTTCCCCACCCTATCAGCGGATATTAGAATCCTCCAAGAAAATGCTGACTACGGCAGGTACAGCTCATTAACTCCACCCTGGATAATAAGGGAAGCAGGAGTGGCAATTTGGGTAAATGGAACTGGGTTTTAGGTCAGAGAGATCTCTGCAAGGAAACTCGTAGAACAACAATGCTTGAGGAGAACACCTAGGCTGAAGTGTTTGTAATTCTGTGATTTATCAATAAAGCCAAACCCCAGGAAGAGAATAAATGTCAACTAATTTTGTGCGGACCCTGTTCGTAAAACTACAATACCCACCTGGGGAAGTGAGGAAACAGATTGACAGAGCAAGACGGGTACCCAGAAATCACCTACTACAGGACAGGCCCAACAAGGACAATAACAGAACACCACTGGCCATCACATACAGCCCCCAGCTAAAACCTCTCCAGCGCATTATCCACGATCTACAACCTATCCTGGAAAATGATCCCTCACTCTCACAGACCTTGGGAGGCAGGCCAGTCCTCGCTTACAGACAACCCCCGAACCTGAAGCAAATACTCACCAGCAACTACACACCACACCACAGAAACACAAACCCAGGAACCAATCCCTGTAGCAAACCTCGTTGCCTACTCTGTCCCCATATCTACTCTGGCGACACCATCAGAGGACCCAACCACATCAGCCACACCATCAAGGGCTCATTCACCTGCACATCCACTAATGTTATATATGCCATCATGTGCCAGCAATGCCCCTCTGCCATGTACATTGGCCAAACCGGACAGTCCCTCCGCAAAAGAATAAATGGACACAAATCGGACATTAGGAATGGTAACATACATAAGCCAGTAAGTGAACACTTCAATCTCCCTGGTCATTCTATTACAGATTTAAAAGTCACTATCATTGAACAAAAAAACTTCAGAAACAGACTTCAAAGAGAAACAGCAGAACTAAAATTCATTTGCAAATTTAACACCATTAATCTGGGCTTGAATAGGAACTGGGAGTGGCTGGCTCATTACAGAAACAGCTTTTCCTCTCCTGGAATTGACACCTCCTCATCTATTATTGGGAGTGGACTACATCCACCCTGATTGAATTGGCCCTGTCAACACTGGTTCTCCACTTGCGAAGTAACTCCCTGCTCTCCATGTGTCAGTATATAATGTCTGCATCTGTAACTTTCACTCTATGCATCTGAAGAAGTGAGGTTTTTACCCACGAAAGCTTATGCCCAAATAAATCTGTTAGTCTTTAAGGGCCACCAGACTCCTTGTTGTTTTTGCTAGGAACTGTCACCCATTCTCTGAGCCATGCATTTGTTACCTCAAGAACTGATTACAGCAGCTTACTATCTTCGGGTCTTAAAGTGGAAGCAATGTAGAGGCCCCATTTTGTGCAGAATGATTCAGGTACTGTGAACATGTCACCCTTGTGCTCTGATTTCTCCACTAGCTGCCAGTCTGCTGCCAGTGCTAGGTCAAGGTCTTGGTCCTAATCTACAAAGCCATCAAGTATGAAGATGCAACTACACCAGGGATCACATCTTCATCCATGACATACCAAGAAAACTGCCCTCTCCAGGGAAAATGCATCTGACAAAGCTGAGGATGAAATGTGAAAGTCAGAAGAAAAACAGTTCTCAGTTGAAGAGGCTTCAACTGTGGAATGACTTTCCAGAGGAGATAGAACTAATCCAGAATCTGACTGCCTTTAGAACCTCTCCAAGACTCTACTGAGTCTCTTCTTCAATCAAGCTTTCCCACAGTAGCCAGCAGGATGTATCAAATCAGTTCCTTGTGATGGTACTACCCACCTGATAACTTTTAGCCCACTGGTTAAGGCACTCCCCTAGGATATGGGAGACCAAGGTTCAATTCTCCCCTCTGCTTAATGGGGAAGAAAGGATATGAACAGGGCTCTAACCACAGAGCTACAGGATAGTCAGATATGAGGCTTCCCCAATCTCTCGTGTTGAAGCTATTCCACTGTGGATAAATAATGAAAGAGTGATTGGAGCAGTGGCACCACACCATGGGACTCCAACCTCTGGGTGATTGGGTGCCCTAATCACCAAGCAACAGAGCCATTCTTACTCTTTTTCTGGCCCAATGACTATTTAAGTATTTATCCACAGCTTGGGAGGAGAGGGAGCAGAGAGAGAGAGTGAGAGAGAGACTTTGAACTGGGACCCCATTTCTGCAAAGAAGGGCTCATGACTCCCTACCTAAGGGGAGAAAGACACTGAACTGGGATTGGGGCCTAGAGGGCCAGGGTGTAAGGACTGAATAAATTGGACCCAGGAGGGAAATGTTGTAATTACCTTTGGACTGAATGAGTTATTAAGTGGCCTTGAAGAGGGAAACAGAGGCAGAGTGCTGCAGCGTGATCCCTAGCCCCAAGGGGAAGCTAAGGTGGCAGCCAACCCTGTTACACTCCCCTCATATGGTTCTCACATGGACAAAGTTGGCTTGTGTCTGCACTCCAAATTTCTTACTAAGGTAATTTCCAGTTTTCATATGACTCCGTTTATATACTTGCCAACCTTTTCCACAACACCTCACTCTCACAAGGAGGAAAAAATACTTTGAACATCCACAGTGCGTCACCATTATACCTGGACAGGACTAAGGCATTTGATCATCCCCTCAACTATTTGTCTTTTTTGCTGATAGAAAGAAGGGAAAGCCTGTTACCTGTCAGATGATACCTTCCTGGATCTCCTCCTGCATTTGTTTGTGCTATGACGTTGCTAAAGATCCTACAAGGGCTCAAACACCTTCAGCAGCTTTCCTGGATCATGTTCCCATTACTGACATTTGCAGGGCTGCCACTGGTCTTTGGTTCATACATTCAGCACTCATTATGCAATCTCCCAGGCCACATGGGGTGATGCTAAGTTTGGAAGAGTAATGCCTCAGTCCTTGTTTAGACAGATTCCAATACCATCTCCATATGGAACCACTTGTGAGTCACCTAAAGTGGAATGGACATCTGCAAGTACTCGACAAGGAAAAAACTGATACATACCTGTTCAGAAACTGTTCTTCGAGATGTGTTGCACATGTCCATTCCATGCCTCACCCTCTTTTTCCTCTATATTGGAGTCAGGGGCATGCACAAGAATAAAAATTTGGCCGCTTTTGGAGGGGCACTTTCTGTGCCCTTCATGGCTGAAGAAGCTGGCTCTCCCCCCGTCCTCTGGTGGCCATGGCTTTCCCCTTCTCCCCCCTGGCCCTAGGGAGAGGAGGAGGAAAAGGAGGAGCTCAGTCTCCCCACCCCGAAGGAGTTCTGTGCCCCCACTGATTGGGGGGGCCATGCACCTGCTTCCCCGCACACGCCCCTGATTGGAGTCACTTCAAATACTGGCTTCTAGTGTGAAGGAACTGAGGGGGATAAAAGCGTCTCCACCCATTTATACTCTTGGCTGGTGCATGAGTGTGCAGAGGGCACGTGTGTCGCACAACAGGTACCGCTATGGGAAAAAGTTCTCCAGCTCTGGAGCATGGACATCTCAAGTCAAATAGACATGCAACACATCTACTGAACAGGTATGTAGCCCTTTTTTAGATATGAACGTTCATTACTAAATGTCCTTTCAGAATATTGAGCAGGAAAAGGTTCTTAGTGTATAGGAATTGCTTTCAATAGGAGAAAAATTTATCATGATGAAAAAAACAAGTTCTTATGTGATCTCTCTTTTAAAAGAGGTATTTTAAAAGAAAATTCTCCATGAGAAGGGGGAATTCCCTTGACCCTTTATCACTTTGGGCACTGACAAAGATATGTAAACCCTTAACAATTACTATTTTTATAAGAAGCTCTGGAACATTAAACAAAAATATACACATACCTACAGGTAAAACAAAAAGGCAGACAACTGAAAAAGTGGGATCAAATCATACTTGCCACAGAAACAATTTTTAAAAACCTAAATTAGCTCCTTTCAAGAGAGTGTTTTAATTGATGCACTTGCTTTTTTTCAGATAATTATTAGAGTACTTACTTTAGACTGGGAGAACTCCCACTCCTTGAGAAACAGAAGGCAACTTATCTCTCCCATCCAATATTATTACATAGCTTTCATGTGTCACCATAACTTGAATCAATTACTATTTCTTCTTCACTATCAAGATTACTTTCAAACCACCTTGACTTCTCTTCTGTCCAAATTTGGCCATACCTTGATTCATCAGTTCTTTATTTGGAATACACATTACATTTCTTCCTTACGTCAGCTTTCTTCCCAGTGATATCGTTAGTTTATGGTCATTCAATCCTTTCTTTAAGTTCTGACTTCTTAATTGCTAGCTAATGACAAGAATCTTCCTTAAGGCCACAATTCTGTAAAGTATCCCTAATCAGGAAAGCATTTAGGCACATGCTTAACTTTATGCATGTGCTTATGTCCCACTGGAGCCAATAAAACTTAAGCATATGCTTAAAGTTAAGGACATGCTTAAGTGCTTTCCTGAATCAGGGCCTAAGGGCATGATCCTTTTTCCATTGAAATCAATGGCAAAACTCCTAATAACATCAGTGGGGTAGGATCATGATGTAAGTAATTGCTATCAGGAATTTAATTAAATCTCATGTGATTGACATTTTTTGTTTGGAAGGTTTCTATTTCAGAACAAGTGTCTTGCTAAAATATCTCTCTTCATCTTAGTCATGACTGATAACAGATTAATCATCCCAGCTTCTTTTCACTTTTTTCTGAATATGAATTTTTACATATCAAACATGCAGGACTTGAGTTTGGCTGTCCATCATAGCCGATGAGGATGCCACAGCATGTCTTGTGTTCTCTTGTGCTGTATAGTCTGATCTGTGAGGATCCAGATCACAAACAGATGTTACATAGAAATGTGTAGGCTCCCACTAAAGACTTGGCATGACGCTTGACCCTTTTTTTTTAAATCGGTCTTTTGCATCTGTCTTTCCCAAAGTGTTTGCAACCTTTATTGAGAGCTGCTCTCCATTGAGGTCTGTCCTTGGCTGTGTCTTTGAAGTTATCAATATTTATGCCACATGAGTTGAAATTCTGCTCCAGGGTGTCTTTGAAGTATTTACATTGACCATCCTTCCTGCATTTTCCAAATTTCAGCTAACTGTAGAGGACTTTTCTTGGGAATCTGTCATCACCCATTCTGATAACATGACCTGTCCATCTAAGCTGAGCTTTGATAATCATTGCTTTGATGCTGGTTGAGTTTGCTTTTTCAAGGATGTTAGTGTTTGACATTTTGTCTTTCCATTGGACCTTCAGAATAGAGTGAAGATAGCTCAGGTGAAATTTTCAAGTTGCTTAATGTGTCTGCAATAAACTTTCCATGTTTCACGCCCATATAAAAGAGATGTTATCATGGCTGCATTGTATATCATCAGTTTTGTTGACAGTTTGATAGTATGCTGGTTAAGTATCCTATGGTGAAGTCTTCCAGAAGTCTGGCTTGCCTTTCATATTCTGTTTGATATTTCTTGATCTAGGGAACCATCACTTGAGTACTGTCAAGGTATATAAAGTGATTGACATTCTTTAATTTTGTACATTGATGGTGATGTTTTGTTCAGTGGCAGTGATTAATGGGGCTGGTTGGAAGAGGACTTCTGTTTTTTTCAGCTGAAAGTTTAGTTGCCTCTGGGAACCTCTAAAGGCTAAGCTGTAGGTCACTTTCACTATAACTGAGAGGAGCACAATCATCCACAAAAAGGGCTTCACATATGAGTTCCTCAAGGACTTTTGTCTTTGCAGAAAACCTTCAGAGTCTGAATAGTTTTTCATCAGTTCTGCGAAGAAGAGACCAAAGTGAACCACTGTCAACACACTGCCTTGCTTCACCCTATTAGCTATGCTGAATGGTTGAGAGAGGCCACCACCTGAGAGTACTTGACCAGCCATGTCTTCATAGAATTGACATATGGTAATAAACTTGTTGGGGAAGCCAAACTTTTGCAGAATTTTCCAGAGGCCATTTCTGCTCACAGTGTTGAATGCTTTTTTTAGATCAATGAAGACAGTATATGGTTCCATGTTTTGTTCAATGCATTTTTCCTGAGTCTGTCTCACAATGAAAACCATGTCTGCGGTACTCTAACCTGATATAAATCCATATTGGGTGTTGGTAGATACCTCTCTGATACTGTTTTGACAAGCTGACTGAGCAAAATACAAGCAAGGCTTTTATTGCCTGCAGATAGCAAGCAGATAGTGGGGTAGTTGCCACCATCAGATTTGTTGCCTTTATTTTTGTATAGGGTAGCTATGATCGCATCTCTGAAATCCTGAGGAATTCTCCCAGTTTCCCAGCTATCTTAATAATTTGGGGGCCTGCAAGTTTAAAGATTTCAGCTGGTATATTGTCCTTGCCTGGTAAGATCCCTCTGCAAGTCACATGTGACTTGATTAAAGTACTAAACATTAAAATGAAATGAAAAATTAAAGCATAGAAAAAGAGAATCATGGGACAGGAAATGATGCCAAAGAGGGTTCATAAACTTGGTGCTGATCTACACACAAATCAGGAGTAAATTTTACATTAATGAAATGCCCTGTACTAACTCATGCCTTACACGACCGCTTCTTGTTTTTGATTTTGCTACCTAGATTCCTGAATTACTGTACACTGTCTTACTCTCTTCTGTTGTTCTTTACAGTGCAGCTGTTCAATAACTGGAGGCTTTTCTCCCTTTGATACGTGCATGTAACTCTCATTACTACCAATGAGAATTGCACATGTGTTAACTGGAGAACAGATCCACTAAATACCGAACTAGCATGTCATACAATTGCTTGTTACTTCATTCTGTTTCACTTAGCCTACTGTTCTTCAAGAGTTAACTGTTCAGTCTTGTCAGAGCTGTCTGACAAATCCATCAGCAAAGTCAGAACCATTTATCTCAATCACTCTGTGCTTCTTCAGGACAAATCTAACGCCACAATTACAATTGTAATTTATTTTTAAACACAGTCTTTCATACAGAGAAGCATCAGAAAATGCTTCAGAGTTCATTTCATTATCTTGTTTCCTCTAGCACTTTAATAAAAGATTGTAATCACAGGGCAGCCGAATGCTAAGATGAAAAAGGACGTACTTGTGGATGTTCCTACTTCTTTACAACATTTTCTCATTTGCCATAAACCACATTTGTGAGATCCACATATTATAAAGCATTTTAAAACCAGCCAACTTTTACAGTGAAAGAGCGGCCTCCCTTTTTAATGATGACCCTCGAAGCTTTGGTTAATAAAACCCCACATTAAACACTAGGCATTTCCTGCTGTGTCCACCCTGTAGGTCTGCCTAACCTAATAGAAGCTCATATTCAGTGAAATTCTCTTGAGAGCCTGACCTACGGGTATGTTCGCTCTCCTCTAGCTGACTGACAGGCGCATTCCTAAATCCTGCAAAGGACAGACAGTGATCTCAGAAATGTGTCTTTATTTCCTGATGTATTAGAAGAAGCAGAGACACTATACCAGGATACATGCATCTCTCTCTCTAATCTCTCTCTCTCTCTAATCTCAGTCTCTCTCTAATCTCAGTCTCTCTCTAATCTCAGTCTCTCTCTGTTACTGACTGTCTGACATTATGAATAGATATTTTAATTATTCAGAGAACCTTAAGTTGGCCACTCTTGCAATTTTTTTGGAAAAAAGGAGAGGGTACCGTAGTTATCAAAGACATTTAAGACCTCCAACAGCAAAAGAGAATAAATTTCTTCCCTCAGCAAAACTAACAGAAGGTTAAAAACTAAGCCCCAAACCAGCAAAGAAATACAAATATGCTTAACTTTTTCCATACAACTCATCCCACTGAAGTCAATAGGATTACAAGTGTGCATAGATCTTTGCAGGATCGGGGAATTAACAAATTATATGAAGCAGGACATTCTATGATGAATTATCTGGCCCAATCCTCCATCCATGCATGCACTGAGGAGATATTTTAGCCTTGGGAGTAATTCTCTAGCATGGAAATACAGTATATATTCATGCATGGGGTTAAAAATCTCTACTGAATTACTAATTGCATAAAATTGCCACCTCACTATTGTCTCTATTCCTCTTCATAGCCAGGTGTCACGTGAAGGTAACAAAATACTACCAATAAAGGGCTTTTTCAGGCGGATTGCCTACTGAATCACTCAGCTGAGCAATTTTTTTCCAGTTTCTGTGGATCTGCATGGACTTATTCCACAGAAACACAGAGCCTTCAACTAAATCCTATAAACCCTCCGTATCCATAGACCAGTGTTTCCCAAACTTAGGACGCCGCTTGTGTAGGGAAAGCCCCTGGCGGGCCGGGCCGGTTTGTTTACCTGCCGCGTCCGCAGGTCCGGCCGATCGCCGCTCCCACTGGCCGCGGTTTGCCGCTCCAGGCCAATGGGAGCAGCTGGAAGCGGCGCTGGCCGAGGGACGTACTGGCCACTGCTTCCAGCAGCTCCCATTGGCCTGGAGCGGCAAACCGCGGCCAGTGGGAGCGGCGATCGGCCGGACCTGCGGACGCGGCAGGTAAACAAACCGGCCCGGCCCGCCAGGGGCTTTCCCTACACAAGCGGCGTCCCAAGTTTGGGAAACAATGGCTTAGACTATAGGACACTGCAAAGCAGTTGTCAAAAAACAACCTCTCTCACACGTTCAACTAGCTGAGAGTGTTTTACTCAGCAGCAAGGCACTAATATTGACCAGGGGAAGGGATAGCTCAGTGGTTTGCGCATTGGCCTGCTAAACCCAGGATTGTGAGTTTAATCCTTGAAGGGGCCATTTAGGGATATGAGGCAAAAATCTGTTGGATGATTTAATTGGGGATTGGCCCTGCTTTGAGCAGAGGGTTGGACTAAATGATCTCCTGAGGTCCCTTCCAACCCTGATATTCTAAGAAACCAAGTTATTAAAAGCCACACCAGTATTTCCACCAGCAACATGGTGCATGACAAATGATGTAATCTACATTGATAGTGCAATCTAGTAGGGGGATTCTGAGGTCTGAATGAAATACAAAGGAATCAGGCCAAGAGCATGAAGCAACTCTTTCCTAATGCAGAGGGTCAGTGTCCATTACAACTGTTTTAGAGTTAAGTTTCTCACTACACCTGGTGACTCTTGTGCGTCACTTCAAGATTATTACTCAGAAAGGACATGCCTATATTGTAACCTCTTTCTGCAACCTGGCTCCTGCCTGCATCACAACCTGACAGGCAGCAGCCTGAAAAATAAAATACTCAACAGATTTCAAATACATAAATATGTACTACAGCTACAAAATACATTTATGAATATAAAATTACTATTACTATAATTTTGTATGAAGCTATCAGTCCAGAGCATCAGTTGGTGTACATTGGCACAGTTCCATTTACTTCAATGGAGCTACACTGATTTACACCATTTGAGGATGTGGCCCATTCCATTTAAGATTCCACATGTAACTTTAGAAGTTACTGATTGAGATTTCCAGGATTTAATTCTAAGATTGTTACTCAATCCATTCCCAGGCAGAACTCCCAGTGAAGTCAGTGGGAAGGAGCTTGAGCAGGGACATAGTAAAAATTGAGTAAGGAGCTCAGAACCTAGCCCCTAGTGAATAATGAGTCACACACACACGCACGCCACAGTCTCCGTTTTAATGATCACACTCTTAGGCTCTATCCTCACACTTGATTTTTCATTGATAAATATGAGAAAGTCTAAGGTTAAAGTGAAGAGGTTACTATCTTTTGGGCTAGTGCCTATTGATTCTACAGTTTCTGCATTCCAAATTGTGATAAGCAAAATATGGCCTAATTACATGGAAAGGTCTGAGTCTGTGTATTCCTGCTGAGAATATATACTGTACAGAACATGGTTTAAAAGAGTCTCTCTTCTTTATCCTTATTTAATGTTTGTATTTAAATGAGCAGTTGCCCAAACCTTGCCATGAGCCTTTAGGGTTTTTTAAGTATGTTTTGTAGCAGTATTCTTAGCATTCAGGTGGGAGGGGGGAGGGAAGGAGGGAAATGATCTATTGCTGCAGTAGAAATGAAAATGGTAATGCACACATGAGTAATGCTTTGGTGCTCTGAGCTGTATGCTAGCTGAAGCTTAGTTGAATCACTTACTGATGCATGTACTGATTTAAGTCCAAACATCTCCTTTTAAAATTAATAACATAGTCAGTATTCCCATGGAATACTTCTGCCATGAAGGTGAATGTTATCATTATCTTACTCGTAGAAAGACATCATTACTTTGAATTCCGTTCAAACTCCTTCTTTATAAGTATTCAATAGTTAAATGTCTATTTGACAAATATCTTACTAGCCACAAACAAATTAGCTGGCAAAATCCATCATTCTCAAAGATGCAAATACATAACTAACCTGTAACCCAACATTATCTGGGTCTTGGCTAAAGAACTACATTCAATCTATTCCCATTTCAAAGTGGGGTAGAGCAAAGTGCACTAACAAACTGTAAATGCATATCAACGGGGTCCACATGGACAGTTAGTGCATGAGAGACTAGTGCAGGATAGATTCACACTCCAGCTTGTTGTCAACTAAATGTTTGTGTAGACAAGACCTCAGAGTTTCCTTTCAACCAGAACATTTTCGAGAGTGTTGCATTGAATTTCCGCCTGTAATTTTTATCAGAAGTATTTTGCTTTTAATCCTAGTTATTATTTGTGCTTAAACTTTCTTTATGTGATCTTTTCTTATATAATATGCTACGTGCACTAAATCCTTTCTTTCATGCTTTATAAGACACAGAAGAGGAGAACAGATGTGCAGCTTCAGGGTTAGTAATACTGACCCATATCTTCTCCTACAAGACAACCTTGCAGATCACTGGGATGAGCCTGGGCATCACTAGTCTTCCCCATGCTGGGTGTTTTCTCGGCACATCTCCAGGCCCCCTGCCTCCCCTCACCCTGCTGCTGTGGATTGATTAACGATGCATCTGGATGCCACCTTCCTTCTGCCATTCAGAAAAGCTGGAGTGGGGAAATCCTTTCCCCAAGGTCTTATCTGTGCTCTGTCTGTAGGAGCCATACTGACAACTCAGGGGCAAGGGGGAGCAATCTCATTCCCTCCACCATCACAAAAACCAAGGTAGCATTGGAAACACACACACACACACACACACACACACACACAACCTTGCAGCACTTCCTACTCCCTCTTTGGGACGTGTTCACATACAGGAAGTCCTTCCTTCATTGATGAAATGCAGCCACCTCTAAGTGAAACATGGCAGCTGTTTAGCAACACGCAGCAACAGCGAACACCATTTTAGGCCAGGAAATGACAAGGGTTGGACTAAAACTGGAATTTGATCACAACACTGGTACTCTTGTGAAAGATTCTAAGGGCTAGTTAATGACCACAAGTAGTCAGGACTTTGATACAATACAGTAACTTCTAACACCACACTCAGATATTGATTCAGCACTGACTCAGAGGGGAAAGTGCCACCCACTGAACCACCAGCAGCTCATTTGGATCACATGCAATGCATATGCACACCCTTTCCTTTCTGTGTATACACTTTGAATGCACAAAGAAATCTATGAGTGTATAGCTACATTATATAATCAGACATTTATACATATAATGTGCTGTCAGACTTCTGATTTTTAACTATTTGACTGATGTGGTAGCTGGGAAATCAGTTGTATTCTTATAGCTTCAGGATGCACAAATCAATTACACACCAATTCAACATACTGCTTCACCGTGAAAGAAGCATACAATCAATGACGTCAGTAATCTCTTGCTGTCATTGAAGCCAGCACTGTCACCAAGCACTTTTTTCCTCCCATGCTAAAGTAACCTAAGGAAAGCTACACCAAGAAGCCTTGGGGCTTTGACTAAGCAGCTAAAGTTAATGATTTTGATTTCAGATATTTTAGTGGATTTGTGCTTAAGCTGAAGCCTCTATGAGACTTAAAAGGAGACCACGCGTTTAATTCAAACACTATATCCAGACCTGATTGAACGCTTCATTGCGAATAATAATTGCGCAAATTTGGCCCCTTTCAATTAGCAAATTGTCTGTGGACCAATTCTTATTTTCTGATAACATTCACTTTTTCTAAGTACTCACAGGCAAGTCTGGGTGAAGAAGTGACCCATCCTCTGCAAATTAAGTCACATGGTTCTGCTCCCTGAAAGGGGGTTAATCCTGCAAGAGGCTGAGTGTGCTCACCACTCACTGAGCTCAGCAAAAGTTGAGGGCGCTCCGCAGCTCACAAAAGTACTCAGGATCCTGCATGAACAAACCCTAGATGAATGAATTTTTTTAAACAAGAGCATAAAAAATAGGGGAGGGGGAATCACATTTTAAGGTGAATTGTTGGACAAATAATTATTTATACTACAGTTTGTGAAAGTTTTCCAAATACCCAGTGATTTGTCCAATTCTGTATAAATACAGCATATGACCCCATGACTCATAGCAAACCAAGCCTTTTATTCACAACAGTACTCTCAGATTTACTATTCAACCTGCTCTGTGCATACAGCAGTGTGTTGAAATGTTAAAACTGGGCCAAAGGTGGAATTACATAGCTAAGAGAGTGCGGATTGCTAAGAGAAGAGATTGTTGAGCTAAATATTTGGAAGAATTAAAGCTATTGGGAGAGAACTGTAGGCAGAGGGAGATAAAATAATTTAATACTGAATATTTGTCAGACTCCTTAAAACATGTTTATAATGCAGATGGGAATGTGGGTCTGATCCATTCACTGGCTTCCTATTATAGCAAATAAGGCCCATTGTCAAGGGGCTTTTGCTTATATATGGAGATATACCTATCTCATAGAGCTGGAAGGGACCCTGAAAGGTCATCAAGTCCAGCCCCCTGCCTTCACTAGCAGGACCAAGTACTGATTTTTTGCCCCAGATGGCCCCCTCAAGAATTGAGCTCACAACCCTGGGTTTAGCAGGCCAACACTCAAACCACTGAGCTATCCCTCCCCCTGGGAGGGATGTGATCACTTGGTCAATATTACACAGTGAAAGAGGTCTCATAGCAAACCTAAGTGTCTGAAAATAGTTAATGAGCTTGGTTAGAAGGGGAATAGTTTAAAAATTATTCTATAATATGCTGCTTTGGAGGTTTTGTGTGTTTGTTTGTTTTTCTCCTCTGTTCTGATTTCTACAAGATTCTTTGCCCTTCTCCTCCTGATATGGATTTTGATCTCTTCCTCCTTCTGTGTTTTCTGATTTTGTATTTCCTTTTCCTCATTTTGTACCTAATTGTCATTTTGTTATTAATCATGCTTATTAAAGTAGTGCCTAAGGGGCAACCAAGAATTGTGCTAGGCACTGCATGTACACATAGCAGTAGACAGTCTCTATCTTTCATCCTTCAATCTACATCCCCTTTCTACCTAGTCTTTGCCCTCACTTGCCCTCTCCTTTATCTATTCATCCACCTGTTACTTGTTCCCCTTGCACCATCATCGTCCTGGGAAATAGCCCACTGTCTGCCTTTGAATTCTGAGAGATAAGATGCCTTCTATACCCACAGACAGGTGGAGACATAAGCGTTCCCAATGGCCAATCGTCGGAGACTCAGATGCTGTAGTAGATGTGACTGTGAACCAGCAGTACCAGGAGAGCCCCAGTCCTGATGCAGGTTGCAAAAAAGGAAAAGGCCACATTAAAAAAAAATCTTGGTTTTTTGAACTCTCTGGCCACCCTACTCAAGCAGGCTAGAAAGAAGGGAGCAGCCCGTTGGAGAGGCAGCTTTGTAACCCTATGATGGGGCAGAGACAAGCCACCTACCCTCGACCAGGGTGCAGTTTGTATCCATTGTGCTAGCACAGTTGACTCAAGCCATAGGTCTCTAAGTAGGGAGTATTTCAGTTTTGGGGACAACTCAAGCTCAGGGTAGGACATAAGAATAAATTTAAACCTTGTGGATTGAGACTTAAGAGGCTCATTTGTGGGAACCCTACTCACAGATGCTGGGTCCCAGAGAGGCCCTTGAGCACAGTTCTATGGGACTATGAGCACTACTAGCCATGCAGGAGATGCAGAAGGGCCCATTGAGACCACCAGACAGCACCAGGAAAAGAGAGACCGCTTCAAGCTCAGGCCTGATTTTGTTTGCCTGCCAAGAGAGGGATGGGTATGAAGAGACACTTGTGGTCCTAGAGCTGAGGAACCCCAAGGAGTCAGGTTCCCCTTGTACTATATCTTCCATATTTTTTTCCAGTAAAGTGTAATATATCAAGCCTATGGTGTGAACAGCCTTTCTTCCTCCAAGCCCTAGTAAAGATCATCTTTATTAGTAGACATATGAGTGTGACTATTAGGATCCCTCCTAAAACAGGACCCTATTAGGCCTAGCATTTGAAATGCCTTCAGCACTTTCCTCAGAGCCGGTTGTACACCTGGCATGCTACCAAGTATCTAAAAGGATTTGGTGTGCTATAGCACTTACAGCACTCTACGGGGGCTGATTTCAACTTAGGAGTTATTTTCTGTTCTTCTTCCAAGCTGGTAATAAGGAGAGTGGAATGGGGGGTTGGACAACAGTTGTCTCCATGGCCTACAGCAAGTGAGTTTGGATGGGTGCATGTGTGGTGATTAGATGTTGGATTTGATTGCTAGCATGGGGAAGGACAGCCATTTTTAAAGAACTTTAATGTGAACAAGCCTGTCATGAGAGAGATTGTTCTTCAGCTACTTTGGGTGATCAGAAATTACAATTGAAAATGCCAGGAAAAGCTTTAAAGGTAATAAGTTCAACCAAATCAATCAAATCTCTGTTTCGCATAAAGAATCTATTGGACAACTCTTTGAGTTTCTTTTATAGTTTAACACCGTCTAAATGAGAATGAATGCCAATGATAGGTTGGAAGGAATGTGGTTCACAAATAAACAAAAGTGATAAGCTGATTATATGTGTAGTACAATTGTCATCATCTTTGTTTATGTCTAACTTCTTATTTGTGAACCATCTTTCCTCAGACATGTCAAATGCTTTCGCTGAGGTCTAAGTTCAAATCAAGTGTGAGTAAAGAACTAACCTGCTTTGAGTTATCTGAGCACAAAAAGGCAACTTATTTTTTTTTTAAAGGGACTCTTCTTCCAAGTTGGCACAAATCAAAAATAGCTCAATTGACTTTGCTAAAACTTTATTTAAAAAAAAAAGAGAGAGAGAAAGCAAGAGAAAAAAAATCAATAAAAATAGTAATAGTCAATGTCTTATATTTATATAGGATCATTCATTCTGCAGGATCCCAAATTTTAACAGTACACAATGCAACAGCATACACTATACAACAATTTAGGGACCTGATTCAGGAAAGCACTTAAGCATGTGCTTAACTCAGTTGAGTTCAATAGGCCTTAAGCACATGTTTAAAGTTAAGTACATACTTGAGTGAATTTCTGAATCAGGTTCTAGAACAGGAAGTGAAGAGTACCTTATCCAATTTAAAATGTGGCATTTTACCCATACTGGAATGTGGACTGTGAGTACAGCAAGTACAATCTCGCTTAATTCTTATCTTTAAAAAATAGACAAGGAATGATATGATTTCTCCTCCCTCTCTGCAGCCTAATTACAAAATATTCTAAGTTATAAAAATGGGCTCTTGCCCAGGTCCATGTCCGAGGGATCCTCAGATTTCCTCTTCAGTCAGGGCCGGCTCCAGGCACCAACTTAACAAGCAGGTGCTTGGGGCAGCCAAGGGAGAGGGGCGGCACCTGCGGCAATTCGAGGGCGGCAGGTCCCTCACTCCCTCTAGGAGCGAAGGACCTGCCGCCGAACTGCTGCCGCCGATGGGGGCTTTTTTTTTTTTTTCCAATTGCCGCCACCGATCGCGATCGCGGCTTCTTCTTTTTTTTTTTTTGTGCTTGGGGCGGCAGAAATGCTGGAGCCGGCCCTGTCTTCAGTGTGGTACCTTGCTCCTTTGATAACTCCTATCCTCCCAGTCACTGTCAGGGCTGAGTAAATCTAGAGTGTGTTAGGGTAGTTTGAGGTATTTAAAACGTATTAGTCGCTAGAGAGATGGAGGGGGGAAATATAGAAACAGACCTGGTTAAAGAAAACAACAGAGGCAGAAACAGACGGTGATCCTGCTCATGGCATCACGTGTGCACAGTTGCATGCCATTGCTTTTTTTAGTGACACTAAGGCGAATGAGGAGTCAGCAGTGGAAGGAAGGTTGTTAGTTTATGTTTGATTCACATGGGCACAATAGAGGAAATCCAGCATTTCCAGCCAGAGAGGAAGGTCAGCTTGGAGAAGAGTGACCTATTATTTTGCAAGCTAGAGTTTATACACAGTTCTATTCAGCCCTGAAAACTCTGGCTCCCTTCAAAAACAGGCAGATTATATGAGTGGCTTCAGCCCCAAATAATAACACTACATTTTTATTACACCCCAACCACATTCCCCCTCTCCCTACACAAAGGTAGAAAAGAGGCGGTTACTCCTCCTGTGCAGTAACTGACATTCTTTGAGATGAGTGGCCCTGTGGGTGCTCCACTCCAGGTGTTGGTGCGCCCCTGCGCCTTCGCTCGGAGATTTTTACAGCAGTACTTGCTCGGGCTGTGTACGTGTGGTGCCTGCCTCACGCGCCAACGGTGCCTCAATGATTCCTTCTCTACAACGGAGACTGCTCCAAACTCCAAAGTAAAGGGGAGGAGGGTGGGTAGTGGAGCACCCACAGGGACACTCATCTTGAAGAACGTCGGTTGAGTAACCTCCTCTTCGAGAAAGAGAGATGTCCCTGTGGGTACTCAACTCCAGGTGACTGAAAAGCAGTATCTCTTGAGGAGGTAGGGACTTCAGATCCGGTAAGAAAGCTGTAGACAGCACAGCTCGGCCCATCCGAGTGTCGGTCAGGGGTCCCTGAGTAAGAGCATAATGTTTAGCAAAGGTATGCGCCGAAGCCCAGGCGGCAGCTTTGCACATATCTGTGAGGGGAATGTTATGTAAGAATGCCACAGACAATGAAACAGATCTGGTGGAGTGTGCCCTAACAGAAGTTGGAGGATTCATATTCTTTAGTTGGTAGCATAGGTGGATGCAGTCTGCTATCCAACTGGATAGTCTCTGGGTAGAGATGGATTTGCCTCTGGATCGTTCTGAAATGGAAATGAAAAGTTTCGGGGGACCCCTAAATGGCTTAGTCCTATCCAAATAAAAGGTTTGGATAGGACTAAGCTCTGCGCACGTTGAGTGTGTGCATTGCTGCTTCAAAAGTGATTGCATGCAGTTTAGGAAAGAAGGTTGGTAGATGGATAGGTTCATTGAGGTGGAAGGATGAATGCACCTTCGGGAGAAATTTGGGATGTGTTTGGAGTGTGACTTTGTCCTTAAAAAATATAGTGTACGGTGGGTCAGCCATAAGCACTCCAAGTTCTCCTATACATCTGGCAGATGTAATGGCAACTAAAAACATAGTTTTCATGGATAGATGTAGGAGGGAGCATGTTGCTAGCGGCTCAAATGGTTGGTGCATCATGTGAGGACCAAGTGCAAGTCCCAGGGTTGAGTGGGTGGTCTAATGTCCGAGTATAGGGTCTGGAGGCCCTTGAGGAACCGCTTTGTGATGGGGTTGGCAAAGATAATAGTGTCTCCAGTCTTATGGTGAAACGCCATAATTGCTGCTAGATGTACCTTTATGGAGATAAAGGAGAGCCCAGATAGTCTAGTATTAGTGAAAGAGGCGCGGAAGCAGGAGCGGTTTGCATGGAGGAGCACCAGTGGTGAGTGAACCTAGTCCACTTATGGAGATAGGTGGTATGTGTGGATTGTGTTCTGCTATGTAATAGTACTCTTTGTACCTGTTCAGAGCAGTCTAGTTCCTCATTAGAGAACCATTGAGGAGCCATGCTTTGAGGTACAGCATCATTACTTTGGGGTGGTGCAGTTGACCCCTGTGTTGTGATAATAGGTTTGGAAGGGGGGGAAATGGAATCGGCAAGCAACCTGACATCCTTGTTACAAATGGGTACCATGCCTGCCTGGGCCATGTAGGGGCTATTAATATGACCCTGGCCCTCTCCGCTTGTATTTTGAAGAGGTCCTGAAAATGAGTAAAATCATCTGCTGCTGTTGGGGGTGGGGGCATAATAGCTTCGTCTGGTGAGGAGGATGAATTATTATTATTTGGAGAGGTGTCAGGTGCCTCCTCTTCTGCGTGCACTGTTGCAGGTTGCTCTTGTCCATCCGTCACAGAAGTGTGGATGGGTATAGGAGGAGATCTAGTGTCACCTCTGTATGGGCTGTGTCATTTACTGTGGTGCCTGCTGTAAGGTTCCAGTAATGCCATTGTCAGGGAAGGGCATGGGTGGTCCCATCCACGGGTGTCCATACCAGGGTGGTAAGTCCCTGGAATATAAGAACCAGGATCTCCTTGGTCCCATGCTAGTAGGAGTCTGAAGGGGGGAGGAATAGTGTGGTGAAAAAACCTCACTCCACTTTGTCGTCCTCATCACTAGAAAAGTGAGAGGGAATAGGGGATAGCTGTCGGTGCCGTGCCGATCGTTCTGGTGACAGATCAGTACAGAATAATGGGGAATCTGGAGTTGGCGATACTAGTGAATTACTTGGATGAATAAACTGTGGTGCCAAGGTAGTAGGAGCTGGAATATACAGGCATTGGTGGTTGAGGTGTCGGTGCCAGGACAGCAACTGTACTTGTGTGCGACACAGGCAGGCTCAGTTGAGTTGGCACCGCGTCCTTTGCGGTGCCGTGCAGCGCCATATGAGAAGAGGCAGGCAACTTTAAGCCTTGGCACTGGAGCGGTGTGTACTGGCAGCAGCCGGGGTACGGACGGTGCCAGAGGTGCCCGAAGTGTCATATGTGCTGAGCCATAGAGCGGTCGGCACCGACAAGACAGACTTGGTCGGAGACCATTTGGATACTGGCTGGTCTCTGTGGGGTGATGAAGCTGGCCATTTTTTTGTTGTTTTCTTATCCTTCATGGACTTAGGCATGCTTTGTCTTGAGTAGGACTCCTGACCTGGGTCAGAGGCAGGTCTGAGGGACTTCTCCGTTAGAATTAACTTGAGTCTCAGGTCTCTGTCCTTTCATGCCCTAACCTTCAGTTTACTGCAGTGGGCACATTTTTGGAGGATGTGGGACTCCCCCAAACAATGACCACATTGAGAATGGCCATTAGAGATAGGGATGGCCTCTCTGCACGTAGTGCATCTCTTAAAACCTGGCAAGCCAGGCATAATATAAACTGTCTAATTAACTGACAGAAAAACTGGGAAGGGGATTTTTTTTAAAAGAGAAAAAAAGGGGAAAAGAGGAAATAAAACTTATCTGACTAAAAAAAAAATTAGGTAAATTGTATAAACAACTAACTAACTATCTAAATGCGAAAAATATTTGAGTGAGACTGCTGAGCTCCATCTCAGACCGGGGATGGTAGAGAAGGAACTGAGGAGCCCGGACTGTGTGCGTGCATTATTGAGGCACCGTCGGGGCGTGAGGCAGGCACCATGTGTGCGCGGCCCGTGCGAGTACTGCTGTAAAAATCTCCGAGCGAAGGCACAGGGGCACACCAACACTGGGAGTGGAGCACCCACAGGGACATCTCTTGAAGAAATTACTGGTAACATGGCTTCTGAGGGAGCAGGGGGGAAAGTGAGCCCAGATAGTAGCATGGGAGTTGTGCACAAAAGGCCTGTTCTAAGGCCCATTGAAGCCAATAGATTTGTATAGACTTCAATGGGTTTTGGTTCAGGGCCTAATGTCCCAGCCCTTCTGCAAATGCCCCAGAATTTATGGAATTTCCTTGAGAGTCACGGGTCATGCTCACTGCCCACTACACAGGGGGATAGAATCTGCCTTCTTCTATTCTCTGGTAGGGTGCTTGGGAGGAATCTGCCCAAGTTGAAGCCAGCAGAGTTTCCCAGGCCTTTTGCAGATTTTTCTGTGAAGGGCATGATTTGGCATGATTTGGCCCACTGTTCTCTGTGTCGTATACAACTCTGCCTCCTACACAGAAAATGGCAATTATATTTGTTTCTTTGCTTTGGATTATAGGGTGTAAAACAGGTAGAAGAACAACCCTAAACTTGAAGTCCCACAGTTAGGACACACACAAAAATCTTATAAATATGATCAGATTTGCTCACTAAAATCAGTGCCCCTGCTACAACATTCATTGCAGCCGGCGAGGTAGTAATCTTCCTGTCCATTTTCAGTGTCTTATTGCATCATTGAAGAGCTGCATTTCCAATGGTTCCTAACTGGTAGCTGTTGCCAAAGCTGGTAATTAGTAGGGAAATAGAACGAAATGCAGAAGAAAAGGAAGGTTGAGAGGGGAAAAGACTGTAAGAGACAGATAATGAGTCAGGCCCGGGGGCTCATCAGAGAGAGAAAACATGAAAATGAAAGAGCAGAAAAAACCTGAAAAGTATAAACATACATCACTATTAAGGCAAGAGACAAAAGAAGGAACTGAATTAAGCTGAACAAAACCAAAAGCTATCATGCAAACCCCATTCTTAATTTATCCCTTCATACGACAAGGAAAACAAATCATCCCCATTCATTTTAGGACCATATAACTCTGACACTACAGTGCATTCCGGATCTTGTAGGTAGCAAGGGCATAAGGATTATTTCTTCAATCAGATATTATGGCAGCTTCCAACATGTTTAGTTTGTTGAATATCCTAGAGAAGCTACAAAACATTGCACTGAAACTACACATTCAAGTCCCAGCTGGATTGTGGCAAAGCCTCATCTCTGATGCAATTCTTCTAAGTGCAGCAATCATTGCTCTGATGGGAAATGAAGGACTCAGCCTCTGACTGAGAGCAGGTCTATACCACCACTTACGTCACTGTAACTTACCTCACTCAGGGGTGTGAAAAAGCCACCCCCTGAATCAACACAAGTTACAGCAACCTAAGTGCTGTCCATGCCAGCGCTATGTTGGCGGGAGATGCTCTCCCGCCAACATAGCTTCTGCCTATCACAGAGATGGAGTAATTCTGCTAACGGGAGAGCTCTCTCCCATCAGCATACAGCGTCTTCACCAGACACGCTACAGAGGCACAGCTGCATCGGTGCAGCTGCGCCGATGTAGCACTTCTAGTGTAGACTAGCCCTGAGGCATCATTCATGTCTCTATGCTTACTAGTCAAAGCACTGCATCAGGTACTGGTGGTGAATTAGTGAAATGAACTTTCTTTACCTGTGTTTTGGAGGGAGTAAGTGGGATCTGATTATTAAAGATTTCCATTCATTACATCTGTTGGATTACATGCATTACTCAACCTGCTAGAGAATTACATTGACTACCAATAATGTCCCCAGGCAGAGAGTCAAAGAAATGAAAGATTAGCCAATGATAAGTTTAGCTCCTGATGATTCTGTCAGTGCAATTAACGATGCACAGAAGAGACGCTTAGAGAAGGATATGGCGGAAGACAGCCTCGGTTTAACATATGGGGATATTTTTTTACAAATTGCTTAAGGCCTAAGACATTCTTATTAGAAATATAAGAGATAATGCTGGCTTCCTACCACCCATTACAGAGGGTAGAGTAGAATGTGCTGCTGCTCTTTTATATAAATATTTTTTAATTAAAATCTTCATGTCCACAGAACAGGATCAGCAATACAGCAAACATCCCACACAGAGCCCTGTTGACATGCTTTATGCCTATCTTGGGATGAACGTCTCTATGAGCCAGAGATTAGGTCAATTTCCATGCTCATTCAGTCCACTACCTCTGATGAGACTACAAGTAAGGATGCAATCCATGCTCGCTTGGGTCTTCTGATGTTAGCCTCAACTCCACTTATTGCTCTGCCTTCCCTGACATTCAGAAACTGGATTTCCTTAGACAGTTCCAAGCTCTGAGACTTTCATAATGGGTGTTGTACACATGCTTCTTGTTCTCAGCTCCAGCAGAGAAAACATTTAGTTTGGTAACACTCCTTCAGCAGCCAACCAGTGCTAGCATTCGCCTTACCCTCTGTGAGCTAAATTCAGAAACAGACCTGAACAATTGCTCGGTGGAGCCTGAAAGCTTGTCCCTTTCACCAACAGAAGTTTGTCTGAAAAAAGCTGTTACCTCACCCACCTTGTCTCTCTCATATCCTGGGACCAACATGGCTACAACAACACTGCAAACAATAAAAAAGGTTAATGGTGACCAGATCTTAACACAATTAATATTAACACAAGGGGAGGGGTGGGGGAAAGGTATGCAAGCCAAAATAGGGAAAGAACAGGTTAAAGAATATTTAAAAGATATGTTTGATGTATTCAAGTCAACAGGGCCTGATGAAATTCATCCTAGCGTACTTAAGGAATCTTGGCTCTATTAACAATTATCTTTGAGGTGGGTGCACAACTAGATGAAAGATTGTACTCAACAAGTAGTTATCAATGGTTCATTGTCAAACTGGGAGGGCATATCTAGTGGGGCCACACAGGGGTCAATCCTGATCTGGTACTATTCAATATTTTCATTAATGATTTGGATAATGGAGTAGAGAGTATGCTTAGAAAATTTGTGGATGAGACGAAGCTGGGAGGGGTTCAAGGATTTTGGGACAGGATTAGAACTCAAAACGATCTTGACAAATTAAAGTATTGGTCTTAAATCAACAAGATGAAATTCAATAAAGACAAGTGCAAAGTACTTAATTTAGGAAGGAAAAAAAATCAAATGCACAACTTCAGACTGGGGAATAACTGGCTTGATGATAGTACTGCTGAAGAGGATCTGGAGATTATAGTGGATCGCAAATTGAATATGAGCCAATGTGATGCAGTTGCAAAGAAGGCTAATAATTCCTTCTGTCTTTAATCTCTATGAATCATTCTGGACTGTATTAACTGCAGTGTCGTATGTAAGACATGAAAGGTAATTGTCCCACTCTACTTAGCACTGGTGAGGTCTCTGCTGGAGTACTATATCCAGTTCTGGGTGCCACACTTCAGGAATGACGTGGACAAACTGGAGAGAGTACAGAGGAGAACAACAAAAATGATAACAAGTTTAGAAAACCTGGCCTATGAGGAAAGGTTAAAAATGCTGGGTATGTGTAGTCATAGAAAAGAAGACTGATGGGGTATCTGATAATGGTCTTCAAATATGTTAAAAGGCTGTTACAAAGAGGACAGTGATCAATTGTTCTTGTCTTCCCTCCAGTGGACATGGAGAAGTAATGGGCTTAATCTGCAGCAGGAAGGTTTGGATATTAGGAAAAATTTCCTAACTATATGTGTAGTTAGGGTGACTAGACAGCAAGTGTGAAAAATCGGGATGGGGGTGGGCGGTAATAGAAGCCTATATAAGAAAAAAACCCCAAAATTGGGACTGTCCCTATAAAATCGGGACATCTGGTCACCCTAAGTGTAGTTAAATTCTGGGATAGGCTTCCAAGGGAGGTTGTAGGATCTCCATCTTTGGAGGTTTCTAAGAACAGGTTGGACAAAGACCTGTCAGGGATGGTCTAGGTCTACTTGATCCTGCCAGCACAGGAAGCTGGACTTGATGACCTTTCAAGGTCCCTTCCAGCCCTACATTTCTATGATTCTGGGTTTATTATGTGATTAGTGAGGTTTGGTACAAGTTTCAAAACACAGCTGATCGTGTCTTGCATACAGTGATTTTTGAATGCCATATGTTGTTGGCTACTGGTTGTGGCAGGGTAGAGGTAAAACCCCCTTTAAAGCCCTGCCAAAATGTGGCTACAGCTTGCTCTCTGGCCAGTAGGCCAGGTGTAGAGATGCAGGTACTCAGCAGGGAGCCCAGCTGCAAGCCCTAAGGAGGGCTGGCTCAGATGAACATGCTGGGCTAAGTAGTGACAGCTAGGCTGGGGCAGGAGAGGGCTATAAAAGCCCTGGGAAAACCTCAGTGGGGAGGCTAGCATGGGAGGAGACAGGAGGGCAGTATCTCTGTCTCCTTGCCAATAAGGAAGCCTCAAGGGCCAGGAGACCCTGGGGAGGGTCTGTGGGGCAATAACTGTTGGGGATCTGGGAACTGCACAAGTACTGTAAATAAAGACACTGGGGTGATTCAACAAAAGAGGGAGTGAACACTCTTTATTAAACCAGCCTAAACACAGGGTGCAGGCACAAAAGTGGGAGAGCCTGCGCCGACACTGGTACAGGATCAAAGAAAATAATTAAAGGCAGATTTTAAATTAACTAATTCTTGGGCTACAGTTAATTAGTTTTTTCTCAAGTAATATGTTTTTTTTCACGTTACTGGATTCATTTTTATCCCTTGAGACTTTCATCAAATGTATTCTGTAAAAGCAATTTCTTCTAAATTCATCAGTTCCTGAAAACGGTTGATATCTGAGAAAAATGCATTTAGTCAATTATTGAATCTTGCACTGAGCAAATGGCTTGGATTTAATTTGAATGGTATCAGACCTGGATTAAAAGTAAAATCTCCTCACCAATAAACATTTTGAGAGGGCAACATAAATAATTCAATGGAAAATAGAGAAGCACACATACATTTAGGGAGAATTTGTAAAAGGTCTTCTGTGATGACGATGAGGAGGAGAAGGAGGAGGAGAAATGCATACTTCTATTTAGTCTCCCATTTGGGATTGCTGAGATATCTAGGGCCCAATTCTCATCTCGCTTAGCATTTTATGCTGGTGTGATTCCTTATTTACATTGGAGTAAATATGATCAAAATTGGACTCCTAGAATTAACTGTTCTTCAGAAGCCTCTGACACTATTAATAACTAAATCAATTGATAGTCAATTGCTAATGTCTAGACTGTTTTTATGAAGAGACCAAATGACACAAAAAAGAAATTTGGGGCCAAATGCAGCCGTGTTGTAAGAAGACACAACCCCCCATGGAAGAGAGTGGAGTTGCGCCCACATATGCCAGGGCTGAATGTGGTCCATTGTGTACAATACATGATATTTCCCACTTTATGTCTGTAGAAATGTGCATACAGTATTCAATGAACATTAAGATACATTATCTTCCCTCTTCCTAACGTTTACAGATTTACAGTCAGTGCTGCAATGTTTATTTTTTCCCCTTGCTATGCAAGGTCAGTGTGCATATGCTTTCATGCAATCCAGCACAAATTCTAGTTCCATTGAAAATATCAAATGTTAATTTGCTCCTTACTTATTAATAGAATCCACAGTGACTAAATTCCAGCTAACACTAATTAGACCATTGCAATCTAATTTACTATACCATAACCCAGTTTTTATATCAGATGTTTGAGAAAGGCACATTTCAAGACTTCTCTTGATGGATAAAAGACTATCATCTTTCACTCTCTTTAAAGTTCACTGAGGGTGAATACATCTCATTTGGACAAGTCTAAATACAGGAAATGTATCAGCTGCCACAGTTTCACATCTGGCAATGTTCCTTTCTGAAGGATGTGGGACAGATGTGAGAAAACTGAGTTGACCTTTCAGAAGCAAAAATATAAAACATTTTCTTGAACAAAAAAAGTGTATATATTTTTAACCTATTGTACGCTAACAATTCAATTACAAGCAATTACTACAGTGTAGCACAAAAAGGCTTTTGTTTTAAGGAAGATGTTAAATATACATGTACAAAACCATTAAAAATAAATTAACAGAATAAAGCAGCATGACAGAGAAGATCCTTTAAACACTACATCTAATTATAAAGAAGAGTAAATCGGGGGGGGGAGGGGAGGGAAGTGTCTTAAATAGGAGATGGAAGAAACCTCACAGTAACTTACAATGAAACAGGAAGCCAGCAATTTGGCAATTTTAAATAGTGCAAACTAGTGTACAGATCCTGCAATTGTGAACTGCCACACCATCTGGAGCCTCAATGAATGATACACCATATGAGCACAGACATTCCCATTAAAACTTCTGATTGCAGGAACAGCACTAACATCAGAACATAAGAACGGCCATATTGGGTCAGACCAATGGTCCATCTAGCCCTGTATCCTGTCTTCCAACAGCAGCCAGTGCCAGATGCCTCAGAGGGAATTAACAGAACAGAGCAATTACCGAGTGATTCCTCCCGTCAAACAGGCCCAACTTCTAGCAGTCAGAAGCTAGGGACACCCAGAACATGGGGTTGTGTCACTGACCATCTTGGCTACTACCCATTGATGGACCTATCCTTAGAACTTATTCTTTTTTTAATCAAGTTATACTTTTGGCCTTCACAATATCCCTTGGCAATGAGTTCCACAGGTTGACTGTGCAATGTGTGAAGAAGTGCTGCCTTACGTTTGTTTAGACCTGTTGCCTATTAATTTCATTGGTTGACTCTTGGTTTTTGTGTTATGTGAAGGGGTAAACAACACTGTCTTAATTCACTTTCTCCACACCATCCATGATTTTAGAGCCCTCTATCATATCTCCCCTTAGTTGTTTCTTTTCTAAGATGAAAAGTCCCAGTCTTTTTAATCTCTCCTCATATGGAAGCTGTTCTATAAACCTAATCATTTTTGTCACTCTTCTCTGTACTTTTTCCAATTCTAATAGATTTTTTTTTTGAGATGGAGCAACCAGAACTGCATACAGTATTCAAGGCATATGCATACCATGGATTTATATAGTGGCATTATGATATTTACTGTCTTATCTATCCCTTTCCTAATGGTTTCTAACATTGTTAGCTTTTTCTACTGCTGCTGCACATTTAGCCAATGTTTTCAGAGAACTATACACGAGTCCGCGATCTCTTTCTTGATTAGTAACAGCTAATTTAGTCCCCATCATTTTATACATATACTTGGGATTATGTTTTCCAATGTGAATTACTTTGTATTTATCAGCACTCAATTTCATCTGCCATTTTGAAGCCCAGTCACCTAGTTTCTGTCTTTATAACTCTTCGCAGTGCACTTTGGATTTAACTATCTTGAGTAATTTTGTACTGTCTGCAAACTTTGCCATCTCATTGTTTACCCCCTTTTCCAGATCATTTATGAATATGTTGAACAGCACAGGTCCCAGTACAGATCCTTGGGGGACACTGCTATTTATCTCTCTTCATTCAAAAAGCTCAGTGTGTCCTGCCTTTTAACCAGTTATTGATCCATGAGAGGACCTTCCCTCTTATCCCATGACTGCTTACTTTGCTTAAGAGCCTTTGGTGAGGGATCTTGTTAAAGGCTTTCTGAAAGTCCAGGTAAACTATATCCCCTGTCTCACCCTTGTTCACATGTTGTTGTTGTCACCATCAGTGAATTCTAATAGATTGGTGAGGCATGATTTCCCTTTACAAAAGCCTTGTTGACTCTTCCCCAACAAATCATGTTCATCTATGTGTTGATAATTCTGCTCTGTAATTGCCAGGATCGCCTCCAGAGCCTTTTTTAAAAAAAATACTGTCACATTAACTATCTGCCAGTCATCTGGTAGTTTTACACATGTGAATAGTCCCATTGAACTCAAATGAGGCAATTTGTGTGCCAATATGTTTGCAGGATCAGAGCCTAATACATGTACAGCTATTTGTCACAGATACAACGATACAAAGAATCCTGTAGTACATCCCAAATATTCTATTCAGTCATTTGTTCTAACAAAGCATTATGCCAACCACTTTACACATTTTTGAAAAATGAGAACCTGCTCAGTTGCTTAAATTTTAAAGTATTGAAATGTCTCTATGTAGAGACCAAATCCAGTCAAAATCAGTGCTGTCTGCCAGGGGTAGTACAATTGTACTCCCTTCCAGAACTTAATCCAGAAGATGAGTCTTCAGATTTCTACCTCAAGGCAATTTTTCTGTATTGATAATCAGAGGGCACCTACATTATATATTTTTAAGACCATTTAATTTGTCATCTTGCTCTATACTGTAGGCAGAATTAAAACCAGGGCTACTTGGAAGTCTCTTTACTAATTTTGGACATAGATGGATAATTTCCTGTCAGCAAGTAGTTTTGGGCAGGACTAGAACATATTGCCCAAATTTACAAGGCATATCTGGCAATTAGAATGAATACAGTATTGAAAAGCCACATTTTTTTTAGTAGTTCAGTATGTTCTGAAGACTGTATTTAGACCCAGTTCTGCAATCACTTATGCAAGTTAATGAGAATGCTCACATGAGTGAAACTGTTCACGTGCCTAAGTGTTTGCAAAGTCAGAGCCTCGGACTATAAAATAAATTTGTCTGTGTTTTATATTCATAAGATTTTGGTCCCATTTTCAATGTCACAATTTATGTTCAAACAAATTAGAAAGTTTCAAAAAGTTTTTCTTCTTTGCCGAAGTGTAGATAGTGTCAGTTTCCCCCAAAAGCCACAGTTACGTTTTGAAAGGGATTTAACTGCAAAGCCCCAGCTTGGGTTTATTTCTGGTTTGGTTTTGTTTGTTTAACTCTGAAAAACAACTTATTTTTTAGATTGAATTAGGCATTTCCCAGTCCCTGCCTCTACCGGTGGAGTAGAAGGAAAATAAGTCAGTGAAGTTTGTTGCTGACCTCCTTCCTGGTATGCTATCTTTTTCACCCCATACGAGAGTCTATTTAGTAGGGTCTAAACTGAATTGGAACTAGAACCGAAAGCTCCTGATGGCCTGTTGTGTGCTTTGTCCACTAGATATGCCTCTTCCCTTTTAACTCAGAAGCATCTGAACCTACAAATGAGACCAGTTCAAAGCTGAAGCTCATCCCAGCCCTCAATATACTAACCTGTGCTGGGTTTAAACTGCTGAATGTATTAAAAAAGATTTCAACTTATCAACTCTTAATGTTCAAAACATTATAACTATTGAACCAATTTTCTTTGAAGTTGACTTCTACTGTAGATCTCATTGAGACTTAAAAACAAGCCAGACCTGAAGACAATATATAAGGACTTATACCTCCAGTTTGTAGAATATATTCTATATTTAAGTTTATTAAGATAGAAATTAAGGCCCATTTTAATGCATAAACACAAAAAGGGCAGAGTTAAGGTTGAGCATTCAGTCTTACTGCTAAATCTCCTGACTTCTGGGTGCCTGGTTTCTCAACCTTGATGTTAAATTAATGCTTGTATTTTTAAATGAAATTTGCTAAATTGCACTGTTTTTCAGTCAACCATTTTTATTCAGTTGTTTATCATGTACCCTTGCCACCAGGTGGCAGTATAGCAATATACAGCCCTTCAATATCACTGATTTTCCAAGAGATCTATAATTGTCAATGTGCCACCTTCAAAGTTTTCATCAAATATTTAAGTGTCAGAGGTTATCAACTTGCTCTTCATTTCTCTGCATTTTTGTCTTAACTCTCTCAAGCTCTTTTAAAACCTACCTCTGCACTCATACAAACAGGTACAGAGACTATTAGGTCAATTCCTTCTTTGATATATCGACATAACCACCATTAACTTGCATGGAAACCACCTCCAAGGGCAGAAGAGAGAATAGACCCTATAGTTTCTAATAGATTCAAATCTTGTCAAAATTATTTTAATCTGTTGGTAAGTGCCGGGTTTTATGCATCTCCTGCATTAGCTACAATGGGAGAGTCTTGATACAGCAGTCAACAATTGCGCTGAGCATAGGAACATACAAAGTTCCTTGAATCCAGTATCCTGGATCACACAGTGGCCAGTTCCTACATCTTCCTCTGAAGTGGGTAGATGTAGGGTAATTTGCCCTCATCACAGTTCATGGCGAAGGCACCTGTATTTCTCCTGCATGGTCCAGCAAGAGCACCTTCTCTAGGGCTTCTGGTGCCCTTCTTGTGTTGTGAGACAGGGCAAACAGGCATCCCATATCTACCTTCTCTATGCCTTTCATTATTTTGTATACTGTATTGTTATCATGTCTCCTTTTATTACCTCCTTTTTAAAGATTAAAAATCCCAATCTCTCTTTATATGAAAGGCTTTGCATACTCTAGATCATTCTTATTACCATTCTTTGAACCCTTTTGAATTCAGCAATATATTTTTGAGACGGGATGCACACAGTATTTCAAATGAGGCTGCACCAGTGGTTTATATAAAAGCGTTCTAAAATGCTCTATATTATTCACCATTCCATTCGTTATGTAATCTAACATTTTGTTAGCTTTTTTGACCACAGCTACACATTGAACAGAGGTCTTCACTGAGCTATCTACAGTGATGTCCGGAACCCTTACTTGAGCTGAGACAGTTAATTTAGAACCCTCTAAGGTGCACGAGTATTTTAATTTGTCCCCTCAAATATGCATGAAAAAAGTAGCAATAAATCTTGAATACTGGCAACATTCAAGATAGCACACAAAATGCAAATGCACTCTCCTCTTTGAGCCTATAAGTGGACCACACAAATCTACACACTTTATAAAGCACACAGAACACTGGTTCTCCCCACTTCCCAGCAACGATTTACTAGCAAAGTAACAGTGAATTCTCACATCAGTAAGACTTCAGTACTGTTACAGAACAAGCTAGAGAATATTTACATTGTGATACATTATCCAAAATAATTAAAACTAAATCAAGTGTGTCAAAACAAACATATTACATTATTATGCAATAGCCCTGCATTAATTGTCTGTTCATATGGAACCCCAGCATGTTCTCCTAGGGCAAACAGCACTTCCATTGGTTTCACTGGGAGTTGTCAGTGATAGGGCCTCCTAGTCCCCTTCCTCAAAATCATGGAGTTGGCTTGTTTTTTGTAAGAGCTCACTTGTAAATACTAAATTGCTTCCATAACTTCACAATAACTAAATTACCTTATTTTGGCCAACAGAATTCTAGAGTCACAGAAGCTTCTCATCAGGGCGGGGGTACAAGTAGAAAAGGAAGAGATGGTTTTAGCCTTTCAAAGTTTCTAAGGGTCTAAGTTTAAAATTGTAACTTCTCTACAAGAAGCACTGCCCAGGAAATACTGCAAGTAAATGTTTGTAATGATTTCTAAGATACACAGAACTGTTATGCCACAGCTCTGGCTGAATGGGCTCTAATTTGACCCTCAAGGAACCACGCTGCTCATGAATAACAATGAGAAAAGCAGAAAGATAAATGTTTTAACCAACAGTGAGCACTGGTTATACAGAAGGGTGATCTTCAGAACACTGGTTATTTCACTGTTACAATGGTTAGTTTATACCACGTTTTATATTTGTGGGTAATGGGAGATTAAATACTCAAACATAAAGTTACCTGGTTTTGGTTTAATAAGCTGATATTTCCATTTATTTTATTTTTATGTGGGGGAAATCATATAATGCAGGCCTAGCTGGCAGCTGCATTCACACTGGGCCCTGGCCCCATTCCGAAGGATCTAAATCAGCAGGATGCAGAAGCAAAATTAAGACCATACAATGTCAAAAACACCCCTGTACACATATCCATGAAAAAGTCTGGTACTTAAATCAGCACAAAAGCAGAAGGAGAAGAGGTATTTTCCTGTCACTGATATGAGACAAAATGATGGCCCCAACAGTATGCCCTCAGACACAAGCACCACTGAAACGAAGCAAGAGATCTTAGCAGCCAGGTAGGTGAAAGAAACTCAATAGAGCCTTGCCATGATAATGGGAAAGCTTTAAGATTTCCGGTTTGCGCTACATTCCATCCTAGGGGATTTTTTACTAAACTGGAAAACTTGACTGAGAATCAGGGAGAGGGACATTCCGCAGGAGGAGGGATTCCTGACCCTGTAAAACAAACTATAACAGCTTGAAGAATAAGTAGAAGAAAGCAAGAACAAAGTTTGCTGGAAAATATTCGTATAATACGACTGCCTGAAGGTGCTGAGCTGCCTCCATCTGCTTCATTATTTGAATCCTAGGTTCTAACCTTATTTGAGATGCCAACAAAACCCAGGAAGCCGAAAAATGGAAGAGCACATGATATACTTACTCGTCCCTAAACCTGCAGGCAACAGGGACATGACCCCTGTGTCACTGTGGTTCCACAACTATAAAGACAGCCCAGGTGTTTTAGCTGCTTCAGTTAAAAAAGGATCAGTGACAATGGCAAGAATATCATATTTTCCCAAGATTTCTCTATAGCACTGCATGAAACACACAGCCTTTCATACAGCGTGGATGATCTTCCAGCAACACTTACAGGTACTGCACCATCAAATCCAGCTACTGTAAAAAAAAAATCACCAGAAAAGAACACAAGAACTTCAGAACAACCAGACACATCTGTGAAGCACGCTGAAGAGCTGCATACACCAACAGCACTGAGATAAGCTCTTCACAGTATAGACCATAATTCAACAAAGAACTTTTGCACATGCTTAATGTAGGCACGAGTGGTCCCATTGATTTATTGCCATATATTGTGAGGCTATTTTTGTACGCTGGTCTCTTGCTGAAGCTGACAAGCGTACTAATGGCAGGAGCCTGCGTTAAACTGGCTTCAAGGCCGCCTGAGTCCCAACACCATAGAACTAAATACATGATAGCTTCCTATATAGACCATACACAAAACCAGTCAGCTAACAGTGCAAGCTGGATGCAGTTTGCAGAACTTCTGTAATGTTTGTTACAGGAAATGAGGAAGCCATCAGAGTATAAGAAGCCAATTTTTTCCTTTATATGTGTCCACACATCAAAGTCAATGTGAGCTGAGCGGATGTACATGAGGTCAGAATTTGGCATAATCCCAGTGTCTGAACTCAGGGAAAATTCTGAACTGAGCCTTGAATTTGTGTCTACTCATGCCACAAACAGGATGTTTGCTCCCTCTAACTAAAGCTGCTCATTTTAGTTTCTCATTCATATAATTTTTTGTGGCCTGGTACTCCAACCATCTACACTGCATTGATCATTCGAAATAGCCCAGTCACATTCACCGTAATATTAATTAACAGCTGGTATGAATGGATAGCATCAGACAACGCTACAAAGGCAGCAGCTATGTGTATGACTTTAAACTTTGTCTTACGTAGCTGCTATATTTGGCAAGCAACCAGGCATAATATGAGCCACAGGAAATCTTCAGAGTTCTGATGAGACAATAAGAAAAAAAGATTTATACAGACTGGCTTGTCCTGATGTCAAACAACAAAAAGCTGAATGAGGTTTCTAAGTAAGCAATAACACAGGGTGTGTTTTCTGTATACCACACCTACCTACATCCCCAGCCCCTGTCCCCTTTGGATACATTTACACACAAGGAATTGTATAAATTGGTCAACACACACAAACCAATAAAACAAAGATATTATTTTTCCTAAAAATTAAAGTTTTCAGATTCATATTATCAGTTTTAAAAATACCAAAGTCTCTTTTCAAAGCACAATGGGAGACTTGCCACTGAATTGACTGGGAGATGGATTTGGGTCCTAAATCAGTTTACTCCATCACTTTATTTACCATCTTGGGAGTCCCCCTTCCCCCAGCTTCTGACCCAAGCAGATTCTCAGACATTATCACAGTGTAGCCTATATCATAACTGAGATGCTCTCATAGACCAAATCCCTTCCCATGGGCCATTAAATAAATCTCAGAGGCAGCTACATCAATTGCAGACATGGAAACCCAATCTAGGAAAGTGTTGTATGTGTTAATGTGATATGGCAGTTGAAACGAGGAAAGCCAGCACCGTGTGACCTGACAGATCTTCACAGAGCACCAGAAAATGGTCTAAAGCCCACAGTCTGGGAAGCAATGCTTTAGGACAGTACTGGAACTTGATACTATGTGAGTTGTGAAAGACTGCTTTATTCAGGGAGCTCTTATAGCCTTGACAGGCTTTGAGGTGCAATCCTGACCAATAAGGGGTTGTGTCACCATTTGCCCTGTAACCCTGGGTGCCTTACAATGCTTTGCTGCTGTAGCTCCTAGCCTGGGCTGTTCCCAACCAGCCTACAAGCATGCAGGTCACACCCTGAGTGTCTTTGTGTTAGACAGCCCTGGTTCAGCACCTCTGATCCCAGCAGCCTGTGTATAATCACACTGTGGTTTCCACCAGCTTTGGTTACAACCAGAAGCTGACCCAACACACTCCCAGTCCTTTGGTTTCCCCCAAACCAAGTGACTTGGTGTCCAGTCCTCCCCTGGACAATTGAGAGACATAATAAGGTTTGTTGCTCCTTTAAAGAGACAAAAGCACAATACAGATTATTAACCTAACTCGGGTAAACATACTCTTCCCTTCAAATACAGCACTGAGTTAATTGATAGTAAAAATAAAACAAATTTATTAACAATAGGACATAAATTAAGTGATGCCAAGTAAAGGGAATAAAGTTAGAAATGGTTACAAAAGTAAATACAAATGAAAACACACATCTAAAAGTCTAAAATTTAATCTAGCAAGGTACAGCGTTTGGTCAAGATGGTTTCTCTCACCAGTCATTCTTTCCAACCATGGCTGACTTTCCCTCAGTCAGGACCTTCCCCAGAAGTACAAGATGCTGGACCAAGTACAAGACCCATTTTTCTCTGCTTGCAAGAGCTCTGTTCCCTTGTGTCTGTCTAGTGATGGATGCCAAAGATAGCTTTTGTATTTGCTTACATCTTACGAAGTTCAATGATCTTGTTTCAAGAAGCAGGATGACCTCATGCTATATTCCCCTTCCTATGGGTGTCCCATCCCCCGTATGTACATGGCGCTTCCATTATTTTGATTCCACCAACCTTAATTTAATAAGAGTCAGAAAAATAGCTGTGACATTCCCTCCTGTCGGGAGAGATCTGTTTCACCCTTTGTTAGGGCACAATCTGTAAAACCTAATATCAATGAGTATTCATAATTCCTTATATAATGGTAATACATACATTTTACAATGATATTAATCACCAGTGTATATTAATCACCAGTGGCTTTCATAAAACACCACACATGATAAACTTTTATAATACAGTAACATTGCATACAATCAGCTGATTTAATTGCTTATCACTTGAGGTTCACACCCCGTCTTCATAGCCCAGATAAAGTTTCTCTTCCCTGCTGGAAGCTGTCTCCTCCCTGCTTGATAGCATTGTTTACCTGATTATGTAATTGGGCCTTCATTATCTCAGCCTGATGACTTGGCTGGTCAGAAAAGGAAATACACATTCCATTGTCTAGAAGGCAGACCTGTTTACAAACTGCCCCTGTTATGCCTGGCTTAAACACCTTTTAGTCATCATTCCAGCATATATCCATAACTCGTAATGCCACTGCATACACACATCACTAAAGAATATTAATGATCAGTGAGTTAATAGGTTTCCAGTGACATATGACATGCAGCTTTTAGATATGGATTATAACCATAGTAAGTTGGGCTACACTGAATTGGACAGGCCACTTGAAACTCATTCACTGGTACCAGTGAGCCCTTGTCCTCTGGCACTGGGATGTTCTTAGGGTTACAAGCCTCCTCTAGAACCATAATCATTTACCTTAACTATACAAACCACAGAGGAAAGTAATTGCATTTAACAGAAACTGCTCTCATTTTGAAGTTGCCATCAATTTAAAGCCACAGGGAGAAGTAATTAAATGTAATAGAAGCAGCAGCTTCTATACAAAATTATACAGTAATTCTTCTGATTGCTTGAACCATGGAACTGCTGTATTTTCATGCCTTGTGCTGGTCCCTTCTTCTGCCCATCTTAGGTGGATCGGCCATGTAGGAGCTAAGAACCTAATGGCACTTTTGAAAAACAGCAGGGAATAAGTTCACCTTTTTGGCTACATTCATTTCTTTTAATAACAAAACAAACTAATATTGGAGACTACATGAAAGCTACCATGGATTGAGTTCTAGCTGCTCCATTTGTCTACATCCAGTAGTCACTGAACTATCAATGTTTAGCTAATTACTTTGCAGAGCACTTTGAATATGAAAGGCACCGTATAAAAGAAGATATGAAGGCTGATTCTCCTGTATACTAATGTAAGGGGACTGTTCTCCCCTTACTAAAACTCAGTGGGGGTGTTTTGGTTGCTAGCTCCCAGCACTAAAAGGGGAAGGGTCGATGGGAAATCAGGACCCTGAGATTGACAGTCCCCAGGAACAATGGAGAGAGGCCAATGCTCCAGGTCAGCCTGATTGACAGGCCAATCAGGGAGTCTGGAGGCCGGGGGGGTGTCTCGTCCTCTGTGTGAGCTGGAATTGCCCGTGTCAGACAGAGTGGGGCCGAGCTAAGGAGCGTGCAGGGGTCCAAGCTGAGCTGAAGAGCAGAGCTGTGCCAGATCCAGAGGGGCCAGAAAAGCAGCCCAGGAAGCAGGTCAGTGCTGGGAGCAGAGTCACAGAAGCAGTGCACAGAGCAGATCCTGTCCTGGGGGGAGAGCTGCAGCAACCAGATCCAGGTGGGCCAGAACAGCAGCAGCAGCCGCCGTGCTGAGGCAGAGTGGTGGGCCTGGAGCTGGGGCTGGAGCAGTCCGGAGCCAAGTGTGGAGAGCAGCTGGGGAGAGCGACGGGGGACCCTGGGCAGCGGGCCCAGCACAGAGAGATGCCCCAGCCAAGAGGCTCTGCAGGCCAGACTTGGAGGGGGATCGTAACCCCGACGGTGCAAGGGTGACACTGGGAAGAAGGGTCCTGCCACCTAGAGCCTGAGGGCGTGTGGCCACCGCCAGAGCAAGTGTCTGACCCGCAGCATCCCTGCAGCACAGCCAGGGCCTGAGAAGGGGCCAGGGACTTGTGAGGAACAGACTGAACTTCCCTCACATTCCAGAGACGCCGGTTGTGATGTCCCCATGCCACAGAGCGGGGTGATGTGTTTTCATTTCACCATTTTTTCCTTATTTTTTAAAATCGATTGCTGTTTAATAAATTGTATTTGCTTTGAACTGTATGTAATGATCAGTGGGTCAGGGAAGCATCCAGTGCAGAGAGAGCACCCCGGAGTGGGGACACCCTAGCCCCTGGCCTAAGTGACCACAACAAGGTTGGGGGTTGAGCCCCCCAGGAATCCTGGGCCCAGCCTTGTCGGGGTTACACGGACTCTGCCACACAGGAGAGTGGAAGGGGAGCCCTCGAGGTCAGGCAGGCCTCTGGGTAAAGGGAGTGGGAGTGAGGACTCAGATCCTTTCGCTAACCCACTTCACCGGGGTAGTGTATAAACCAGGAAAGTTCCCCACAATAGTGGGACCATTCCCCCACTTACACTAAGGGCCCTTTACGTTGTTCTGAAAATGTATGGGAGAATCAGGCCCATAGTCTGTATTTTGAAGAAGAGAAACAGGTATTACTAAAATAATAATATTTGGCCCACATATAGCACATTTAATCTTCAAAGTGCTTTTATAAACATTAATTAATAGAGTGCAGTTTCTCTGTACCTTGGCATGCTTCCTTAAAGGTGAGAGCTATTAAAGCTGTTCCCAAATCTCCACTCAATTTCACACTGATGCAATTCAAGTCTGGAGCTACACTGGAGGAGAGTAGGTACAGCAGAGGGGAGAATTGGTTCCATAGTTTATTACACTAGTGCTATATTAACTTTCTTTTGATCTAAGTCACAGCACTGAGATTAGCTGTAGGCAAGGTAAGTTTTGTTTAAAAGTGTTAGCTAGTTTAAACCCCCTTAGTCATGACCACAACCAGCTAATGCATCTTAATATGACGTGCCCTATCTACCTTAGGTGAAAAGACCTCTTTAAAATTGTTGTTTCCAATGTTGTTGTTGTTGCTGTGTTGGTCCCAGGATATAAAAGAGATGAAGAGGGTGAGGTAATATCTTTTATAGGACCAGGGGCGGCTCTAGCTTTTTTGCCGCCCCAAGCACAGCAGGAAAGCTGCCTTCGGTCCCGCGGATTCGGCGGCATGCCTGCGGGAGGTCCGCCGAATTGCCGCCGAATCCGCGGGACCGGGGACCTCCCGCAGGCAAGCCACCGAAGGCAGCCTGACTGCCGCCCTCGCAGGGACCGGCAGGGCGCCCCCCGCGGCCCCAGGCCTGGAGCCGCCGCTGTATAGGACCAACTTCTGTTGGTGAAAGAGACAAGCTGTCAGGCTCGACAGAGCTCTTCTTCAGGTCTGGGAAACATACCCAGAGTGTCACAGCTAAATACAAGGTGGAACAGATTGTTTAGCATAAGTAGTTAACACATATGTAAAGGGACAATTCAAGGTGAAGTGGCCTAACACCCTTCCAGTCTTAAGGAGGAAAGGAACCTGGAGGAGGGGGTTTGTTAGTGGGTTATAGATTGTTGTAATAAGCCCTAAATCCAGTGTCTTTATTGAGTGCATGATTTTTAGGCTCAACTTTTGAAAGTATTTTGCAGGTTTTCTTTGAGGATGAGGCCCAAGAGGTCATATATAGAATGATTGCTTTGTGAAGTGTTCACCCCCAGTTAGTTAGAATGCTATTTATTAAATATTTAGAAGACAACCCATTTTTCTAGACTAGACTTAGCCTAAATTGTTGACGCTATGTTTCAGGTAAAATCCTGGCCCCACTGAAATCCCATGGACTTCAATGTGGTCAGGATTTTTCACCCTTTAGATGCATTGAATGAGCCATGTTTAAAATATTGTGAAGGATTTGAAGATGCCTGTAATGTTTTATGAGCATTCTCTTGACCAGGTTATTGTGATGCTTACTGTAGGCAAATACTGAGTAAATTCAATAGAAGGATTGTCAGGAAATGCACCCAGGAAGGGAGGGTGGATCCTTTTAGACTCTTCTCAGCAAACACGTGAGACAGGATGCAAGAGCCATTCACTTTGTTGCCTGACTTCTCCCCCCTGCTTCACCTACCAGACCAGTTTCTGCAAAAGTGATGCCATCCCTGAGGGAAAGGGGAACAAAGGATCCAGGAGGCTTTAAAAAGGCACACACTCATCCAAGAGTCTCATAGGTTTATGAGCCTGCTATGTGGTCAGGGCAGGTGGAGCTAGACCTTCCCCTTCAGGAAGATAGACTTGCATGTAGACCTTTTACATAAGAACATAAAATTGGTGATACTGGGTCAGACCAGTGGTCTTCCAACAGTGGCCAATGCCAGGTGCTACAGAGGGAATGAAGAGAACAGACAATCCTCAAGTGATCTATCCCCTGTTGTCCACTCCCAGCTTCTGGCAATCAAAGGCTAAGGGCACCTAAAGCATGGGGTTGCATCCCTGACCATCTGGACTAATAGCCATTGATGAACCTATCCTCCATGAACTTATCTAATTTTTTTAACCCTGTTATAGTTTCACAACATCCATTGGCAACTAGTTCCACAGGTTGACTGTGCAGTGTGTGGAGAAGTACTTCCTTTTGTTTGTTCTGCTGCCTATTAATTTCATTGGGTGATTTCTGGTTCTTGTGTTATGTAAGGGAGTAAATAACACTTCTTTCTTCATTTTCTTCACACCATTCATGATTTTATAGACCTCTACCATATCCCCCCCTTAGTCGTCTCTTTTCTAAGCTGAAAAGTCCTAGGCTTTTTAATTTTTCCTCATATAGAAGCTGTTCCATACTCTTAAATCATTTTTGTTGCCCTTCTCTGTACCTTTTCCAGTTCTAATATATCTTTTTTTGTGATTGGTCAACCAGAACTGCATGCAGCATTCAAGCTGTGGGCATACCATAGATTTATATAGTGGCATTATGGTATTTCCTATCTTATCTATCCCTTTCCTAATGGTTTCTAACATTCTGCTAGCTTTTTTGACTGCTGCTGCACGCTGAATGGATGTTTTCAGAGAACTATCCACAATGACTCCAAGGTCTCTTTCTTGAGTGGTAACAGCTAATTTAGACCTCATCACTTTGTATGTATAGTTGGGATTATATTTTCCAATGTGCATTACTTTGCATTTATCAACATTGAATTTCATCTGCCATTTTCTTGCCCAGTTACCCAGTTTAATGAGATCTCTTTATAACTCTTCACAGTCTGCTTTGTACTTAACTATCTTGAGTAATTTTGTATCATCTGCAAACTTTGTCATCTCATCATTTCCCCCCCGCCTTTCCAGATAATTTATGAATATATGGAACAGCATGGGTCCCAGTACAGATCCTTGGGGGACACTGCTATTTATCTCTCTCCATTCAGAGAACTGACCATTTAGTCCTACCTTTTGTTTCCTGTCTTTTAACCAGTTACTAATCCATTAGACAACCTTCCCTATTATCTCATGACTGCTTCTTTTGCTTAAGAGACTTTGGTGAGGGACCTTATCATAGTTTTCTCAAAGTCCAAGTACACTATATCCACTGGATCACCTTTGTCCACGTTTGTTGACCCGCTCAAAGAATTCTAATGTTGAGGCGTGATTTCCCTTTACAAAAGCCGTGTTGACTCTTCTGCAACATAGCATGTTTATCTATGTGTCCGAGAGTTCTGTTGTTTATTACAGTTTCAGCCAATTAGCCTGGTACTAAAGTTAGGCTGTAATTGCCAGGCTTGCTTCTGGAGCCTCTTTTAAAAATTGGTATCACATTAGCTATCCACCAGTCATCTGGTACAGAAGCTGATTTAAGTGATAGGTTACATACCACAGTTAGTAGCTCTGCCGTTTCATATATGAGTTCCTTCAGAGCTCTTGGATGGAATAGCATTTGGTCCTGGACTTATTACTGTTTAATTTATCCATTTTTTCCCTAAACCTTCTCTATTTCCCCCTCAGTAGAGGAGGTTGTGTTGTTCTGAGGTTTTGTTGTTCTAAAATTGTTTTCTTTACATGTTTTGTTCTCATGGTTAAACAAACAATACCTTTGTTTTAGAAAGCTGTTTTGGATCACTAACCCACTGGTCACAAGCCCCAGCAGGGAAGAACTGCAGATGCCTGAACCTTGTGGGACCTTCAGGGTAAGGATGGTTGGTACTCAGGGTACTGAAGCCCAGGCCCTGGTCTAACAGTGGGAGATTCCACAGTGAGTAAAGTGAAGGCTTGAGGCCTGATACTTGAGGGGGTGCACTCAGAGATCAGAGATGGGGTCAGAGAGCAGCAGCTAGTCCTGTAACCATGGCACATACCTTTATAATTTTAAGAGGGAAGAACTGGTCATGTGTGTTGCTATACTGCCACCTGGCAACATCTGTGCATAAGAGTCAGATGAATAAAAATGGCTAATCAAAGGCATTGTATTATTGAGTGCAGTCCCATGTACTTTGGGCTAAATTCTCCTCTGGTAAGCTGGTGCTATCCCATTAACTTCAATGGACTACAACTTGGAAATCTGTATCAGAATCTTTACCAACTTTTTGTATTTATAGTTGAAGCTCAGATTCCATGGATTGAGGATGCCTTACATAAAAGTTGTGTCTTTTTCACAGTTGTTAATCTTGCTTGCTAATACCCACATTCTTGAAATTACTTTTAAAAATCTTCATACAGCTTTTAGTTAGAATATTTTTTTACTGCAAAGTGCTTGGGGAAGGGGCTTGGTCTATTCTATACGCTCTGCAGTACTGAGTATATTTGCCACTGGTTTAAAAAAATAAAAAAAAATTAGTATTAATCATTTTTGCCTGAATTCCATGATACAGCTAGTCAACAACCTGCAGTTCTATTTGTGGCTAAAGGTAGCTAGTAGCAGTTAGCTCATACATGTTTGGAATGTGCTATGTAAGTGCTAAGTAGTGTTATCAGCAGTACTGTTCTGAATAATTTAAGAACATTATGGTTTGACACTTTAAAGAGCTGGCATTTAAGTTTCCCTTGAGGATCTCTTGATATAACTTAAAGAGTTATGACTGAGGTGTGCAAATTTGTTTGATTTCTCTCAGCACGGTGGCAAGAATGTATAAAGTGAAGATTTTCAAAAATGCCCAAGGGACTTAAGAGCACAAGATATGTTGAAATTCTGTACATACATTTGAAAATCTCCCCCTAAATGGTTTAGGGTCGTAGTTATCTTCCTCTGGGGTCTTTAGAACTAGTCTTCTTTGAAAAAGAGCTCTATTTGTAGACAGCTTATGAGCACAAGAGCAGTCAATGTTGTCTTCTGATTGAGGCCAATTAGTAATGGCAAAGTTTTGTTAGCATCCCATTACCTCATTTAAAAGACATCACAAAAGTCTAATCTAGGCTTCGTTTTCCTGATCTACATTCTGCCCTAGTATTATTTGTGCAGATTTCCATGTTTAGGTCAAGGATAAGCAAATGGTATTTTTTAGTTAAATGTACTTACTCCATCTCAATATTGGTCCAGTTTGCTAGGGATAAAAGCTGGATGATGAATAATTAAATCCAATCAAATATCAGGAAGGCAGAGGATATTCCAACTTGATTGCCCCGTGAACAGTTTCTTACCTATGCTTTATTGGCAGAGTGTCATCTCAAGTGTCATTATCCTTAATAATTCAGAAGAGAATCTGGCTACTCAATTTTATATTCCTATTTCAGCCTTTAAATTATTACCCAGTTCACATTCTTCTAGATGATGCAATGAACCTTGTCCATTTGCTTTATTTCTTTATATTCTGACTTCAATTTCTTTGTGTCTTGATGATGCTGAATTAGATAGCTGATGCTGAATTATACAGTTTGAGTAGGATTTAAGGAGCACATAGGCCAGTGCTGGCTCTCTTCCCTAAACTGAATTTAATCCCTGTGTGCTTATACATAGTGAAAACCAGCAACCTAGAACTCCTGTCTTAACAGAACTACATTAGGTTCCCTTTCTCTATTTATAAGAAATTCTCTCTCAGGAACTGGTTCCTACCATCAAAATACTTGGTGGGCAGGCACTGATGATACAAATGACACCTGAACATTTTTATATTTATTTAAAAATATAATAAAAGATTAACATTCAAATGCATTTAGGGAAGGTCTGAAGGGATTTTTTTTTAATCAAAACATTTTTTAAAAAAAAGTATTCGAAGTGGCTTGAGAAATCCTTCCAAAATAGAAGGAAGACTGAACATAGGAGAACTAATCTTGGGTACGTCTTCCCTACCCGCCGGATCAGCGGGTAGTAATCGATGCCCAAACACACTCCCCGTCGACTCTGGAACTCCACCAGAGGGAGAGGCGGAAGCGGAGTTGACGGGGGAGCCGCGGCCGTCGATCCCACGCCATGAGGACCCGAGGTAAATCGATCTAGGATACATAGACTTCAGCTACACTATTCTCATAGCTGAAGTTGCGTATCTTAGATCGATCCCCCCCCCCCCGCCCACAGTGTAGACCAGCCCTTAGACTACTAGGCTACAAGACAATGGGGGAAAGTGGAGTTATACTAGGAATGAACTGTGCCAATTGCCTTTCATATTTTTACACGCTGAACTTCCTACTGGGAGTATTTAACAGGCACACTCATTTCCCTTATGCAGTACTGAGGTAGTTTGTCTGTTCATATATATATATATATATATACACACATACACACACACACTAGCTTAACAACACACACACACACACACACACACACACACACATTAGCTTAACAACAGATGGATGTCTAAGCAACACACATCCACCCACATTTTAGTATATCTCTAGAACACTATTTATGAAAATTAAAATCCTTACTTCTCTTGGATATTTTTCATGACAAATTAACTGCTATATTGGTAAAAATTAACAAAACTTTACATGAAAAATATGCATCAATGCATTGACAATGCAGCTTCCCCTCCACCCCCAACATACTGTAGGTCTCTTACAGCTTTGAGAACCACGCACCTGGCTTATATCTCAGCTTCTTAAAACACACCCCCCTCAGAAGATGTATTTTACAAAAATATTTACTGCCAAACTATATCTAAAAGAAAGGAATACTCATCTCATTTACTCCAAATCTCTCATTATCTGAAACTTGGTTATGTCTCTCAACATGCATCATTTGTATCAAAAAGTCCATTGTTCAGCCAAATAAATTCCACTGCACCCAGCTGTTTGGATAATAATTCTTCTCTTTCTATATTGCACTTTACAATTTATTCACTATTTAGAAAAAAATTTTAAGTAATCAACAGTATGGTTTATTTTTGAAATCTGGGAGTGCAGTAGATTGTTTAATATTAAACGGCACATGTTCATATGCATGAATTTAACATTTATTATTAAAGTTGGTTGGCAACATGGTTGTAAGCCAGCAATAATCAGGCTCTTGCAGTGAAGCATGCTACTTTCGGGAGAACATCCAGGTTGTCTTCAGTGCAGAAAGCAGACCATATATATTTTCAGTTAGACCGTACGGTAAATTCAACAAATACATACATGAATTCAAGTATCTGTTCTCAGCTTCAGCTCTCTGGGAAATCTTCAACTGAGCTATTGAACCATTTTAACAGACTTTTCTACAAAACCAATAGGAAGAGAACTTTCATTCAGATGAAAGTCTTCATTGTCTGAATCATCCCATTCCCAAGACCTCTTCATCAAGGCATTTAATCATTTAAATGTATTTTGTGCATGTGTGATTGACATTTATATGGATTAGAAATGGAGGTCCTAGTTTGAATTAATTGTAAATAAAATGTAAACATTTTAAACAATAAAGCTTAGATTGAATAAAAGGAACTTTTTTTATGAAACCCTTAAAATGGACAGCCATATTTAGGCTCTGATCCTGTCATTTGGTTTCCCACACAACTCTGATTGCAAGAGAGAAGGGCCCTTGCTAGTAAGTAAGCCATGTGTATTGTACAAAGAGAAAAGTAACTGAGAAGGTTTAAGTTTTGTGCTTTGATATTATTTACACATAGCATTATTTTGACCTGTGTGCATATACTGAAAAATTAGAGCGTGAGAGATTATTTCAGAGCTATTCCATCAAAAGGAGACTCAGTTCATTTTCCAACTTTAAATTTTTAATGCAGAATATCCTGAACTTTTGAATATGATCTTTGTTTCAGCTCATGACTCCAGCAAAGTCTCACCTGCCCTACTAGACCTAAACTGTCTGAGACTCTTGGGCCTGTCATATATCATTTAATTCTTATTCTTTTTTCTCCATAATACCCTGCTCTGAGAACAGTAGCTGTTATTTCAGTAGTTGCCCTGCTGTTGCTGGGAAGATAAGCAGTTCTCTTTGAAGTTGATAAATCAGAACACTATTTCCCTTGGGGATGCAAAATTGCAATCCCCATAGGTTAGAGCAGGGATCGGTAACCTTTGGCACATGGCCCATCAGGGAAATCCGCTAGCGGGCCGGGACGGTTTGTTTACCTGCAGCATCCACAGGTTCGGCCGATCGCAGCTCCCACTCGCCGCGGTTCGCCATTCCAGACCAATGGACTGCAGGAAGCGGCGTGTGCTGAGGGATGTGCTGGCCGCCGCTTCCCGCAGCCCCCATTACAATACAATACATTATGTACTGAGACTGTGAGCTGTTAAAATTAGTATTTCTTTAACATGATGCTTCAAAATGTCAAGATGCTATTCAACTGAGGCCCCTGTATACCCCTTGATGCCAACTGCTTATTGTGCTGAAGAGGAACTTCTTTTTATACTATAATTTGCAAAATTATCAGGTCTTTCTAATCCAGGTGGTTACTGCCATATTGGTGATGAACAAACTGAACAGTCAGACAAGCAACCCTATAACATGCCGCTCCCTCTTCCCAACACAGTGCTTCAATAAGGCCCTGATCCTGCATGCTTTGTGCATACAAAGTTTCGATTGACTTAAAAGGGGAGGAATTGGGGACACAAGAATGCGGTATATGGTTTTAAACATCTGGTCGTACTGATTTTTACAGGCTAGTAATGATTAAACATATAGAAACTGAGAACTTTATATAGGAAAATGAATTAGTTAACCTTTATTTCATTTCTCCAGATTCCCAAACCTAATCGACTTAGAAAAATATCCTTGAGTCTATTAGACAAATTTACCAAAGGTAAATAGCCCTTTACTCTGACCAATTGGGTCAATATAGATACATTTTTTTTAATAACCATTGACTTAATTTCTTAAAGGTTTTGCCAAACTATATATGATAAACTAATGAAAAGTTATTACTTCTTGAACTAACAAAGCGTGCATATGAGGATAGATTCAAAAGCTTTAAAGGACAAAAACGATTAGGGAAAAAACCCTTGATGCAGATATACAGGATAAATAAATTAAAACAATTTTAAGCAAAAAAGATTAATTTAACTATCAAATAACCACATAAAATTGGCCACAGTTTACTTAAATGTGAACCAAAGATGAGCCAAAGCAAGTTCTGTAAACTATCTGTAGTTAAGTTAGAATATTCTATGGCACAAATTTTCACAAAAAAGTTAAGGCAGAGACCAACATTTTATATAAAAATAGCTGGGCAGGTTTCTAAAGAAGGAAATAACCATTTTTCATGATGAGTTTTGTTAACATAAGATTATAAATACCCTTATATATACAGACAAGAACAGTAAAAGTGGATGGAATATTTCACTTGATATCCATCTTTCAAATAAACCAAGATCATATATCCTGGATGTTAATAGAGGTACTCAAGTTCAAGATCGGTAAATCTTTTTGCTACACATACTGATACATACAATAAAAATGCAATATAAATATTGATTTTTCACAGAGAAATTCCGTATTATACTAAATTTACAAAACTTGCCAAATTGGCTCAAAAGGACATCATATTAAGTTAAAGAGAATGATTTACCGTAACACTTTGTAGGCAAATTAAAATAGCATACCAGCTTATATAGTTACACTTAACCTTTCAGTAAAGTCATCTTTTTCAAACTTTAGTGAAACGAAAGTGGACTCTGTCTTGGCTGAAGATTGTTTAAACTCTTCATGAGTTCAGCACAGTTTGTGTGCTGAGATTACTTAGGTGTAGCATTACACTGGGCTTTTCAAGGTAGCTTTAAGCCTAAACCTAGCAGCGTTATACTGAATTATGAAAGATAAACTATAATCAATATTTATATGGATGCGTTCAATTTAATCCAAAAGTATGTCTTGAATATAAGTAACAACAAAAATGATGTGGCAGTTACCTGTTACAACTGATATCTACTTTACAAGTATTGCATTTGAAATTTCCTCAAGTGAATCACATTTAACTTAGTGTTTTATATCTATATGTGTGTACATACACACCAACACACACAAATGATGTATGTAATAAACTTAGTAAATTGTATTTAATTTCTATTAGAGAGCACAGTATCATAAGACACATTTTCATAATTTTATACTTTTCATTTTATAATATTTAAGCACTTCCACCTTCAAAAAGTCAAATTTGCCACTTAAGAGATCCTTTGCATTTAGTTTATATCCATGCTTTATTGAATGAAAACCAAAATATTTTTTAAAAAGTGTTTGTAAATTTTGTTGTTTCAACTGACGTGTTTGTTTGCACCTGACTTTCTCCCCACACCTAACACATTTTTAACTTTTTTTTAAAACAGTCTGCAAACTATTTCATGGGTTGGTGGGAAATTACAAGAGCACTTTTCTTTTTGATGTGAAACTTTCATAGGCAGTTTGGTCTGCACTTGGGGCCAAATCCTGAGCCAGTTAAAATTAATGACAGCTTAGCCCCTGATTAAGACTAGGATTTGACCCTTTATTGCATGCAAATCAAAAATACTCTTTCTGTGCAGACAAGTGCAGCTGCAAATGAAAACTAAAGATAGACTAATTTAATCACATACAGTGATGTACCCAGTAGATTTTAAATCTTACTCTTTTCAGTATGTAGCTGGGATTCATCACTTGGCTGCTCTCCATCACAGAAATTAATTTGTTTTATGTTAGCAAATGTCACATTAGTCCTTTGGCACTGATAGAGCTCTCTAAGTGCAATATCTATTGCCTGCAATAGCTGCACCAAGCACAGCTATCTACTTACTATCTTATTAACACCATCTTCTGGGTTCAAATACTAACATTTCCATTGACCCTAACATATACATTCCATATTTTCTTCCCCATATCGTAGACTCAGACTCTAAGGTCAGGGACCATCATGATCATCTAGTCTGACCTCCTGCCCATTGCAGATCCACAGAACCTCACTCCGCCACTCCTGTAATAGACCCATAACCTCTGGCTGAGTTACTGAAGCCCTCAATCATGATTTAAAGACTTCTAAGTTACAGAGAATCCACCATTTACACTAGTTTAAACCTGAAAGTGACCCATGCCCCATGCTGCAGAGGAAGGCAAAAAAACCCCCCAGGATCTCTGCCAATCTGACCCTGGGGAAAATTCCTTCCAGACCCCAAATATGGCTAATCTGTTAGACCCTGAGCATGTGGGGAAGACCCACCAGCCAGACACCTGGGAAAGAATTCTCTGTAGTAACTCAGAGCCCTCCCTATGTAGTGTCCCATCACCAGCCATTGGAGATATTTGCTGCTAGCAGTCATGTCATCATTCATTGCGTTCCTTTGTCAAAAGTTTGTGTAGCTTGGAAGAGAAAAAAAAATACAAAACTAAAAAGCATAAACCTTAAATGCAACACAAACACTTAACTAAAAATGAGTATAAAGCTGAAGAAAAATGTCTATTGGAAGTTATTGCCCATTAAAAAGTTAAACAAAAAAAGTTCACATTTTTTTATGTGGTCTTAAGGTGGTATTATGTTTCAGAGGTAGTATGTGTAAAATGTAACACAGGATTCTAAAGGACTTATTCACTTAATTCAGTGATACAGTGAAAATGCTTCATATTACCACAGAAATTACCAGAAAGCATTCTCCTTAAAGGAACATTCTTTTAACATTTCTTGATTACATATTTGCTTTTTTGTTAAATCACTTTTTTTTTTTTTTTTAAATGTATCTCGCATCCTCTAAGCGGAATGCTAGCCATTTTTGCTCACAGGGAAACAGGCTCTTTGATTTGAGTAAAACTGTGGATTCTGCTTTGGTGAAATGTGGTACAGTGCAATCTGCCAAAGACTGTTCCAGTCTTCTGGTACAATTTAGTTTTTTGCCCATAGCTTTTTTGAGGCTGCAAAATTTGGTCAGCCAGTGTGGTAAAATATTAATTGGCTGGACAAATCAGATGCCAAAAGGTGGCATTGATGCCTTCTGATGAGTAGTTGGTCGGAGATTTTGTTCCAACCATTTTCTGACTTTGATCGGAAATTTGATAACTGATTAACTCATGCAATCTTGGATTTTTAGACAAAGAAAGCAGAACCTCATATTAAAGTTGAAAGAATGCTTCCAAGATGCCAAACCCTCTATAAGTAAGCCAGCCTATAGTATAATTGGGTTGTTGCTGACAGATCTGGGCAGTGGAACTGGAGGTAGTATAGTACAGTAAACTAAGCTTTTGGTTGTAATGTTATCAGTAAACTAAATTTTGATTTTTCAGATGCTCTGCTTAATTTTCCATTCATGTGTATTAATTATTTTCTTTCCTCATGCCATCAGAATCCTGAAAGTGAGAATCTGCTGTGGCTAAGTGCCGATGGGAAAGGCAGTGCCACCCAACTAGTTTTTAAGGGTTAATCCTTACTAATATGGTAACAATAGTACAGTTCTGTTATTAGATGGGTGACCACTTTGCAGCAGTAAGTTCCACAATAAGGTTTTCACCACACATATTCCTGCCATATAATTCTGATTATATAACTGCATTGTTATTTGACACCCATACTATCACTTCATTTGGTGGGTAGAGGTGATGAACTGCTTCCTAATTTAAAATGGCACATTACATTTTTGGTTTATCTCCTTATTTTGCTCCCCACTTTGTCTCCAAGGAGCTGCAAAGCTCTTGTTTTTCTTATTTTAATACTGACTTCGGTCACACAAAAGGTACTTTAATATTAAAGTCCAATGCTAATCTCAAAAGTGACTACTTAAGAAAAGGAAAACCTTCTCAATAGATCAGTTCTCCATGTGTATTTAAAGCCATATCTGCTTAATTTACTGACTAGAAATATTCATTACTACTCACTCCTGTTAGCACTGCAGGCTATACAGGAAACATTTTCAGGAAATTAAGACAAGCAGTACCTCAAGAGTACAACTTTCCCTATGTATAGCAAGTTGATGAGCATGAGACATACTTTCGTTTCTCCCTACAGGCAGATAGCACCTTATTGCTGGTTTAAAATGCATGTCTGTTATCAATTGCCTTTTTTCAAGTTAGGCTTTCTGCAAGTAAGATACGCTCTTCTATAATCCACGTTGCAAAACGTGTCAGGAATAAACAATGTCTGTGAAGTCATCCCTCACTGACCAAGCAGGAGGTTGATGGAAGGTTCTTTAACTCATGGCACTCTTGCTGTATCTGTTGTTTAACTTTATGAGCCAAAGAACTGAAATGGCTGCTTTTTAATGCTTCCTCTGTGGTACAATAGTACCAGCTATGATTATTTCTCCCATTTTTTATGGAAAAATAAATCCTCCTTGCAATCTATAGTGCAGTGGAAGATGATTTAGCATCTAATGTATTTCTTTATCTACCTTTGAACAGAGGAAATAATTGTAAACCAAAATCCTAAAAATGTCCAAGATCAACAGAGCCATCATTGCTTTTTCTCAGCTGAAGAATACCTAGAATTCATTCAGGAGACAAACATCAAGGTGTTCTCTTCTGGGCATTAGACACATATCAGCCAGCTATCATGACAAATTTAGCTGGAAGTATGGATGGACAATATGAGGTCATAGGACCAAATTCTGCCCTATCTTCCATGGTCACAATTCCCTATTATTTTAAGTCAATAGAAGATGCACCCATTGAGGTCAGGACTGAATTTAGCCAAGACCATAGCCCTGTGTTTGATCGTAGAACTGCAGAAGCACCTTCCACTCTTACCATCCACAAACATTTAATATGAAGTGTGTGTGCACCTTCCTAGACCAGCACTGCTCCCCAACCAGATGCCTAAACAAGAGAAAGGGGGCAGCAAATGAATTGGACAGAGACATAGGGGGACTTGTTGATGTCATGTTTACTGATCTGACCCTGTGATCTTAATTATTATATCTAGCTGTCTTTCTGGAGAACAGAACATCAAATCATGAAGCCATGAGACGTGTGGTGACAGAGAATGGCTGGAATGCAATATTCAGAAATGGCCATTCATGATTTTCAAAGATAATTATTCTTCCAAGTTTTTACCATACTGTGCAGTAGAAGAGCAAGTCTGCTGTTCTGCAGCCTCTGTCCTGTAAATCTATATTTCCTCAATATTTTTAACTAGCACTGGTAATAACTCACCATTAGGAGTTTTTTGTTTTGTTTTTTCATGTTGCAGGTATTATGGATGAAGGTTATTTAGAGGAGAAGCATGGAGGTACTCAAACAACTGTACAATACAGCTCTATAGAGCATCTTATTACATAGGAACATACTTCATATTCAATATTTCTTCTTGATCATCCTACGTTGCTGCTGATCGTTTCTGGATGTGACAGCATGACTATTTTATTATAAATGCTCTGTTATCCTATATTGAAGAAAGAGTCAAAGCATATTTTGCTCAAAGGGAAACACTCAGTACAGATTCTAGACAAGGAGTGTGGAGCCTAGGATTTTAGGTGTATATCATGAACCAGGATTCTAGTTTACTGAGTAAAGGTCTGTTTTTGGCACAGTTCATCCAATCTGAACTTCCTGATTTAGTTTGATGTCATGTCAGGAAAAAAGCAAGTCAGAACAATACAAAATTACTAATGGCAGTGATAAAATTCTTCTTGGCTACTAGTGTAAAAGGTAAAATTGCAAAAAGATTCATAGACCACAAAATTAAGAATTAGCTTTAAGAAGATGCTGCCTTTTGCCATCCTATGTCAAGGAGAAGTAACGGAATTAAGGTCCAAGTTGTGGAGCATGAGGGCTAGACACCACATTTTAAATTTCTTCAATAAAGCTTACTGAAAACATGAGGTTTTATTGTCAGTTGCAGGATCTTCCTATCTAGAGATAGTACAGTTAATAACCCAGAGCAGAAAACCTATAATAAATCACGCCTATTATCTTAGGGTGTATAGTAATGTAAATTAAATGTATAATATATTTAAATACAGTACAGTGATCGTTTCTCACAGTACGGGGTTGAAATGACTGTCAGATTTAGGGCTGGAACGAAGTTAATACATTAACACCATATTTATGATAGAATACATTTGTCCCTCAGAAAAAGTGCTGACAGCAGTTTCTTTAACACCTGGGAACAGGAATTCAGTTTAAGAGAGAAGATGGACAGAGGGTGCAAACTCTGCATGGATTTTCCTCTTTTTGGACACTTAAGACTGTTTTTATTTAGAAAGACCAGATTGTTCAAACCTTACTCCCATTATACAGTAAACAGTCTCAGTGGCACTACTCACAGAATAAGGTACCATTCAGCATAAGGGTGAAAGAATTTAGCTCTCAAGCTGGTGTGACCTAAGGTTTAGTGAGGCCGGTTTGTAAATACTCAGACTAGAAATGACCAAGTTCTAGCTGTATGCCACAATACTATGTACCATCCTGAACTTATTTGAATCTGTCAGGGTGAATGTATTTATTCAAACGAGATGTGAGATTTAGTATGAATGAGCGCTGAGAAAGGATAAGTTAGCAGAGAGTGGCTAAAGCTATCAGGCATGCAGTTTAAAAACTTCAGCTAAATTTATTCTTTGTCAGCACCTGGAGTCTGCTGGCGGAATGACACAATGTGTTAAATTGGGCTAATTAGTCATTGAATCACACTGAGGAAATTTGTGGGGCCCAGATTCCAACACTAAAACAGCTTCGGAGGGAGACGGGATGAAGACTGTCCTTGGCTGACAGCACTGTTGCAATGAAATGGAGTATGGTTTGTAGAAAATCTATGTAGCGGATTCCTGAATCTTCATGAACCAGAGCCTTTACTGTTCAGGTTTTATAAAATGAAGTGAAATAAAAAAATCACTATGACGGTAAAACTCTAAATATTGGTGTAACATTATCTAATCCCATCACTGTAGTAATAATACCAGAAACAGTTGCCTTCTCCAGCAATCAAGAGTTTCCAGTAAAAGCCTAATGGTTTACAACATTTAGATCTGCTTCTGTACATTAGTAATTTATTGAAGCCAATTAAATTTATTCACTTCGTCTTCCAAGTGTTTTTCAGACATTTTTATGAGATAATGGGAGACTCAACAATTTGCACTTATATACCAATAAGCACCTTAGTGTAATCTTTTAATTCAGATTTTTTCAGGGGTCCAAGAACAACTCTGCCCATTTGCCTATAACAAGCTCATTTTTCCATCTGGATTCCCAATTTTCAGTCCATCTACCTGAGTAAGAAGGAGCAAGGGAAAAGGCGATGGTCACAATAAACAGGACTGGTGAGTCTTACATGATAAGCAAAGTTGAAATGTTACCTGGCTGTGTAACTGCACATTTATTTTCCATTCTTGGATCCCTGCTCAGAATAAATTTTGCTACAAAGCAAGAATTATTTTGGAAAATTATAAATGACCCTAATCGAGGCTGTGATGCTAAAAACTAAAACTTTTTCCCATGTAGCTTTCTCACTTGCCAAAAACAAAGTTCCATATTCCTTGTCACCGCAAGTTGCAGTCATATCACATCACATTCACCCTTCAGCAAGGTCTGCCTAGTTTACCAAGGTTTTTGTTGACTGAATGATATCAGGTAACAAAATGCAGTTATCTTGAAATGCACACCTGTTAGGCAGTCTAAGCATTGTGTGTGCGTATATATATTATTTTTCTCCAAAGATCACAAACTGTCCGAGGCATTTTTCTCTGATAAAGACGACAAGCTGAATGAGGTATCATCAGGCTCTGGAGATGCGTGATTGAAATCCATCTCTTCTAATTCAGGAGGTAAATCTGACAGCAGTGCCTATGTTAAAAAAAAAAATTTTAAATTAGTATTTGGACACATTTTTCAAATTTCATGTTAACTCATTAAGTACTTTGTATAGTAAAGGATCAGTTTTTATGATTTTTTCACTGATAATGGTGAAATTCCCAATACTAAAGAAGAAACAGAATGCTATCCAAAAATGATGTAACCACTGTACTATTGCCAGATAACAAGTTTACTGCTTGCAAGCACAGAGGAAAACAGTGATATCTCAGCTATAAAATGAAGACATAAGTAGTGATGGCAAATTACCATATTTCAAAATAGAAACTACCGTATCCTGAGATGCATACGGAGGAGACTATCCAACGGTGAACCTCCCACCATCAGTAGTTGAAGAGGGAAATTAATAATTTAATCTTTTCTTCTTGGGACACAAGAAAAATGCCTTAATATACTGGCAAGTGACTCCTTTCTACTCCTGCAGTGTCTGTTCATCACAGTGATATCTTTTCTATTGTAGTTCTTCCATTAACAGTTACACTTTTCTAGTTTGTATGATATATATTTATTTTAGATTTTCTTTGTACCTTAGAGTGAATACATTCAAGGACAAACTAAAGAAGTTTAGCCACTACATTTTTTTCCTGAATAAAGACATTTTTAGGATGATTATATTTTACAATATATATGCAGACTTGCTAATTGTTTCAGTTACAAGAAATACTACAAACCATACCCTTTGCCCACAAAGAAAAAGAAACTACATATATTGAAGGATTCCAGAATGTTTTCATGAAATTAGATCTGTTCTATGGTTTATATGCTGTAACAAATGAATAGCTTGGCTCTGCACTATTGATTTATAGGTGCGTCAAAAGCAGAAACTATAATTTTTTAAGAAATACTGACAGTTGGCTTATGTAAGATAAATGTCTGAACTTACTGTTTAAATTTGGAGTACTTATTTTTATTGTCAATATTTATATTAAAATAGCACCAGTTGGGATTGGGGCCCCATTGTGCTGGGATCTATACGAACACAGAAGAGACAATCCCTGCCTTGGAGGGCTTACAGTCTAAAGATTTGCAGACAGGTATTTTCTTGGTGCCTTGATAGCTCCAGATGTAGGTAATAGGTTATAGGTTATGAAGCCTTTGTAGATAACTGGCTCAAATCCATCCTTGAATGGTAATGATTACCTGTCATCGCCAACTGACAACTGCTTGCTGTTTTTACATGTAATAAATTGGTGGCCTCATTCTAGTCCCTAGTGAATGGGTATCATCTTGATAACTGATACTTGCATCCTTACTGGCAGTCTCTGTAGAAAAGCCAACATTAAATCAGCATGTAGAGATGATTCCTCCTGAACAAGGCAGACACACATTTGCAGAGCGATAGAGAGGAAACTTGCCCTGCTGCTGCCAGTGCTATTCCTGTTTTGTGAGTAAACTCATATCAGTTACCAGAATTGCCAATCTGGCACATTTCACAAATGGGAAATCAAGTGGGAAATGAAAATAAAAAGATAATATTTTAGGATTTACATTTTACTTTAGTCATTGTTTTTTGCAAAGCATATTCTGTTTATAAGATCATTTTTAAGACCACTTACTCCTAATCAACTTCTAGGTTACTGTGGATGCAGATTTAAATTAACTAATGTAAGTAATATTTGAGTTTTAAGATTACATGGTTTTCATATCACTTTATATCTGAAGTGATTTAGGAGCTTAAGTCCAATTGAAGTTCAAGTGTCAGCCTCTTTTGAGAATAGGACTTAAGCTCCTAAATCACTTCAGATCTTATGAAAATTCTACTAGAAATATAAAGTGATATGAAAACCATGTAATCTTAAAACTCAAATATTACTTACATTAGTTAATTTAAATCTGCATCCACAATAACCTAGAAGCTGAAGTCCCAATCTCAAAAGAGGCTGACACTTGAAATTCAATTGGACTTAAGCTCTTATGAAAATTTTACTCCATATCTTTAATTTCCAGAAGGCAGGTAGGTTGATTCCTTTTTCTGATTGTAAGTTTGACACAAATGTAAATATAAGGGTAACAGATTTAAAACGTGTACATAATTCTCTTTTAATATGCATCCAGATTTTTGCATCCTTCTGAAAGGAGCTGTACTGAATTGCACTGACTTCAAAAGCAGAAATGTCCAATGTTATTTCTAGTATAAAATTCATTTGAAAAATATGATTATTTTAATGCAAAATTACCCCAAGATTTAAAATGTTCAAGTAGGACAATTAATTACTACAGTATAATGAATATATAAAAAATGGAATATATAAGACCATCTCTACGGATCTGATCCTACATCATGTGAGTAAGCGATATGGGACTGGGCCGTATGTACAACGTCATTAGTAGTTTGCTGTAATTGACGTTTCAGTTTCATAGTTTGTGACATCTCCAGGACTCCAAATTAAGCTTTATTGTACATTGTCAGCTGTGCTCATTCCTTAAATTAAATACTGTAATAAACAAGGAGCATTATTACTTTAAAAGAAGTGATTATTAGAATGTATAAATTTAGCTTCAAAATGTTGCACTATTTTTTAACATCAAAAAATATGTAACAAGAAGAGATATTGGAGATTTGATATTTTTTGTACAGCAGTATTCATTTACTGTACGTGGACAATCCCCACAACTTACAGTTTGTGACTGGAAAGCTGAACAAGCATACACACACTCCTCAATCACTATTCAACCTGTGCACATAAGCCCTGATCCAACAAAGTATCACAGCATGTGCTTAAAGTGAAGTAATGTATTAAAATGTTTTGCTAGATTGGGGCCATAGTTCCACCTAACAAACTGAGGAGGAAAATGGTAATGTTTTTATGAATGACTAGAAGAAACCCCACTATCTTACTGGCATCACATTATGCATTACCACAGAATACCAGATCCTCAGCGGGTATATGTCTGCATTGACATCCTTGGAGACCACACCAGCTTACATCAGCTGAAGATCTGGCCTTCCGAAAGCTACTTGACACGGTACAAAAATAATGATTCCTCAGAGCAAACTAAGACTAAAGAGAGTAGTTAAGGCACTGGCAGGAATTGAGGAGATCTGGTTTTTATTCCTGGCTCTGCCACAGACTTCTCATGTAACCTTGGGCAAGTCACTTATTGGTCTGGGCCTCTGTTCCCTCACTGGAAAATGAAGATCATACTTTCACTCTCTTATCCTTTGCCTGTATTGTCTGTTTAGACTGCAAGATCTCAGGGGCAGGAACAGTCTTACTGTGGGGATGTCCACACTGCAATTAAACACCCGAGGTTGGCTCAGGTCGTGAGGCTGTAAAATTGCAGGGTAGACATTTGGGTTCAGGTTGGAGCCCGGGCTGTGGGACCCTCCCCCTCACAGAGTCCCACGAGTGTTTAATTGCAGTGTAGACATACCCTGTGTGTTCATACAGTGTCTATCACCATAGGGCCCCAATCTGAGTTGGGGCCTGTAAGCACTACCATAATATAAATAAGTCAGAAAATGACAAAAGACAAAGAAAAAAAAAAAAAGTCTGACATAGTTGCTGCCTACTTCTTAGACCTACCTGCTGCTGTTCTTTATCATCTGATTTGATAGCAAGTATCAAGCTCCTCGTGAATGTCTGTAGTTCAAAATATTTCTGTTTGTGAGTCTCCAATTCATTTTCAATGAACCTAACTTCTTCATTCTGAGGGGAAAAAATAGATATAATTCTCCAAATAAGAATTAGTATTGGATAAAGTTATGACATCAAATGTACCTATATTCAAATAAAAGGGAATAACAGTGAGTTTCTTATTGTTATGATAAAAGTAAAATAGGGTAAAATCAAATAATTCTAGAGAATAAAGATTCCCTGTGAAAGTATCATCATGGAAAAATTCCTCAGGGTTAGCATTGTCTGACCTTATTACTTTGGTTTGATAATTAGGCACTAAGACAGAACAAGGCATTTTTTATGAGGCTTTAGAAATTCACACAATTGGGGCATTCTAACTGGCTGTGAGTGATGTCATACTAGGCCTATAATGCCTAGTAAATGCATAGACCAAACCATTTCTTCTGATCCTATATAAACTCCATTTATTTATTTGGCATATGCAATCGACGATGTTCAAGGCACGAAGACCTCCAGGAAGAGGAGTCATTTTGCATATTAACTCCATGCATAATAGCAATCACACTACAGACAAAGCATTCAGGGGAATTATTGTACACCTCTAGAGCACTTTTAATAAGCACTGTCTTTTGGTCCCATAGAGGAGAATCTCACCTATCACCTTAAAGGAAGTTTCTACCTCTCTCCCTAGCAAAGATACTCTTGAAAATGTAAACCAACTGTGTGAGACAGACAGCAGCGAGGCGCCACTATTGCCGCAGGAAGCTTGAAATGGAAAGAGGTGAGGGAAAAATCCCTAAAATTCCCTAATTCCATGGCACCCAGAAACACATATGTTATGTGGAGTCAGCTAAGTTTGTACACCAAAGGATCACCTCAATAACCTTCCTCAAAATCTTAAGGTCAGCCATGTAAATAGTGATGCATTCAAGGTAATCTGTTTTGTTTGGAGAATGGGAAGGAAATTTTTTCAAAGGCCCGGCCAAAATACTAAAGCTTGTCTGCTTCTTAACTTTCTGAGGTTGGGTCTGAGCCAGACACTGCTCATTCAGACAGCTACTGAGCCACAAGTTGGATCCACTATTGCTGCTCCTGGCACCAATCCACCAGCTGCTCCAGTAGAGTACAAGGAGAAGAGCTGGGATCAAACTGGTGCTACACAGAGTGGAGGTCTTGAAGCCTGCCTCTCTTCCGCCATTGTTTGCCTGCCCATAGTTTGGGGATAGTATCGTAGATGTGATCACAGGATATGTGGGTGAGGTATTTATTAGTCCAATCACAGATATTACTTCATCCACCTTGTCTCTCACTGTACAGAGACAGTATTAGAGAGGAGTCTATAAACTGTTTTTCCCTACCAACCCTGACTCCTACCCAAGAAAAACCTCTTCTTTATCTGCTTCTGCACTAGTTAAGAGACACCAACCTACCTAATTCAAAAGCCAAAGAGTACTCATCCCTAACCAATAACCTAGCCCATCATTGGAAGGGACCTGCTCATAATTGCCAAATCATTCCACAGTCGATCTATTGCCACCAATGCCGATACAGGTGATGCCAATGATTCTTTGCACATTTAACTCCCCTTTCCATGCCTCCAATAGCTATTCCTTGGATAAGTGAAATCCAACCTAGGAAAGTAGTGGCTGGAAATTTTCATCATCTGATTGCTTAAAATAGCCTATATGAAATGAGCTGGTGGTTTCTCATTCCCAGTTTCCACTATCCACATCACCTCAGATACCACAGTGACAGGCACACTATAAATACCCAAATAGAAAAGAAAAACCACCACAACTGACATCCTCATTAACAGGCTCAACAAAACAGCAGTGTACTAGTCTCTTTCTCTCAAGATGGTCCCTTCATGTCAGATTTGTGGCATGCTGGTAAGGGAGTGTGGGGAAGTATTGACAGTGCCAACACGGTAGATAAACAAGAGGGCTTCAGCCAGCCATTTCTCAGCCATTCTATAAACAATGAACAACAAATATTATTGGATTTACAAAGCACAAGTTTCATATCTAGATGGCAAATCTCTTAAATCAAAAGTTCAGATTTAACTTCAGGTTCAGTAAGTACTTCAGCTAATTCCCACATACACTTTACTAGACTTACTGCACTGTATATATTCTAAGTTAACTTCTTGAACATAAAAATATAATTTCCCCTAGGTATTTCCCTTTGCAAAGATCAGGTTATGTGAAGATTATATGTAGTTAACTACCTGTGTTCGGTTTAGATTTTCAAGATTAAGAAAATGGTGTGTCTGCAAAAGGTGTCCAAATAATGGCGCTGAACACCAGTTTTCCACAGGATAACAACAGATAGCAATATGCACAAACTACAGCCAGTGCAAGATTTCTCCCATACATAGTCTTCAGCCCTCCTTGCCACATGTGCCTCAATTCTGTTCTGGAAGACTCAGTTTTAGGGATGAGAGGGGAATTTGGTCTCCATGCCAATTTAGCATTTTCTTTTTGCTGTGACTCCCAAGAGATTGCAACCCAAAGCTGACAGTTTTTGGGATATAGATTCACGTCTGCTAGAAACTGAACTGAGAACATCAAATTATTTTGCAACCATGTTTTTCTCTTCCTACATTTATTCATTGCCTAGATAAGAATTTCTGAATGCAAAGTTAATAATACTCCACACATACACACAAAGTGCTTTCACGGTTATGCTGTTCATTAAACTCCTGGGAGAAATATGTATAAAACTTCACAATATAGAGCACCTAGAAATAAAGAATTAATAATTAGCACTAGGAAGCTTGAATGCTAGTGCCATAATAGTGATGTTACAAAGTAATTCTTTCAACAAACACTGGACTTAACATTCCATTAAAATAAACACAGCAAAACATTATTATTTCAGTTAACATTACATGTTCTTTTCTTTGAAAAACATTTAAGCCTTCCTAAATTAAAGGAGTGTAGGTAAACTGCATACACTATATATTTCAACAACCAGACATGATTGTGTTTTTCTTATTGGACGGATAAAATGCAAATCAGAACTCAAAGTGGCTCTTTTTGATCTAATAATTTTTGAAGGCATATCCTAGTTATTTGGCTCAAACTGTAAATTAATTTGAAAAATCATCTTCTGTGAATGTATAAATGTGCATGTTTGCAGATTTGAGATGTGGAATTGTAGTTTGCTACAGATACCAGAATTTGTAGCTGTTTTGTACATTCCTCCTGTGCATAACTTATGATGAACAAATTATAAAGTACAACTATTCTAACAGCAAGAAATTAAGGAAATTGTGTTAGCACGATTTTATTTTTCCCTTTATTATTCAATATAAAAAGCCAAATTTCAAAATCATTTAAAATTAGGTCCACACATCTGTTCACATGATCATTTGGGCCTGCAATGATGCATATAAACCAATTCCTACAGAAACTTTCAGGTTTTCATGGTAACAAATGATTGCATGTGCAAATTTAGAAGTCTAGTTAAAAGGCATCTGAAAACTTTGCCAAAAGAGTGTGCAAAAAAGTTCTGCAGAATAGGCATTCATTTATTTTATTGTATTATTTTAAAAACCTGTGAGACTTAACAGTATGTTCTGGACATGAAAGTTTTGTGTACAGATTTGTTACAGACTGGCTATCATTTCACATTAATAAAACTTGTATTTCAGTTAAGCTTAAGTGATAACCAATTTCCCGTCTATGCCTAACAAGCAGGGATGAATTTTCAGCAGACCCAATCGTGGTTGATGTAGCTATTTTTGTGTACAAAACACATTTTCCATGAACAAAATGGACAGTTAAACATGCATTTGCCATTATGCAAGCCCTAATGCAACTGACAAACATTGTGAGCTGACTTTTAGAGGCTTGCCAAAGAGTTGGTCCTAACAATACATTTAATATAGTAGCTTAAAGAAAATATTCTCTTTTGGTAGGAAAATCAGCTTACTGGGATTTGTTACTGATGAAAGCTTGCCAGTCAGCTATTTACTCAGGGCTTTGGTCCAGTAAAAGCTAGCATGCATATTTATGCAGCAAACATGTGACCATGAAGACTAATAGTTTATGTCAAAACGTAATAAAAACAAACAAGATTCTGTAGGGCATGCTGTCACAACAAGCCATTCAGTTCAGTGACAAGTGACATTAAGAAAAGGTCATTCGCCATCCATATTCATCCTGCATTGCCCTTACCCGGAACACACTGCCCAGAGGATTCATTTTTGTGCCCCAAAGGGTATAGTCTGTTTTACTTTTTAAAATAATTTATTGTTTTAGAAACAGGTTCTATTCTAATAAAATCTGTATATTTTACAAACAAGGAAGTTACAAATTTGTCAGTTTCACACAGAAAACACAAAGCATAAAATGAAGCCATATAACAAACATATAACCTTTACAATTTTGGCAGAAGATCCTCAATGTCAGGGTATCCAGCATTTTTTTCATGTTCCTATTTCAAAGACAACTCTATATAGTCATTTTATAACCAGAATGGGCAGCAATGTTGTTATACTGTGGTCTACATTATTAAAGCCATTGCTTTCTCGGACCTGCCTGCTTTATTAGAGGACTCTAGCTGCTTTGTTGCCTCCCAATTCTGGCAGTATTAGGCTATATATTTAAAATAAAGCCCAAAAGAACAGACTCCTAGCACAAAGAAAGTTTGTATTTGATGAAAACGCAGATTTCTCTTAAAAAGATAAATGAAAAAGATGGTGTGTTTTAAATGCTAAATAAATTGCCTTGGTGTGAGACACCCACTGGAAGCTGCTAGAATCATAGTAATTTAGCTGCTATGAAGGACTGATGCTGCTGTTTCTTTCTGTATTCCTTTCATTTTGCAGAAACAAGGATCCAGTGGCTAAGAACCCACAAATAGATGATCGAGCTACTATCACAGCCTGAATGCTGGAACAGAGGCCTTCTTGTGGTTGGGGTGAATTCCACCCTTCCATGCTCCTCCTTGCAAAAAACCTGTTTGAGCTTTCTGTGTAAAGGGAACGTCTCTCTCAGCATTACAAGATCTCAATCACTTACCTTATAATCCAAAAGAGAGCTCATCTGATCCACTTCGGAATTACTAATCATATCACTTTCTTCATCATCTATAATTTCAATTTTCTGAAACAGAAGTGAAAGGTATTTCATTCAGAAAACTAAATTCTTGAATTTCTAGCTTACTAATAGAAGTCTCTACGTTACTCTACTATTAGACCTAAGAAACAATAATTGCACCTCTCAAATTATAATGGAAGGAAGAGTCCTAAGTGTATTTCTTTTGCCTATTTACAAATTATTTTGAATTTCTGAGCACCCATTAGATGGCGATCATGCACTCTGTTCATATGCAAAGCTCCAGGGAGGAAGCTACCTGAGGCAGTGTACACTCAAAGTTAGGACAATGTTGCCATGGTGACTCACTTTGTTTACTGTGGAGGAGCTAGCTGCTGCCATATTTGTGTTGATTAAATTGCATACTGCATTCTCCTTGCAGCCTGCACAGGTGGCCTTGGGGGAAAATTTATTTCTTCCACAGACTCTTTGTGGGAGATGTCATACCAGCCATGTGGAATGTTTATTCCTCTAGAATCAGAAGGCAAGACAGACACTATGATGAATGACTGCAAACCAAGGGATTTCCTACTGGCAAGTCTTGCCTGGTTTAATTCTTGCCCTTCTATAGTAAAATCTCTCTTTTTTAAAAAATGGTTCCTCGTCTAGTCTGTTTTAGGACTTTGGCAACAATATTGTGATAGCTCCAGGAATTGACCCAGTCTTTTTTGAGTAAAATGATCTGACAGGGATGGGACTCAAATTTCCTATGCCTCTTCTCCCTCTTCCAGCACCATTAGAAACAGAGAAATTAGTGGTAGGAAATTAGGGAGTTCAATTATATATTGTGAACGAAAAATACATTTGTCTCCACCTGTTGAAACTCTGAGTCTAGACGTATGGAGACTAAGAGAAGGGTCATCATCCAAGAGGAAGAACATCCTCCTTTTGTAAACATTCTAAGACAATAAACCTCTGTTAAGGTAAAGACAGGTTGAGAGTACATATAAGTGATTTATGGGTAGAGTCCAACTTGTGGGCAGACGGAGGTGTGTAGGTGAAGGGATTCCTTCCTGGACACCATATGATGTTTCCAGTGAAGGTATAAAGGGGACATGAGGACAGTAAGGAGATTTTGAGGGGATAGCAAATAGGGGGATTCCCCCTTTATTTCCTGCAGAAGTCTGCATTAGAAGAACTCCAGGCCTGATCATAGCAGTCCCTTCCAATGCTCCACCTCCCATAAGCATTTGGGGGCTTGCTGGGGCCCTCTAACATCTACTGCAGGTACTGGCATGTTCTTCGGGGCCAACCAACTCCTCCCACAACAAATCTCAGGAGACAGGTTCAGGTTCTAACAAGCTAAACTTGTTGTCCGATGAGCCTACATTGGATCTTCAGCCTTCTGAGGAGCCTCTATTGGTTCATCAGGGGGCTGGCTGACTTAATTCCCCCCCTCCGCCCCCCAACAGATCCTGATAACTATCTGAGCTCCAACCATCAATCCTGAAGCCAATATTCCTTGGTTTGTGGAATTCAGATTTGGGGAGGAGCAGGAAAGCTAAAATCCAGTTTATGACAGAAACTCAATTGTGACTAGGGTGACCAGATGTCCCGATTTTATAGGGACAGTCCCGATTTTTGGGTCTCTCTCTTATATAGGCTCCTATTACCCCCCAGCCCCTGTCCCGATTTTTCACACTTGCTGTCTGGTCACCCTAATTGTGACTTAACTATGGAGATCTCACATATCACTGATTCTAAGGTATTTAAATTTTACCATAAAAATTAACACATTTTCCCTAAATTCTATAACCTACTGCCCTTTTTATGTGTTTATTTTTATACCCTAATCATTTGAAAATGATCTAATTTAAACACTGTTCTATTAAACAGCAATAAAATTGGTTAAATTTATTATACCTTAGCTCACAGAGATTAAATACTGATTGAAACAGTAGAATAAAAGCCTGCCCTACACCATTATCTTCCTCACTGATCGCACCACCTTCAAAAGCCGAGAAATATACAGATTCAGTAATTTCAGTTTGCAGTTTATCTCCTTGATTTATTGGCAAGAATGCCAGCCTCCTATCACAAACTGATTTATATTCATTCCATCTGCTGGAAATCTAATTTAAATATGAATAAAAATAAAAACTACCTCATGGGCACTGTAAAAACCTATAAACGTGACATGCTTTGTTCTGTCATAACACACTTTCAATATCATTCTTCTCACCTCACTGAGTTTTTTCTCAAAAATATAACACATTGGAAAATACCACATAAGTGCTAAATACTGTCAAAATAAACATTTTTCAACATGAAATATGGTAGCAATACTGTATTGTGATTGAAAGAATTTATGTTTAACACAGGATTAACACTGGCCTTTTACATTCTTAATTAGATCTATGTTTGAAAAGTGTAAAACCCCCAATTTTTCACAGAATTAAGTAAAAACACTCAGACAAAAATCTTACTACTTGACAGAATTAAAAATAAATTGATAGTAAAAGTATATGAACCAAATTCATCAACAGCAGAAGTAAGGCTACCTCAGTGTAGTCAATGGAGTTGTACCTAATTACTCAATGGTGAATTTGTCCCTATATTGTCATGCAGTACACTGGGCTTTCCAAGACACAAAATTATTAAACACATTATAGTGAGGCATGTACCGAGGACGCTGGGGCATCTGGTCTCTGAGGTTCACAGAACATCTCAGGCTAGCTGTAACCAAATAAGGCATCAGTACTGGGAGGAGCTCCGTATGGCACCTCTGCAACCACACAGAAGTTCCTTGCTGGCTCAGGGCTTAACCATTCAACCTGAATTTAATTGTTTCAGGCCTAGCTAGTACACCAGAACTAAGCAGGACAAAACACTGTTTCAGCACTTCCACATGTCCCTATACACAGAGCATAACTCGACTGAAGTGACAATGTTCCAGAGCTGAGTAGAGTGGAAGAATTACTCAGGACTTCGGAGATGAGAAAGACTAGAATGTAGCAATGCAGTTACACTAAATAGCCTCCTAAAACACAAGATTTCTACTCATTAAATTATATGGAAAATATTTTTAATTTTTTGATTGAATATGCACAATTCTATCAATAACTGCTTATTTTTAGTATTCAAGTTATAAAACAGGGTTCTTTTTAACAGGACATGACGCTGAAATCTTCACTAACTTAGAAATACTGCCTTTGGAAGACAGTTTATACAGTAATAATTAAGAAGGTCTAATTGGTAGGATATGGAAAGTGTACATACCACATTATCTGCAGATAATGTATTTTGGTCCTCTTCTTTGTGACCAATTTCTTCATTTTGAATAACTTCACTGGTTTCTTCTGCAGAAATAAATGAGCTATTATATCTTCCTCGGAGTTCTAGCTTTAGTACCCTAATGCCCTTTTTATGGAATTCCTTTAAGATATATTTATGTGGTGATGTCTTCTTTGACTTCTAAGCCAAAGTTTATTTGTAATTAAGAAGATTGCATATAATTAATGTTTGACACAAACATTTCAAATCACATTTATACCAATCACTGCCTAAGACAGACAGACATTATTCTTGTCAGTTACTCTCCTACATTATACACCAATTTCTCACTGCTTATAGCTTCAGGCTTGGGTTTTGAAAGGAGCTTAAGGGAGTCTGGCACCCAACACCCACTGAATTTCAACAGGAGTTGGGTGTCAAACTTCCTAAAATCCCAGCCTAAAAGATTAGGGTACATATATGTGTGGGTTTGTCTGTCTGTGTATCTCACTCACATGCATGCATACACCCCCATATTGGTGCACTGGAACCACTAAGCCCTGGTCTACACTACAAAATTATTTCGGTATAACTACATCGCTCAGGGGTGTGAATAATCCACACCCCTGAGCAATGTAGTTATACCAACCTAAGCAGTGGTGTAGAAAGCGTTATGTCAGTGGAAGAGCTTCTCCCACCAACATAGCTACTGCCTCTCACGGAGGTGGAGATATTAAGCTGATGGGAAGGCTCTCTCCTGTCACCTTAGAATGTCTTCACCAGAAGCACTACAGCAGTGCAGCTGCGCCACTGCAAGTTTGTAGTGTAGACCTGCCCTGAAATTAATCCTGAAAACTGAAAAAAACAATACAGTGGGATCAGGATTTGGCCATACTGAAATCAGTGACAATACTCTCATTTATTTACTTAATCTCGTTTTTGACCTATGCTATTTATTTCCTCTCCACAGGGTTTCCCTCACACAAGGAGTACAGAATCTCCCCGCGCCCCCCCCCCTTTTTTTTTTTTTTGCCAAAGGTCCCCATTGTTCTAATCTAACACTGGGAATTTATATGGGCAGAGTTACATCTCTCAGAAGTGTGAAAAATCCACACCCCGGAGAGACATAGCTATGCCGACCTAACCCCCAGTGTAGACAGTGCTAGGTCAACAGAAGAATTTTTCCATCAACCTAGCTACCATGTCTTGGATTACCTATGCCAATGGCAGAACCCATGTGCCACTGCAGCGGGTTAAGTGTAGACATACCCTAAAACATTCTGCAGTTTGATTCTGTCCTCCTACACTTTTGATATCTTTCCAATTTTAACATCATCTACAAATCTAATCCTGGTTGAATTTACATCAAAGAATCTCTTGAAAAAGACATTAAATGGCACTTCTTTGTTTTGTTTAGTTGGGGCTTGTCGACACTTAGTATGTTGCAGCAGCACTTCAATGAAGATGTTACCTATGCTGATGGGAGGGGTTCTCCTGTCGGCGTAGGTAATCCACCCCCCTGAGAGGCGGTAACTAGGTCGATGGGCGATTCTCCTGTCAACCCAGCGCTGCCTACACCCAGAGTTAGGCTGGTTTAATGCATCGCTCATGGGTGTGGATTTTTCACATCCCTGAGCAAAGTAGTTATACCAACCTAATTTCTTAGTGTAGACCAGGGCTTGGTCCCAGTATCTCCGGAAATTCAAAGAGAATCCTGGCCAAGGCTATCACTAACAGGAAGGGCCACTGAATGAAGACTGACAGTTGCTTCAGCAATGTGATTAAAGAATCTCTTCCAACTACCTGGTAGTTTTCAACAATGCAGCGATCCACGGATTCCAGACTGAGAAACCACTGCAACAGATATTGATCTGAGGTTTCATGTTGTAATGCAATGACTGTATGCCTACATGTGTTTTAATGCTGGGAAATAATGTTATAGAAAAGGGGAAAGAGCCTAACTCATTAAACTACATAAGCAAAGCTACAGATTCAAGTACAGGAAATGTCATCTATAAGAGAAGGAACAATTTCTAGCTTTGTAATTATACCAAGCCACTTTCATCAAACACAGTATGTTAAAAACATAGGTCATATAAGTTAGCCTTTGATAGTTGCACAGGTTATTAATTAAGCAAATAGCTTAGTATATTTCAGAAAAGGATTAGACGTTAATATAAAACAAGAACAAACATCTGCAACAGTAATATTTAGAACAAAATTAGAAAGGTTATCAATCAATCACACTTCAGGGCACAAGCCAATTTCCAGCAATTCCACAATATCAGAAAGAAATCCTACCAACTGTTTTTATATTGTATACCGAGGTGTATTAGCAGGATTTCTTGCCTTTCTTGGTGGCATCTGGCTTGACTATTTTTAAACAGAACAGCTGATTGGATGGCTCCTTGGTTTGTACCTGCATGGCAATCCCTATATTCCCAGTTAATTCATACTGCTCTAATTGCAGAGACATACATTCACAGTAACTATGAATCTGTGCAAGGCAGCCGCTTCAGTTCAGGAAGCCGCATAGCTCCTTTGGGGCCCTGAATTACCCCAGGGTCATTGTGAAAAACAAGGGAGACATCTGTATTATTTTATATGAATAGGATATGTATCTCAGTTTTACCAGTTGGATATTTAATTGGCTCACAGACTTTTGTTGTTTTAACTCACTTCTCTGACTGCAATGTAGCATTAATATTTTGTTTTGATGAAGCTGTTTTGTGTCATTTCAATCGCCTGCTTGTCACAGGCTTCTGGAGAAAGTTCTTGCAGGTGCTGAAAGCAGTTGAGCCTGTCAATTTACCACTGGTGGTAAACAGTTGGGCTGCAGTCCAGAGATCTAGTCTAAGGGTGGTAGGACCAAATGGTTCCACCCAGAGAAGGGTGAAGGAAGCAAAAGCTGTCACCAGAGGGGTGCACATGAGGGGGGACTGAAAAAGGCTCTAAAGCGTAGCTTGCCCTGTAATCTCAACAGTCACCATTTGCTTAGTTTGACCAGTGAATCCAAATTTCCAGCATGAAGAACCAGTTCTTCAATTAGTGTAAATTGGCACAGCTCACTGACCTCAGAGCTGCACCAATTTACACCTAATGTGGATATAACTAACATAGTATGGACAAAAGTGCCAGTTAATGTTACTAGTGAACCCTAACATTTTCCATTTTCTGATTTTGATAAAGTATATACCCTTAATTTTGCATCAAGTTATGGTTTTGATTTTTGTTTTTTCATCAGCTACTTTTAAAGAGGAGCAGCCCTCACCAGCTTCATTCCACTTATTTCACCTACCTAGTTAGTTCTTTTACTTCTGGGGGAATTTTGAACCATTGCACGTGAGCATAATTCATGTGCCACGCATATATTATTTTTTTTGGCAGAAAATAGCTTCTCTAGAAAGAGATTGAAGTTCTGCCTTTTGCCCACTAGAGGGCGCTATGGTGCTAGCCCAGAGCAGCCTCAGCAGAAAATAACTTATGTTTGAAAGTTGATGCAGTTTGGCCTTTTTCCTACCAGAGGGCACTGTGGCGCTGGAACAGAGCCAGCGCTCCTGGCTAGCTAAGGAAGAGAAAGAGCCTGTAGTGCCTTCTTCACAGCACAGGGGTGAGGGAGGTGCAGGGCCACATGGGGATTGGGGGAGGGGGTGCCGGGCCACATGGGGATGCGGGGAGTGGCTGTCTGAATGGGAGTGGAGGGACACATTTGGGCAGGGGGTTCAAAGACACATGGGGGAGCAGGGACACAGAGACGGGGCAGATGTGCCTGACTGAATCGGAAAGGCTAGGGGTTAACCAGGATCTGCATGGGGGACGCTCCCTAACAAACCCTCCCTGTCCCCCCCCCCCCAAAAAAATCTGTTCCATACTTTTCCCACCCATAACCAACAACCCCAAGTTCACACCCAGGCTCCTTCCCAGCAATTACACTTCCCACTCCCTCAGCTCCTCTGTTACCCCTGACTCCACCAAGCCTTTGCACGGCTTCTGAGCAGTGCAGGAAATACAGTTCTGTATTGTAGTTTAAATGAATTATTACTCGGAGTTCTGTATTAATATGCCTAGTAAGGAATCTATTTGTCAAAAAACATTTCCTGAATCTTTTTCGTTGTCTCTATTGTTATAGACATACTTGCTGACGGGTATTTTGAAATAAATGACCAAAAATAACTGAAACTGGTGTGATTATATGGTGTTATTTTGACAAATAAAATATGCAGAATATTAAAATATTGTGTGCAGAATTTTTAATTTTTTGGTGCAGAATTCCCCCAGGAGTAGTTCTTTTCAACTCTCTGAATGTCCTTTTGGAACCTATAGTTGTATTTTCCAAAGAAGTTAAAAGGGTGATTACACAGCTCTGACAAAACAGCTGCTGTGTGTAATTCTGGACTACTTATCTTCTCCAGGAGTGTCAGCTCTTTTTTCAAACCCTCATTGATATAATTAGCCTCTCTCTCTCCTCTCATAAAGTCTTTATTATGGGTTTAGCAGACTGGAGACTCAAAGCTAAGTGACAGTCAGTGCCAATAGAAGAAATAATGTCTGCAACCCAATAATAAAACTGAAATAATCATTTTGGCATACAAATAGATTCCAGTTTTAAGGATGATCAGAGTCAAAGTCCACTACTATAACTAAGGTTTTAGTTGCAATTTAGTCCAACAGCTTTTCCACAGACTTGGGGAGGGTCTAATAAAATAGTTTACTTATTCTTAATGAATCCATTTTAATTTTCCATAAAGGTTCTCTTTACTGCCTCCTAACCTATTTTGAACTACTTTCTGGTTTGTGGCTGGTAGGAAAATAATCTTTATGTTGAATATAAAAATCTCTCATTTTTGTTACTAAGGAAATCCTGTGTTTGTCCATAGCTCCATAAGCTTTATTATAATCATATTCTCCTTGCCCGGATCCCTTACAGCTCTGTGTTCAGCTTCAAAAGGCCTCGCTCAATAAATATTGAGTCATCCTTCACTTTAAATGGCATAACATTCACTTTTTTTCTTTTAAATAAACATCCTACTGGACCAGTTCCTTCTCCCTCAGGCAAGTCAAGGATTCTCGTACTTTGGCATCTTCCTTGGATTTCAATCAGTTCTACCCAATTCTGTATCATCTTATTCTATTTATAGTTGAATTTGACAAAGACATCACAAGTTTGTTCCCAACAGTTCTTAATGTCTCTAACTCTTTCCTCTATAACATTCAAACAAATTGACAAGATCATATGTGGCATACAAAACTGCAACAGTGTGCACTAAAACAGACTTCCTTTTAGTTTAGCGAGCCCAGGGTTTATTGATCACTTCTAATCAGAAGCGCTGGGAGCAATTAGTTCAACTTTTGAAGCCAGTGAAACGTGCAAAGGTGACAGTTCATCTCCTTTAGGGCCCAGAGTTTTAATTTAAAAAAGTGGCACAGAAGACTGGGTTTGGTCATTCTATTCTGTGAGACAGAGCAAATGAGTTGATCGTCTAATTCCCATTTAACACTCAAACTCATGAAATTGCAGGGGTGGGAAAACAAATTCACACACACACACACACACACACACACACACTCTTTAGGTGCCCTCTAAACAGCCCAGTGCTACTGACTTTACTGCCTAATTCTCTGCATTGTTACCAGGCTGTTTAAAGAGGCTTTAATACTACTGTAGGTATGTTTGGACAGGACCTGTTTTGGTTGTGTTGTAACTCTAGTTAAACAACATGATTGTGTATTTGAGTTGATCTAGAGCAGGTATTCTCAACCTACTTGCAGCCCAATGAGCACACAGCTGTGGCCCATGTGACATTCTCAGGGCCGTAACTAGGGCGGAGCGGGAGCGGCACCCGCCCCAGGCACAGAGCCAGCAGGAGGGGAGTGCAAAAATGGGGCAGTGCAGGATTAGGCCCAGCGTCAGCCCCCTCCCTCAGGATTGGGCCCAGCAGCATTGGCAGGAGGCCCCCCAGACTCTGCAAGATTGCAGGTCCATTGACCCCCAGCTAGAGTAGGCTCCCCAGCACTAGGACCACAGTGGCAGGTGGGGAGGGCGGGCTGGGCAGCTGAGCTACTGCTGAGGTAGGAGACCAGCCTGCACAGAGAGGAGGATGCAGGGGGGTGCAGCCGGTGCATGGGGGACAGACTCTAGGTTGGGGACTGCTGGCTGGGGGCAGTCCCTGGATGGGGGGCTAGATACTAGGGCACAGTCCCTGAATGGGAAGGTTCAGTGCTGGGGGGCTGTCCTTGAGGGGGCTGGGTGGGGAACTGGATGAAGGAGGGGAGAGGCCCGGGGAGCGGGGGGGCGGTCGGCACTCAGCACTGGAGAAGGGGCGCGGTCTCTGGGGGGGGGGGCGCCATCTTTGCAGGCAGGCTCCGCAGCTGTGCTGCCAGCAACAGCGAGGAAGGGAGGGTGGCAATACACCATACCATGCCACGCTTACAGTAAATGAATTCATTTTAACAGTTAATGTTTTGACTTATTTTGCTAATTTAAAATGCTCTTGGTAAACATTTGCCAGTGTTGAAATGAAAGGTACTATATCAGTTTGAATCATACTGCTGTCATTAACAAATACTAAACCTTATTTTATTTTTTTTAGATCTACAAGTAGTATATATATATTGTGTGGATGTGGCCCACATAACACACAGAGAGCTGCATATGCGGCCCACAATGGTAAATAGGTTGAGAACCACTGATCAAGAGGAACTGACAGGTCTACTTATTTTAGTGTTTTAGAAAATAAATTGTTAAAGAGTGCTCAGAGCGCTGAATGGGTGCTCTTATTACAGTTTGTATAAATCTACATAATAGCTCAAAAACTTGCCTCCGCCACCTTGGCAAGGACAATGCCAAATGACTGTAATTTTAAAAATACTAGTTTGAGTTTCAGAAAGCTGTTCATTTCCTAGGTAAAAAAAGCAACTGTTTCAAACACTTCAGAATGTCCACACCAGAGAGGGATGAAAAGCACACAAATTGCAAAATATAATTAACAAAACAGTGCAATTGCAGTTTCAAATACCTTGTGAACTTCCTTCAGATAAGCAGATTGATACTTCATCATTCCTATCATTATCATCTCCCACTTCAGTAGCAGTTTCCTCTCCTGGAGTAAGTGCTGATTTAGCAACAGATTCAGGACGGTCACAGAAATCAGCAGGGCCTCCTCTAGGGGGTGGGACTTCAATCCCCATTAAACGATATTTTCGTCTTCGATTCCCAATCCAAGTCTTATAGAGAGAAATAAAAATGGATGATATCAGAAATAGTAACAAAAGTCACAGTCCTAAAACCATGAGTAATGAACATTTCTGTGTGACAAGGAGAGGGCAAGATACTTGGCCCAATTTTCCCTGCTCTACCACATGCCAGTGGAACAAAGCAGCCCAAAATATAGTGGAGCTGGCCACCTTGGGATTTCCCACAGCATATTGTAAATCCTCCAGTGGTATAGCTCTCTCTCATTCCCCTCCACAAAGAGGACATAGCCAGAGAAAACTGGGCAGAGCCAGAGCACCACTATGCTTTGGCTTTCCACTGTTGTAAGAATAGCCTTTAGGAGGAGTTGTCAGTGAAATTGCCCAGAGAGGTTGTGGAATCTCTATCATTGGAGATTTTTAAGAGCAGGTTAGATAAACACCTCTCAGGGATGGTCTAGATCAGGGGTGGGCAAACTACGGCCTGGAGGCCGCATCTGGCCCTTCAGACGTTTTAATCTGGCCCTCAAACTCCTGCTGGGGAGCGGGCTCCGGGGCTTGCCCGCTCCACGTGTCCCGTGGCTTCCCACGGCTCCCAGAAGCAGCAGCATGTCCCCTCTCTGGCTCCTATGCACAGAAGCAGCCAGGGGGCTCTGCACGGTACCCCTGCCTCAAGCGCTGCTCCTGCAGCTCCTATTGCCCAGCAACCGTGGCCAAAGGGAGCTGCAGGGGCGGTGCCTGCGGATGGGGCTGTGCGCAGAGCCACGCCTCCATGTAGGAGCCGGAGGGGGATATGCTGCTGCTTCTGGGAGCTGCTTGAGGTAAGTGCCGCCCCGAGCCTGCACCCCTGACACCCTCCAGCGCCCCAACCCTCTGCCCCAGCCCTGATCCCCCTCCCACCACCCAAACCCCTCGCTCCCACCCTCCTGCACCCCAGAGCCCGCACCCCCAGCCAGAGCCCTCACTCCCCCACCTGCACCTCAACCCCCTGCCCCAGCCCAGAGCCCCCCCCGTACCCTGAACTCATTTCTGGCCCCACCTCAGAGCTTGCACCCCCAGCCAGAGCCCTCACTCCCTCCACATCTCAACCCCCAATTTTGTGAGCATTCATGGCCCGCCATACAATTTCCATACCCAGATGTGGCCCTCGGGCCAAAAAGTTTGCCCACCCCAGTCTAGATAATACTTAGTCCTGCCTTGAGTGCAGGGCACTGAACTAGATGACCTCTCAAGGTCCCTTTGAGTCCTATGATTCTATGTGTGTTGAGAGCAACCTTTAGGCCACTCCAAACTATGCAGGAACCTGGGCAGTCTCAGGGTCAAGTAATCTTAAAGGTGACTTAAAATCAGACAACACAACCTTACATTCCTTTCACATAATCCAAGCCCTGGTCTACACTACAGGGTTAGGTCGAATTTAGCTGCGTTAGGTCGATTTTATATATTTTATATAGAGCTACACAAGCAACTCCATTCTGTCGACCTAAAAGGCTCTTAAAATTGATTGCTGTACTCCTCCCCAGCGAGGGGAGTAGCGCTACAATCGACCTTGCTGGGTCGAATTTGGGGTAGTGCAGACGCAAATCAACGTTATTGGCCTCTGGGAGCTATCCCAGAGTGCTCCAATGGGACCGCTCTGGACAGCACTTTCAATTCCAATGCACTAGCTACATACACAGGAAAGGCCCCGGGAACTTTTGAATTTCATTTCCTGTTTGGTCAGCGTGGCGAGCTCAGCAGCACAGGTGACCATGCAGTCCTCACAGAATCGTAAGCAAGCTCCAGCATGGAGCGAATGGGAGACACTGGATCTGATTGTTGTATGGGGAGAAGAATCTGTGCAGGCAGAACTCCGATCAAAAAGAAGAAATGCTAATATATATGCCAAAATCGCACAGGGCATGATGGACAGAGGCTACAACAGGGACACACAACAGTGCCACGTGAAAGTCAAGGAGCTCAGGCAAACCTACCAAAAGACAAAGGAGGCAAACAGTCACTCTGGGTCAGAGCCCCATACATGTTGCTTCTATGATCAGCTGCATGGCATTCTACGGGGGGATCCTACCACTACCCCACCACTGTCCGTGGACACTTGCAAGGGGGGAGTCTCACACAACACGGAGGAGGATTTTGTGGATGAGGAAGAGGAGGAGGAGGAGGAGAATGTGCAGCAGGCAAGCGGTGAATCCATTCTCCCCGGCAGCCAGGACCTTTTCATCACCCTGGAGCCAATACCCTCCCAAGGTGGGATCCCCGAACCTGAAGGTGGAGAAGGCCCCTCTGGTGAGTGCACATTTGTAACTACAGTACAGGGTTTAAAAGCAATAGTGTTTAATGTTTGATTTGCCCTGAAGACTTGGGATGCATTCGTGGCCAGTACAGCTACTGGAAAAGTCTGTTAATGTGTCTGGGGATGGAGCGGGAATCCTCCAGGGACATCTCCATGAAGCTCTCCTGGAGGTACTCTGAAAGCTTTTGCAGAAGGTTTCTGGGGAGGGCTGCCTTATTTCGTCCTCCACGGTAGGACACTTTACCACACCAAGCCAGTAGCAAGTAGTCTGGAATCATTGCAGCACAAAGCATGGCAGCGAATGGTCCTGCGTTTTGGTCACATTGAAGCAACATTCGGTCTATATCTTTCTGTGTTAGCCTCAGGAGAGTGATATCATTCCTGGTCACCTGTTTGAAATAGGGGAATTTTTGTAAGGGAACAGTAAAAGGATCCCATTCATGCTGGGCTGTTTGTGTTTGGCTAAAAGGGATCATCCCTGAGACTATCCACACGGCGGGGAGAGAGGTGAAGGGATCATCTCAAATAGCCACGCGGCAGGGTGGGAGGAGGAGTGTGCTGCACATCCACCCGAAAACCACAGCTCCTCCTTTTAAATGGCAAACCCAACCGGCATTGCTTGCTATGGGAAAGGAGGGCGCCGCAATTTGAAAACATTCCCACATGTTATGAAGGCGTTAGAAGCCAAATCCGCATACCCTTTGGCTTACCATGGCTGCCTGGAAACCGAATTCTGTTGCCCAGCCGTGTGTGATGTGTCACCATACCAACAGGCACTCAATATAAAAGGCAAAATGCAATCTTGTACCTAAAGCACATGTGCTGTCTGCTGTGAATTGCTTGATTCACTGTGAAAGAGTCTCACTTTTGTTCTCAGAAATGTGTCATCTTAAATTTTACCCTCCCTTTTTATCCCCCCACAGGTGCAAATGTTTCTATGCTCCCCCTATCATCTCTGTCCGAGGTTATCGCAGATTAGAAGGCGAAAAAAACCGCACTCGTGATTACATGTTTTCCGAGCTCATGCAGTCCTCCCGCACTGATAGGGCACAGCTGAATGCATGGAGGCATTCAGTGGCAGAGTCTAGGAAAGCATTAAGTGAGTGCGATGAGACGAGGCAGGATGCAATGCTGAGGCTAATGGGGGAGCAAACGGACATGCTCAGGCATCTGGTGGAGCTGCAGGAAAGCCAACAAGAGCACAGACCGCCACTGCATCCACTGTACAACTGCTTGCCCTCCTCCCCAAGTTCCATGTTCTCCTCACCCAGACGCCCAAGAACACGGGGGGAGGCTCCGGGCACCCAGCCACTGCACTCCAGAGGATGGCCCAAGCAACAGAAGGCTGTCATTCAAACAGTTTTGATTTATAGTGTGGCTACAATAAGCAATGTGGCCTTGTCCTTCCCTCCTCCCCAACCCCACCCTACCCCACTTGGGATACCTTATCAGTCATCTCCCTTTTTTTTTTTAATTAAGAATGCATGGTTTCAAAACAATAGTGACTTTATTTCCTTTGCCAGCTGTGATTGAAGGAGGGAGGTTGCTTGGCTTACAGGGAGTTAAAATCAACAAAGAATGCGGGTTTACATCAAGGAGAAACACACACAACTGTCACACCGTAGCCTGGCCAGTCATGAAACTGGTTTTCAAAGCCTCTCAAATGCGCAGCGCGCCTACCTGTGCTCTTCTAATCGCCCTGGTGTCTGGCTGTTCAAAATTGGCAGCCAGGCGATTTGCCTCAACCTCCCGCCCTGCCATAAACGTCTCCCCCTTACTCTCTCAGATATTATGGAGCACACAGCAAGCAGTAATAACAATGGGAATATTGGTTGCGCTGAGGTCTAACCTAGTTAGCAAACAGCGCCAGCGAGCTTTTAAACATCCAAAGGCACATTCTACCACCACTCTGCACTTCCTCAGCCTATAGTTGAACTGTTCCTTACTCCTGTCCAGGGTGCCTGTGTATGGCTTCATGAGCCATGGGAACAAGGGGTAGGCTGGGTCTCCAAGGATAACTATTGGCATTTCAACATCCCCAACAGTCATTTTCTGATCTGGGAAGTAAATCCCTTCCTGCAGCTGCTCAAATCGGAGTTCCTAAAGATGTGAGCGTCATGCACCTTTCCCGGCCATCCCACTTTGACGTTAGTGAAACGTCCTTTATGATCCACCAGTGCTTGCAACACCATTGAGAAGTACTCCTTGCGGTTTATGTACTGGTTGGCAAGGTGGTCCGATGCCAAGATAGGGATATGCGTTCCGTCTATCGCCCCACCACAGTTAGGGAAACCCATTGTAGCAAAGCCATCCACTATGACCTACACATTTCCCAGAGTCACTACTCTTGATAGCAGAACGTCAGTGATTACATTGGCTACTTGAATCACAGCAGTCCCCACAGTAGATTTGCCCACTCCAAACTGATTCCCGACTAACCGGTAGCAGTCAGGCGTTGCAAGCTTCCACAGTGATATCGCCACTCGCTTCTCAACCGTCATGTCAGCTCTCATCTTGGTACTCCTGCGCTTCAGGGCGGGGGAAAGCAACTCACAGAGTTCCAGGAAAGTGGCCTTACACATGTGAAAGTTTCGCAGCCACTGGGAATCATCCCATACCTGCAACACTACGCCATCCCACCAGTCTCTGCTTGTTTGCCGGGCCCAGAATCGGCGTTCCACTGTATCAACCAGCCCCACTTCTGCCATGATGTCCCAATTGCCACAGCCCGTACTTTCAGGAACGTCTGTGTCCATGTCCTCATCACAATTGTCCTTGTGGTACCGTCTCTTAGCCAGGTTCTGCACATACTGCAGTATAATGCACACGGTGTTTACAATGCTCGCAACAACAGCGGTGAGCTGAGCGAGTTCCATGCTTGCTGTGCTATGGTGTCTGCACAGCTAACCCAGGCAAAAAGGCGCGAAATGATTGTCTGCAGTTGCTTTCACGGAGGGAGAGAAGGAGGGGAGAGTGACGACATGTACCCAAAACCATCTGCGACAATGTTTTTGCCCCATCAGGCATTGGGAGCTTAATCCATAATTCCAATGGACAGCGGAGACTACGAGAACTGTGGGATAGCTTCCCACAGTGCACCACTCCGTGAGTCCATGCTAGCCATGGTAGTGAGGACACACTCCGCCAACTTAATGCACTTAGTGGGGACATACACAATCAACTGTATAAAATTGATTTCTAAAAATCGACTTCTATAAAATCGACCTAATTTCATAGTGTAGACATACCCCAAGTCACCACACCTCTCAGCAGATAAAGATTTACACTTAAAAGTATACAAGTATGACCAGATAGATGGTAAGAGACATGCTTATTCTTTTTCCTAAATTACATACAAAAACATTAAAAGAACATTATTAAGATTGCAAAGTTAAGCATTCAAAATTTAAAAATGCCAAAATTAAGGTTGCCCGTGGCTTCTTGTCTGATCTGTCTCTTCCCTCCCCACCCACATTGGCTCTCAGACTCAGTCTCTGACCCAGGCTCTGCATCCAATGTTGGTCATCCCTTTACAACCCCTCCCTATCTCAATGTCTCAGCCAGTCTCAGTCTTTCTTCCCACTTAATCTCCCATCACCTCCATTCCTCCCCAAACTGGTTCCTCATCCCAGTCTCATTGCCCAACCAGTCCCAGCTTCTCCTCGAGCTCACAGTCTTGGTCTCCACATCCAGCCAGTCCCTGTTTCTTGCCTCTCCAGTCCCAGTCTCAACCAAATTTCTTATTCCAATCCACTCCACTCCTCTTCTTCCCCTCCAAAATCTGGCTTGTTGTTTCCTCTGTATTCAAATCAGACAACTTCTTCCTCCATGCTACCTGGGTGTTATCAGGGGAGTCACTGAAAGCACAGGAGACACAAGGTCTCTGGGATTAGTTCCCATGCCCAGCTCCATCCTGACTTTGGGATGGCACAGGCAGAGTCTGGTCAGATGTATGAGCTGTGAGGGAATGGAGCACGCTCAGCTGCTTTGTGTGGAAGGCACAGGCAGAGTCTGGTCAGCACTAGGAGCTGAGAGGCACTGTAACATGATCAGTGAAGATAGAATCTTCAGATATTTTTAGCAGCTATAATCAAGAAGTCTCTAATGAACATGTGCAATTGGGATTTACTTCAAAGGTTTATTATTTGTCCAAAATCGGGCAGATTTTCACAGAGATGGAAAAGGCACATCCCATGATAAATTTCAAGTCCTGGCTCCAAAGCATGGGGGTACTAAAGCATAAAAAAAAAAAGTTGCCAGAATTTTTTAACATTGTTTTGCCAATGTATTTTTCCTTGCCTCATTCTCAGAAACAGCTCAACTGTTTTGGCTGAAATAAAAAAAAAAATAAATAAAAATAGAAAAAACCTGAAGAAGACACCCAGCATGGAAAATTTGAGCCCAAAGTGTTAAAGTTTTACGAAGATATAAGACCCTATTTTCAGTTTCTTATAATGCAAAGTGTCCGGCAACTTTAATAACAGACAGGGATACCAGCTTTACCTACAAGACTATGCCATGCTGTGTGTAGCTTTTTTCAAAATTAATTACCTTTGAAACAAAACTACTTTAAAAAGTTAAAATTGTTTACTCTTCACATTGTTTCTGATGATCCCTTGCTCTTGGATAATATGACCCTTCCCCTAATCTACATTTTCATAATAAAGAACGTACAATAGTTCCAAAAATGGGCAAATTAGAGCATTTTAAACACAGTGAGTATAATTTGAAGTTAAGGATTTTCTCATAAAATAATTTGCCATATCTTTAACTTCCTTACGCTTATGGCAGCAATGCATGGTGCTAACTACTGTAGGGTTTCTGCAACATTACCACAATTTATCTTTCCTTTATTTAAGAGTGAGTCTGCCTCTTTATTCCCGATCACAGTGAATTACTGAAAAAAATCCAGCAAGAAGTTATTGGAACATATGGACAAGGCAGATTGTTTATTTTTCTTTTTGATGTGTCATTTCTGCTTTCAAAATTCTGCCAAAATAGAACCGTGCATTCACTACTGTACGTTGAACATGCCCCTTGAAATACATGTATCTACTTCTGTGGAATCCAAACTTAAAATTAGAAAAGAAAATATATGCCATGTATTTACAGGCTTTCCTATAGCAAACACCACTCTATAATGAATATTTTGGAGCAGTGCATTGAGAAATGCACCTAAATATATACATTTCTCTTTTCCATAAACCAATTGGCTTCACCCCAAGGAGGAATACTGATCTAAAAAACATATTCTAATTGAATTTCTTCATTATACTATCTCCTTGAAAAACTCAAATCAACACTCTACAAAGAATGCAAACTTTAATTACTTACAAAACCCCTTTGTCATGCATCTGTCCTCTATTCCTCAAATTATTTCTGATTATGAAATTGTGCAAAGAAGGTTTTTTTTTTTCCTAGTCATCAGCCTTGTGCTCCCAAGACATTCAGATGTCTAAGAGCCCAGGTCATCACCATGAAAGCTCTTCTAATGTAAAACACTGAACTTTGGCATGAATGAATAAATTAGTCAAGAGAAGGAGGATTAAAAACAAACAAACTTCTAATTAGACTCAAAAAGCTAGGTAATTAATCAAAAAAGAAATTAAAGAAGTATTGGACAATTTAATGAGGCTTTGGTACAGAGTTCACGTGTCTGAGAATACCACAAAATAACCAGCATTGCTTCTGGTGCCTTGAAAATCCATGAAAGGCCATCTGGGGGTGTCAAAACATATGTAAGATTAATGTACAGCCTGCAGTCACTCTATGTGACCACAATCCCTTTGGAAGCACTGGAGCCAGGGGACAAACTAAACCATTGAACCTGAAAGGACTAAATCTGATGGAATTTGATGGTGCACAGGGGTGAAATGTCATTCTTATGTGAGAAAGAAAAAGCAATAGATTTTCCTCATATTCTTTGCACTAAAGAATTCTAATTATATATGGGACCATGCTTATAGATCACGTATGTGTGCATTTCCAGAACAACATTTCTTGTTGGGGACAAATCATTAAGAAAAAATGATCCCCCTTAAAAACCTACTGCTAGGGGGTAAAGCTGTGGGGAGGGGAACTGAATAAAATTAAAACAAAGTAAAATGAAAAAAAAGACATAAAATGTGAAAATTGTGTACGTACATTGAACCATTAATTTTGATCACACTTCTTCACAAACTGAAAGAACATAGGGAATATTTGTTTTAGTTTCATGTAACTATACCTGAGTGCTATGATGCAAGTTTGGTACTTACTTTTTTGAAACAATGTAACCAATTAAATTATTAATTCATTGATTACAGGAATTACTCCCAAATAAAATCTTTGTTAGCCAATAGTTAAGGCTGAGAAGTACTACTCTAAACAATGTGCTCAATGAAAACAATATTTTAAGAAACAAACACGCAGTCACCAGCTAAGGTTAAACACACAGTTCTGACACCCGACTTAAATGAAGGCATAGACCGCAAATCTGTGTCTGTTAAACAATCTTAAAAAAAATCTCTACCCTTGCAGTGCTGCCAGCCTCCAATCTTTCATGATTTGTGCCTTTCATAGCTAGGCCCTGTTCCTGAAAAAACCTCTAAATGATAACTTCTGTTGTTCTGATATGAAGGACATTTGAAAAGGGCTTTCAGAAGTTTGCTGGTTATGGTGAAAGTTTTCTTCCATTTTAAAATGTCCATGTATTGACCCAGTAGCAATACCACGTCAATTGCCTTATCTCCTTTTAAATTTGGAGAGTGGTGTACTGTTAGGCCTAGAAGATTTATACACATAGGAACACTAGGTCTGTGCTGAAAAATACTTGTAATTGTCACATCAATTATACTGGTGTTTACATATCACAGCACCTTCAAAACCCTAACACATATAGACACATTTTTTTGATGAGGAAGAGGGACTGATAGCCATCTCAGTCCTACTGGTACAATCAGGAATTGGTAAAATATACATTCTTTTGTTTATGGTTGTAAAGTAGAGCAGAGTTTGCTCAACTGTTGTATGATTAAGAGCAGTGCATTCCAGATGATGTTACCCCAAAAACAGATTTAGGGTACCCCTAGAATAGCTCACCTACTAACCAATCTGTTTTCCTGACATATGGGTCTCCAGGGTGGCTAAGGAAATACCTGGAGGACACAGACACAGGCTTCTGATAAATGACTGACACAAAGACAGTGTTCTTTTCAAAACAAGGCACCTTTTTATTGGTGCAAATAATAATCCCTAATACAATAATAATCTAAAACACAAATGTCTTATAGCAAGTTAAAGAACACCCCAAACCATATTGCCTTACAGTTGAGATGATCCTAAGTGATGCGCCCTGCTTACGGTGATCAGTTTTTCAGAGGTTGCTGACAGCAGTTTTAAATGTTCTTTAAATCTTACATATATACATTCTCTTTACAAATAGCACAACACAAACACACATCTTTATTAACCCAAGCGCACACATACACACAGTTACTCACTACACTAGATTATCCTATAATATTGTCTGACAGACTTACTCCACGCTTGCTGAGTGTTTCTCCTGAACTCTCTGTCTGCTTCCCTCTGCTGCTGTGTTGTTTTTACTTCTTCTCCCACTGCTGCTGGACCAGGCAGGATACTCTGCTGTTGCTGTCAACAGACTGCTCAGGCAAGCTTTGCTCTTCTTCTCTATCCTTCTTGCCTGTCAGCTCCTACTCTCTCCTCCTATCAGCCCACTGACACGCTGACTATCCTGCCAGAACTTTTTAGACACCTTTGATAATATCTTACAGGAAGATCTTTACTGCACATGCTCACTGCCAACATTCCATCCATGCTCACTGCCAGTTCTATTTTTAGCATGCAGCTGTTGTTTACCTCAGGGTTATGATCTGCTGACCTTTCCCCTACTTTGGTTTTTCCACCAATTCTATGTTGTTTACCTCAGCCGACCTTTCCCCTACTTTTGAAGTATCATGTAGGGTGACCAGATGTCCCGATTTTATAGGGACAGTCCTGATATTCTGGGCTTTGTCTTATATAAGCTCCTATTATCCCCTATCCCGATTTTTCACACTTGCTATCTGGTCACCCTAGTGTCATGTAGCCTGCAGTTTCCAATGGTGGAGTGACTCTTGCTTATTCAAAAGGAGGTCAGGAATACAAAATGGAATCTGGGAAATTTCTCTGGTATCAATGTGATTACTACTGATGGGATTAAGTTGTTTGTCTTGACTATATAGGGACAAGGGTGAGGCAAGAAGTGGCTTTCTTCCATCCAGACCCATCTTTTACAGTCAGTGTACTGCTGCCCAATTACAAATGCCATAGATGGTAGTCAAATACACTAGACAATTTCTATTATTGAACATGCTCTTCTTATGAACACAAGGCCTGATGCTGAAAGCAAAACCACACAGCCAGACCCCTGCACCCATACAATACTCCACTGAGTTCAATTCACAGGCATCCTGCGGCATATTATGACTTGCAGAACTGAGGGATCAAAGGGCTTAACCCATCATACTCTATCCAAGATGTCCTATTAAATAAATAATTGGGCCCATAATGCCTAAAAAAAATATTGATTTACTAATCTCCAAAGCAGTGGTTCTTAACCTGGGGTGCACACACCCCCTGGGGGTGCGAGATGCCCTTTCTGGGGGTGCGAGACATGCCAGATTTTTTTAGAAGGTAAATCATCGAAAACACAAATTAAGCACAGGCACGTAAGTACAACTACTTTGTTTCATCAAACCTACGTATTTATTAACATTATACATTTTTTAACAATTACTGGAATATACAAACAAAAAATACATCTAGGTTTAAAGAACTGACCTACTTCAACGATTTTTGATAAGGGGTGCGAGAACATATTTTGAGAACCAAAGGGGTGGCGGCTGCAGTAAAGGTTAAGAACCACTGCTCCAAAGAGTGCAGTACCATGCTCAGTATCTGATCATTTCCATATACCAGCGTAAAACACCAAATATTTGAGAAAGGATAATACCTTTGCAGTAGCCTAAATCCCAGCGTATTATGTATTACCTGTCCCTCTTTTAGCACCTCCAGGCTCAAAAAAATCCCAACACTATTAAATGTGAATGTAGAGAGCTGTCTCAGTAATTAACCTTTCAAAAATGAATTAATGTTCATGACTATATTTTTCAGTTCTAATGTTTTCTATTTTAACAAGTACTGGTCCGTACTTAATATGACACTAGAGTGCCTCCAAGGGCACAAAGGGATTTAAGTAAATTTACATAAAAGGAAATAAAAATGTTTTGGTCACATAATGGTAAAAAGCCTTTAATCCAAAAATTCAAGAATTACAACAAATGAAACATTCCTTTAAATGCTTGTGTATATTTCAATTTATTACTGATATGATGAAAATTTCATGCACGCCCCCCCCACAGTTTATAAACAACTATAAACACTACTTAACTAAATAATAAATATTTTCATTATTGTGGTGCTTAGTAGAGCTCCTAAAGAAAGATGATGAAACATCAAGTTAACTAAAATGAAAGATCATCATACAGTTAGCTTGGACTCAAGATAAAAAAAATAATCCTGTGACTAACACCTACTTGTCAGAACCATGAAAAGTGAAGGTCAAAGTAACTTGTCACGTCCATCTTCCTGCTAATAAAAGACTGTTCTCTACACTATATTGTCCTGCATTTTTCTCCAATTACTCTCAAACAGTCAGGCAAAAGAACTTCCACCACTTGGTTTGGCAAACTAGTTCAATATTTGTAAACTGTTCCAACTGCGCTCCCCCTTAGTCATCACACAGCCAAACAAAACACATTACATTTTTTTGAACTTTTCTCAGAAGTCAATTCCTCTATCCCTAATTGCTCTAAATTCCTCCCAACTTTCTATTAGTCAGGGCTCAGAATTCTAGGCTTTACTTTAGGCAGAGTCTCATTAGTATTGAATGAAGAGATTATCACTTTCCTAAACCATGGGCATGATGCATCTGTATAAACTCTACCCATATGTGACCACCATGTTGATCACAATTCTGCAGCTCTGCCTTCTGCTGTAGTATCCAGATTTCAAGTTCAAGGTAGAACAGATCCTGAAATCCAGATATTTTAGAATACCCCCAGGACTGCAATCTTCTCTACACCTCTGGAACATCTGTCCACTGTGTCCAGTATCATTTTAGTATTTTCTTCAGTTACATTGCATGGCTCTCTAAAATGATCAACCACATCAACACTGTATTCATTTTTCTTCCCTAAGGAAATCATTGATGACTATGTGGACTACTAAATGGAAATTCCCCAGCATCCCTCAGGATATCCTTTGCCCTCTTTGTCACATCTTATCCTGGTTCCTACAAAGTATTTCCCCCCGCCCATTTTGATCAATTTTTTTCACGTAATTTTTATTTTACACCAAAAGCATTCTCTTATCCCTAGAGGCACTTCGTATTTTAGTCCCATCATAATTGCTAGTTCTTTTCAATCTTCTGGGATACTCCTGCTCATTTAAAATCTTATATAAATTCCACTCTAAATGGAATGTCAAATGTTTTGTAAAGCTGCTCTTGCTGATGATCAATAAAAAAAAAAACCTCACCTGAGGGCTTTTATCTATATATAGACTGGTGAAAGAGCAAGAGTACATCTTAACAGGCCATTCATTATTTAATATGTGAAATATATTTCTGGCTACCTCATGCAATTTTAAAAGGTTTTTTATCTATGCTATTTTTGCTTCTGAAACAAGATAACGGAGAGACTGTACATTTCTTACCCGCACTATTTCACAGTCAACATTTAATTCTGCAGCAACAGCTTCAATTTTTTCTCTGCAGACTGAGCCCAGGCTGGTCATGCCATTGTCCCAGTATTTCTTGAGAGTGGCTAAATCTCGGTCACTAAACTGCGTGCGGTCCTGTAGCTGTAAAACAAGAAGTTATGATTATAACAAGATATAAAAAAAGGCTTTCAGGTGATAACTGCCTTGTTCACAAACGAAGTACTTTGGAATTACAAAACCAAAAATCACTTCATGGCCTTCCATTTCCTTAGCTTTTCTCTTCTTTAAATTCTCTCATATTGGTTTCCCTGAAGATGTCAATTTTTCAATCTATTAGATTGGCACAGAGTTCTCTGGGATTCATCTCTGTCGGTGGTTTTAGAACCAATGGAAGTTTTAAATGTGTTAGCATTGTTTAATTCCACCTTATTTGATTTGCTTTATTTCACTTTTATAAGGTTTCATGAGTAATCATGGGGTATTTTTTGCTTCAGCTGTTTACTTTCTCTTCACCCCATTATGCGTATTATTCCTTGGGGGCGGAGCAAGTTGCCTCTTTTTTTTTTTTTTTTTTTCCAGAACCCTTTTATCTTACTGAAACCTACAATACATGCATAATTCAAAGGATTCCAAGTCCCCTAAAGGGAATCCTTTTATGTTTATACGGTAGGCTCTGGAGTTTAAATTGTTTTCACTATTTTATTTATGATTTACCAAATGTGTTTTGATAAAACTGCACGTGATAGTTGACAACAGATATAAACAAGGACACTGGAAAATGATTTCGAGGTTACCTGCCATTTCCTTGATTTGTATGGTTGTGTATTGAAAATGTATGTATGTTGTACTGCACTGCAAGTAAAACCATTAGCTCCAGTAACACTTGTTAGTCCAACTATCTTAATCATTGTTTCCACTTCCTCACGCCAACAAATAGATTTGCCACCTCTTCCTGCAAAGAATCCATAGAGACAGCTACTTTTGAAGTCTACATAAAGAGATAGCAGAAACACATCTGCAGATGCTTAGTTACTTATTATTTACATCAATTACTGGAATTATATATTTGAAACCAAGATTTCTATGTCAGAGGAGAAGAGAATTTTCAAATAAAAAGCTATTAAAACATTAATTTTAAAATGAGTCATCAAAATTAGTGGAACCAAAATTATCACTAAGATTTTTGATAGAATCCAATATTGTCATCTGCCTCTTTAGTTATAAGTCTCTGCTGTTTTCTCCCTTTTCAAATAAATGCTTAACGAGTCATTAAAAGAACTTCAGCGCTAAATTAATATAAAATAGGTGTGCCAAAATATAGTCTGTTTTCTAGAAAAATAATGTCCTGTTTAGAGTGATTATGTAATTCAGCATATGTGTAGTGTAGTATTAACAAATTATATTCACTACCAAAAAATACTCCAAATACTCCCTTGCTATGTACAGTTTCATCCATCTAGGTACAGTCAATTCAGAACCTTTCTTCACAATCTACCACTCAGAAGTGAAAGGGAAGAGGAAAGCCAACTTCCCAATGGACTCTGTTCTGAGACTGAGGGCTCTGCAAATATCTGAACTGTTCCATTTTTTCCCTATGGACTTAATTTGAGCAAAATGACAGAGTAGATACTTCCAAGCCCATTGATCAAATACCCCCTTTTTATACCTAGTAAGATGGGGTGTTTTGGGCTTCTACAAATGACTGGAGGTGTTCTGCCTCATTCTGCCTGCCTGGAACTGTGGGAGGATAAGGGGCAGCCCAGTGACTGAAGGAAGGGAAGGATCTGCTGAAAGTAAGAGGAGGTGCATGATGGAAGACATTTAAGAATGTTTCAGGAAAAACATGGGGACATATAGACAGCTCATAGCTCAGCGGTTGTCAAACTTTTGTATTGGTGACCTCTTCTCACACAGCAAGTCTCTGAGTGTGATGACCCCGCCCCCCGTAAATTAAAAACACATTTTTTATATTTAATATTATAAATGCTGGAGGTGAAGCAGGTTTGGGGGTGGAGGCTGACAGATCACAACCCCCCAAGTAATAACCACATGACCCCCTGAAGGGTCATGACCCCCAGCTTGAGAACCCCAGTCATAGCTAGTTCAACTTCTACGCTGATTTTTTTTAAAAACCTTGATGGTAAAGTAGTACTGCATCTGCTCCTGGGGATACCATAAGAACCACTGCTGCAGCTACTTGCCACTCAGGCAGTTCTACATGGTCTTTGCCTGAGAGTTGGCCGACAGCAGAGGAGAGGGAACCAGGATTTGTGGATTGTCTTCTAAGTGATTGGACCCTCTGGGCTGCTGGAGAAAAATCCCTGGGAGCAAACCATGCAGCTGTCTTTCAATGTAAGGATTCAGTTCATGGTCATGAACTGATACCACTTCACTTTCTCCCCTATACTGTTGTTACTTGGGGGTAGAGAAGAGGGAAGCCACTACTGTATCTCAAAGAGGAGGGTGGAGGTAAAGGAAAACCTCCAGGAGTTAAATTAACCATTCCAAGTTGTAGCAAGGCTCAAAGTCCAGTTTAGATATCTGGTTCCCAATGTTTCACAATATTCTAGGAAGACAGTTCTCTTGCTGCAAGGAAACAGAGCAATATGGCAGTTTTTTCAAGGTGAAGGTGCTAAAACACAACCACTGCCAGACACGTCAGGTTCTGTCGCTAAAATTAAACCACCTAACAGTATATACCTACAACCTTATGCCAGCATTCTATTACCCATAAGAACATAAGAATGGCCCTACTGGGTCAGACCAAAGGTCCATCTAGCCCTGTGGCCAATGCCAGGTGCCCCAGAGGGAATGAACAGAACAGGTAATCATCAAGTGATCCATCCCCTGTCGTCCATTCCCAGCTTCTGGCAAACAGAGGCTAGGGACACCATTCCTGCCCATCCTGGCTAATAACCACTGATGGACCTATCCTCCATAAATTTATCTAGTTCTTTTTTGAACCCTATTATAGTCTTGGCCTTCACAACATCCTCTGGCAAGGAGTTCCACAGGTTGACCACCAACACAACACATAGCTAGACCAAACATCCACTACTAACAGTGTTAGCGGCGGTTAATTTTGCAATGAGGTGTGTGGTGTGGAGAATTGGGGGCAGAGTTAAAGTTGCAGTGTACAGTAAATTGTGAGAACAGTAGGATGATTCCGGGGGGAGGGAGAAGAGAGAAAGTATAGAGGGTAAGTTCTGTTAAGAAACCTAACTTTTCATTTCCTCGCTTTTGTGGGTTTGAGCCAGGTAGGTTATGTGTGTAGCAACCCTAACTACTTACAATGGTGGTTTGTGTTTTAAAATATGAAGGAATTAAGTAGGGAGTGTTAACTCTCTTTCCCTGGATAACTTGTGACAGACGTTAATAGTGTGTTTTCCCTCTGACAAATTAAGAAATACTGAAGTAGCAATTCAGCCCAAGTACCGAATCTTGTTTTAATTTTTTTACATTAATAAACAGAATATTTTAAAGTGATGAATGTATCTGTGGCACTGACATTTCCCACAGCGCGTTTAAAAAAAAAGCCCTGCTGTTGTGACCACAATAGTAGAGATGGGCAAGCCAAATAAGACTCCAGTCTGCCTTGAGCAGAGTGCTTGGCTGTGTGTCAATGAAAGAGGAATAGTAAAGACAGACAAGTGAGAGAGAACATTTTGGCATTACTTCCTGGGGGCCACAATGACCTCACACTTGTCTATTGCCTGTCCTTCAGTGCTTATACTTGAACAGCCAATGCCATCTCCTTTTGCCCTACCCAGATGTACAGTGACCCTTTCTAGCTAGATAAGCACTCTGCATGATGTGTTAGCAATCTCCTAGAATTGTTTTTATAGAATTTTTATTAGAGAAATCAAATTACTGTAGTTTGCTCCCTGTCACTGTTAAGCACCACAGACAACAGAAACAAAGTACCTAGTAGGCCGCTGCATGTGGGGGGGGGGGGGGGAGTCTGAACGGACTTGATCAAAGAAAATATGTCTTAAAGTAAAACTGTGGGAAACGTCCTTTGGCAACATCCCTACAGAAACCTTGTTTTTCCCCCACTTACTGCTGCCATGCAGAAGAAATTTAAGACAGTTTTAGTTTTACCTCCTTGTCAGAAAAAAACTCTAGTCTTTAAGATGCCACTAGCCATATAACATTTTGCTTCATTTACATGTCAAATCAGGTATTTTAAATTGCTACAGTACATCTCCTTCAAGAGCAAGTATAAGGAAAAGCATGCTGATATATCTTCTAGGCAGAAGTAGGGGGGACAAGTTTCTTCACCTGACAACCAAAATAGGAAATAAAAATCACTCTAAGGATTCCAGATAGCACAGGCAAATCTGAGGGTGGAGGGAAAGAAATATATTTACACACAAGACAGTACTCAGATAGAAAATGGTTCTTACTAGGAAAGTTTTACATCACAATGGAAATACACATGTTTCTCTCAAAACCTTGAAAGGGGAAGCCTCATCACAAGACCCTAGAACCCCAGTTCTAGCAAGACCTTTGCATCTGCAAGCCATCTCTTGCTTCTCTTCTGCTTTAACTTCTGTTTCCTCCTCCTACATCTCTGTCACTTTTTGGTCCAAGTCTTTGCTTTATACTTCCAGGTATCAAATGATGGCTAAATATTTATCCCCTGTAATTAAATTTATCAATTTTGTTATCCATATTCTGAAAAGCAGATTGTGAGACAGTTTGCTGGTGAAAAGCTTCAAAATTAGCTTCAAAAAGCAGTCCTAGTGAGCAAACTGAGTCAACAACTCTGCCAGACCCTGCGTTATACGCTGCTTATACCAGGGGTTCTCAACCTTTTTCTTTCGGCGGCCCACTCAACATGCTATAAAAACTCCATGGCCCACCTGTGCCACAACAACTGTTTTTCTGCATATAAAAGCCAGGGCCAGCATTAGGGGGTAGCAAACAGGGCAGTTGCTTGGGGCCCCACACCACAGGGCGCCCCCACAAAGCTATATTGCTCAGGCTTTGGCTTCCACCCCGAGTGACGAGGTTCAGGGCCCTGGGCTTCAGACCCATGCTGCGGGGCATCGGCTTTCTGCCCTGGGCCCCAGTGAGTCTACCACTGGCCCTTTTTGGCAAACCCCCTGAAACTTGCTCGCGCCCCCCCCGGGGGCCCCGGACCCCTGGTTGAGAACCACTGGCTTATACAATGGCCTTGTGTGTGTAAAGACAACATTTTTTGTAAGAAATGATCCAGTTTGCATATTATGGGCACTGCTGGCATTCAGCCAAGTGTCACAGAATACTCACAACATATCTAAAAGTTTTGGCGCAAAACTAATACCTAAAGTTGGTAAGATCCATTAAATTTCAATGGCACTTTCCTACCATGTTACTGTCTTTTGAGCACTGACTCTGACTTCCCAACTTTTATGCATTTGTTGAAGATGTTTCAGAGCAAATGTACCAAAGCTATACAGGATTAGTATAACTTCATTTTAAATACTCAAGTTATTAAATAAAATCAATATTAAATAATTAGAATTTTTAAATAGTGTAATTACTTCTGGATATTATATGTTGGTAGCTTCCATAAAAGGAGATGTTTACACCTAAAAAATACCATTTACCCAAGTTGGTTTCTTTAAAGTAGGCTGAATTTGCATTTATTGCCTCTGAAATTCACTGTAATAAACCATATTAAAAACCTCCACCTCACTAAAATATTCAATTCTTTCTTTTACCCAAAACGTACATATGATAATCCAGAATTACCTTCCTATTCTTTAAAGATACAATCTACTTCATTCTGATGTACAGATCAAACCTATATCCTGAGAAATGAAAGACTCAATTGAACAATTTTATGAAGTTTCTATTAGGAATCTATAATTCATTAATTTTGTCTCATTGTATTTGCCATGATAACAAGATGGCTTTTATAGAAGTTATGTCTTCTTTCATGAAAATCTGAAATTTGATCAGTAGCAGAGGCAAGACTTGATTTAATTTAAATTAATGAAATTGCTTAAAAACAAATACCCTCTCTGCCCCTCATAAACTCTATCACTGAGACTTAGAGGGGAAAAACAAATACTTTAATAAAACATTTTATTAGTGCATGCAGATTATCAATCTCAAAACCTACTAAAATAGTCTTATTTCAATGTACTTTTTTACTCATTTCAGACAACCGAATAATACAATGTACCTGTGTTTTTATCCATTATTTCTTCTTGATTTTAGGACACATAACCCTACATGTTCTCATGTTGAATCTTTAAATACTCCATAAATTATATTTAACCATAGTAACAGAAGTTACTGCCTGTTTCTTTATAAAAGGGATAGCTCAACTTCTGGCCATATGTATTACTCAAACTTATCAAATTCAATTTTTACTTTATTTCATTCCAGAAGTCAGAATGCCCTCCCTTTTTAAACACAGGAGACATACTGACCCATTAGCGCTATGCCAGATTAGCTTCATTATTACACATTCACAAAAACCTAACAGCCTTGTTCCAAGTGTTTGGATTAAAAATCTACATCCTTTACAGGATTCCTGTAATGGATAGCTATATCTGGAGAACAGATCTATAATTCTGTACTACACTCAGAGGTGAAAGTAAGCCGGTACGCCCCGGTACGGCATACCAGCAAGAGCCGGTTTGCCGTAGCAGGGGCTGGAACCCCGGCCCTTTAAATTGCCACCAGAGCCCCACTGCTGGAGCCCTGGGGTAGGGCTGCGGGGCTCTGGGGGCTATTTAAAAAGTCCGGGGCTCCCGCTGCTTCTATCGCCTCGGCCCTTTAAATAGCTGTTGGAGCCCCACCGCCACTACTCCAGGGTTCCGGCGGCTATTTAAAGGGCTGGAACTGTAGAAGCAGTGGGAGCCCTGAGCCCTTTAAATAGCCCCCAGAGCCCAGGGGTAGCGGGGGGCTCCAGGGGCTATTTAAAGGGCCTGGGGCTACAGCTGCCTCTGCCGCCCTGGTCCTTTAAATAGCCGCGGGGGGGCGGGGAGGGGGGAGGGGAGATCGACTTACCTTACAGGGTGGGCTGGGGCTGGGGCTGGCTCTGACTCCCTCAGCCACGCCCCTTCCGGACTTACTTTCACCCCTGACTACACTTCTCCCTCAGAAGCCATCATACACTCCAGTCCCCATTAATAGGTAAATTAGTGGGGACACTCCACCCGACCCTCACTATGAAAGTGTGGGTGTGGGAGTGCATTTTATTTTTAGAAATGGAGTTACTGGTTAACAACCACCACAAACAACTTCAGCGTGTGGGGTAGGAGATTGTCCACTTAGAATCCACACATACCTAGGGGAGCACATTGGACTAAGCGGCTACTAGGTCTTGACTCTCCCTAGAGTTACATAAAACCTAAAAGCTTATAGAACCTATAAGGTGGCAGTTGAGCAGCCTCTGATGAGATTGGAACCTGATAGGTGGGAGAGGCATGCAAGAAGTCTGGGGACAGCCTGGAACAATAGGTCAAAAATAGTTGTGAACTGCCTATCTTCATTTAAGAGTGTTGATATACTGCCAACTATTTCACTGATGATTTTAGAACAGGGGTGGGCAAACTATGGCCTGCGGGCCACATCCGGCCCATCAGACCTTTTAATCCGGCCCTCGAGCTCCCGCTGGGGAGCAGAGTTGGGAGCTTTCCCCACTCCAGTGCTCCTGCACCCCAAACCCCTCATCCCCACCCCAGTCTGCACCCCCAGCCGGAACCCTCATTCTCCCTGTGCGCCCCAATCCCCTGCCCTAGCTGTCCCTCCATACAATTTCCATACAGAGATGTGGCCCTCAGGCCAAAAAGTTTGCCCACCCCTGTTTTAGGATAAGCATTCAACCAGGATACTCATCTCCTAGTCTCAGGGCTGGTCTACACACAGTTTTTGCACTGATTTGGCTATACTGGCTTAGAAACCAAGCCAATGCAGTTATATCAATATAAAAGTGTTATCTAGCCCTAACAATAAACACTTTTATATTTATAGAACTGCATCCATACTAGGTCATTACACCAATGTAACTGTATGAATTTCTAATCCAACATAGTTAAATCAGTGCCAAAAAAAAAAAAAAAAAAAAAGGAGGTACTGTCTATAAACAAACTGCCTCCCGGGCTTCTTGAAGGCTATAACTGCCAATTGCCCCACTACAGAGTTTCCAAACCCATCAACTTCCACCCCCATCTGCCAACCCCATAACTATAATTCAGTTATGTGTTTTCAATACAAAAATTTGCAAGATACTGAATGCTGAAAGTTCAAAGTCAAAGTAAAGTAAATACTAAAAAAAGCAGGTTGGGGAAATAATGAGGGACTCTATAGAGATGTATAGGAATCTTCGAGGAGGAAAGAAGAGTTAATAAGTGATCCAAAGATTACAGCAAAGAACCATAAACCCGGAGAATCCTAACAGTAATTCAAAATATATATCAACCATTGTGACATTCTATTCAGGTTCATACATGGCACTCATTGCTGTGCAAACATAAAAACCTTCTCCTACTGTTGTTCTTCAAGGTGTTTTGCATGTGTCCATTACATTAAGTGTGTGTACATCCCATGCACCTGTGCCAGAGGGTTTCACCTTGCAATACGCAAAGGGGCAGCCATGCCTTCACCCTGGTGTTACTCATGCACCAAGTTGAGACTATTAAGGGGCAGAGCTGCCCTGTGCGTCCTTCAGTTCCTTCGTACCGGACTTTTAGATGATAGACTCCGCTGTATTGCAGAAGGAGGGTGGGTCAGGTAACGGACACATGCAACACATCTCAAGGGTGACAGGTACACCAAGATGAGTAACTGTTTTTTCTTCTTCGAGTAACTGCATATGTCCATTACACCAGATGACTCCCAAGCAGTTTCTGGGGGAGCTAGGAGTCTTAGGCCTGGTCTACACTAGGAGTTTATGTCGAATTTAGCGCCGTTACATCGAATTAACTCTGCACCCGTCCACACCACGAAGCTATTTAGTTCGACATAGAGGTCTCTTAAATTCGACTTCTGTACTCCTCCCCAACGAGGGGAGTAGCGCTAAATTCGACATGGCCATGTCGAATTAGGCTAGGTGTGGATGGAAATCGACGCTAATAGCTCCAGGAGCTATCCCACAGTGCACCACTCTGTTGACGCTCTGGACAGCAGTCCGAGCTCGGATGCTCTGACCAGCCACACAGGAAAAGCCCCGGGAAAATTTGAATTCCTTTTCCTGTCTGGGCAGTTTGAATCTCATTTCCTGTTTGGACATCATGGCGAGCTCAGCAGCACTGGCAACAATGCAGAGCTCTCCAGCAGAGATGGCCGTGCAATCTCAGAATAGAAAGAGGGCTCCAGCATGGACTGATCGGGAAGTCTTGGATCTGATCGCTGTGTGGGGCGATGAGTCCGTGCTTTCTGAGCTGCGCTCCAAAAGACGGAATGCAAAGATCTATGAGAAGATCTCTAAAGCCATGGCAGAGAGAGGATACAGCCGGGATGCAACGCAGTGCCGCGTGAAAATCAAGGAGTTGAGACAAGGCTACCAGAAGACCAAAGAGGCAAACGGACGCTCCGGATCCCAGCCCCAGACATCCCGTTTCTACGAGGCACTGCATTCCATCCTAGGTGCGGCCGCCACCACTACCCCACCACTGACCGTGGACTCTGAGGATGGGATATTGTTGACGGCCGGTTCCTCGGACATGTTAGCGGACGGGGAAGATGAGGAAGGAGATGAGGAGGACGAGGCAGTCGACAGCGCTTACAACGCTGATTTCCCTGACAGACAGGATCTCTTCATCACCCTTACAGAGATCCCCTACCAACCGTCCCCAGCCGTTAACCCGGACACAGAATCAGGGGAAGGATCAGCCAGTAAGTGTTTTAAGCATGTAAACATTTATTTTTAACAGAACAGGAATATTAACAATGGGTTTTTCATGATTACTTTGCCCTAGGCGCTTAACTGTTCACTCCCTGGCAGTGCAACTACTGAAAAAAATCTAACAATGTCCGGTTTAGCATGATTGTTCTGCCCAAGCCGCTCTACCGTTTAGGCCCTGCCAGTTCAGCTACAGTAAAATCCGGTCTATATGTCCGGGGATAGAGCTGAAATCCTCTATGGACATCACCACGAAGCTCTCCTGGAGGTAATTGGAAAGCCTTTGCATCAGGTTCCTGGGGAGAGCGGCCTTATTGGGTCCTCCGTAGTAGGAAACATTGCCGCGCCAGGAGACAAGCAAGTACTCCAGGATCATTGCCCTGCAGAGCATGGCAGCATACGGCCCTGGTCTTTGCAGGCTTTCCCGAAGCATCCTTTCTTTTTCCGTCTCGGAAATCCTCATCAGAGTGATGTCGCTCATGATGACCTGCTTTGAATTAGGTAGGGGAATGTTAGTATTGGGACTGCTTGCCTGTTCCTTTACAGAAATGTAACCGGCGGTTTACAGCCACGCGGTGGAGGCGGGAGAGGGGCAGCATACAGGGAGATCTTTCCCTGGGACAGCCGTGAGGGGGTGGGACAGGGGCAGAGTTCATGCTTGCCGGATTGCTGGCAGCAGGGACTGGCATTGCTTTCAATGTGAAAGGAGGCCAGTGCAACTATCAAAGTTTTAAGCAGCCACAAGTCTACGGCTTACCATGTCGGCCTGCTACACAAATTCCGGTGCCCCGCTTCTCTGATCTGCACTGCAAGACCCCAGGCACTGAATGCGAAGGCCGAAAATTCGACCTTGTCCTGAGTGCGCATGTGATAGGTGCTGTGCATGGTCTTGTTCACAGAGAAAGACTATGTTCTTTGTTCACAACTAAATTTATCTTTCTGAGGAATTCACTCCCTTTTTCCCATTCCCACAGCTGCGACTGTCTCACAACCTAGCCTGGCATCACACTCCCAGAGGCTAGCGCAGATTAGGCGTAGGAAGAAGAGGACACGGGAGGACATGTTCTCGGAACTTATGGGCTGCTCCCGAGCCCAGGCAGCCCAGCAGACACAGTGGAGGGAGAACTTGTCCCAAATGCACCGATCACACATGGAACGGGAGGAGAGGTGGCGGCAGGAAGACCAGCAGGCGACTCAAACGCTGCTTGGACTAATGAGGGAGCAAACGGACACGCTCCGGCGCCTTGTGGATGTTCTGTAGGACCGGAGGCAGGAGGACAGAGCCCCGCTGCAGTCTATCTGTAACCGCCCTCCCCCGCCACCAAGTCCCATACCCCCCTCACCCAAAGTCCAAAGAAGGAGGGGCGGCAGAGTCCGTGAAAACTCTCACTCCACCCCTGTAGACTGCTCTAGTACTAGAAGGCTCTCATTCCCCAAAATTTGACAAGTCCTTTCCTTCCCGCCTCACCCAAGCCCCCGTCCCAGTTTCACCCCCCAGTTTCATGTGTAGTTGCTAATAAAAAATACGTTTCTGTTAATTACTGTTTCCATCATGTTCTTTAGAGGAGAGTCTGTCTGAAGGAGGTTGGTAATTGGACAGGACAGCAGCAGGGCACACACACATTGCAGTCACTAGTTACCCTGGTCAGTCTGGGAGGTGGTTTTAGTGTTCTGTGGGGGGTGCTCTGTGACTTTGTGGCGGGGGAGGGCAGTTAAAGATCTTATGCAGCAGTCCTTATCCTGGATCACAGAGCCACGCAGCAGGGGATCTGTAACCGTCCTCCCCCTGCCACAAAGTCACATAGCCCCCCCACACACAGAGTCCCAAACAGGAGGGGTGGCAGGCTCCGTTGAAACCACCAGTCCACCACTGCGGAGCCTGTCATTCCTGGAGTTTAGAAGCGTCATTTGCATCACTACACTACACCCGCTCCCCACCACAGTCTGCGTCCCAGGTTCAACACTTTCCCACGAAAACAGTAATAAAGAAAACGGTGTTCATTAACAAAATTCAAGTGATTTTATTTTTAAACGTGTGTTGGAAGGGGGGGAACGGGGTATGTAACTGGAGAGGATACTGAACATTTAGTGGGTAAAGAAACGGGGGCAGGTTCAGCTTCTCTGTACACAAACTGAAAAGTCACAGGTTACCCTGCTCACTCAGGAACCTAGCTTTCAAAGCCTCCCGGATGCACAGCGCGTCCCGCTGGGCTCTTCTAATCGCACGGCTGTCTGGCTGGGCGTAATCAGCAGCCAGGCTATTTGCCTCAACCTCCCACCCCGCCATAAAGGTCTCCCCCTTGCTCCCACAGAGATTGTGGAGCACACAGCAAGCTGCAATAACAATGGGGATATTGGTTTCGCTGAGATCACAGCGAGTCAGTAAGCTTCTCCATCTCCCCTTGAGACGGCCAAAAGCACACTCCACCACCATTCTGCACTTGCTCAGCCGGTAGTTGAAGAGTTCTTTTTCAGTGTCCAGGGCGCCAGTATAGGGCTTCATGAGCCATGGCATTAGCGGGTAGGCTGGGTCCCCGAGGATGACTATAGGCATCTCCACATCCCCAAGAGTTACTTTCTGGTCAGGGAAGTAAATACCTTCCTGCAGCCGTCTAAACAGACCTGAGTTCCTGAAAACACGAGCGTCATGAACCTTGCCCGGCCATCCGACGTTGATGTTTGTAAACCGTCCCCTATGGTCCACCAGTGCTTGCAGCACCATTGAAAAGTAGCCCTTTCTGTTAATGTACTGGCTGGCCTGGTGGTCCGGTCCCAGGATAGGGATGTGAGTTCCATCTATAGCCCCACCGCAGTTTGGGAATCCTATCGCGGCGAAGCCATCTATGATGACCTGCGCGTTTCCCAGGGTCACTACCTTTGAGAGCAGTACCTCAACGATTGTGTTGGCTACTTGCATCACAACAACCCCCACGGTAGATTTGCCCACGCCAAAGTGGTTCGCAACTGACCGGTAGCTGTCTGGCGTCGCAAGCTTCCAGAGGGCTATGGCTACTCGCTTCTGGACAGTCAGGGCTGCTCGCATCCGGGTGTCATTGCGCTTCAGGGCAGAGGACAGCAACTCACAAAGTTCCATGAAAGTCCCCTTCCGCATGCGAAAGTTTCGCAGCCACTGTGATTCATCCCAGACCTGCAGCACTATGCGGTCCCACCAGTCCGTGCTTGTTTCCCGGGCCCAGAATCGCCGTTCCACAACATCCACATGACCCATTGCCACCGTGATGTCCTCAGTGCTGGGTCCCGTGCTTTCTGACAGGTCTGTGCTACTCTCAGACTTCAGGTCCTCACCGCGGTGCCGTAGCCTCCTCGCCTGATTTCACTGCATCTGCCTCTGGGAAAGGTGGATGATAAGCTGCGAGGTGTTGACAACAGCCACAACTGCACCGATGGTCACAGCGGGCTCCATGCTCGCAGTGCTGTGGTGTCCGCGCTGTCACTGACCAGAAAAGTGCGCGAACTGATTTCCCGCCGGCGCTTTCAGGGAGGGAGGGCGGGAGTGACGGTTGGATGACGACAGTTACCCAAAAGCACCCTCGACACATTTTTCCCCCCAGAAGGCATTGGGGGCTCGACCCAGAATTCCAATGGGCAGCGGGGACTGCAGGAACTGTGGGATAGCTGCCCACAGTGCACCGCTTCCAATGTTGACGCTTTCCCCGTTAGTGTGGACTCACAAAGTCGAATTACTGTCCTTAGTGTGGACACACACGCTCAACTTTGCAATATCGATTCCACATATTCGATTTAAGTAAAATCAAACTACTCTCGTAGTGTAGACATACCCTTAGTGGAAGAGAGAACTCTTTCCTTACGTTAGCATCTTCTCTTGATGTGGTTGTAATGTCTAGCAAAAGTGTGGACTGAAGACCATGTTGCCACTCTATACAGATATCCACGACAGGAACATTTCCCACAAATACCGTAGAGACTGAGTGTGCAGAGGGCTTTTCAACAAGCATGATGCCCTGGATCTTGTAGCACATAATTCAGCTAGTGATCCACTTGGAAAGTCGTACTGTTACAGGATGCCTTCTTATTCATTCTGAGTAGGAGACAAACAACTGGGAAGAGACACAAAAGGCTTTGTTCTTTTCAGATAAAAAGCTCGTGCTCAGCAAACATCCAGAGTGCAGAGCTTTTGCTCATCTTTTTGAGTATGAGGCCCTGCAAAGAAGATTGGTAAATATATATAGATAGGTTGGGGTGGAATCAGATACTACTTTGGAGAGAAACTTAGGTTTAGCCTAAACTGTACAGCATTCTTGTAAAAAAACTATATGGACAGTCACTAGAGCAGGAATCGGCAATCTTTGGCCCGCAGCCTGCCAGGGTAAGCACCCTGGCGGGCCGCAGGCCAAAGGTTGCTGATCCCTGCACTAGAGCATGTAATTCCCCCATTCTTTTTGCTGAGGCAATGGCTATTAGATAAGCCACCTTTGCAGAAAGGTGTAACAAATGGTAATTAACAGTTCGAAAGGGAGCCCATAAGGGCTAACAACACTAAGTTCAAATCCCAGTATGGAGTGGGGTCCCTGATAGGAGGGAACAATCTTTCTAGGCCTTTAAGAAACCGTTAAGGTGGTCATAAGGTTGGAGAACGCAGTCCCATGACGTGAGGGTGAAACTCCAAAATTGTGATCAGGGTGCACTTTTATATAGAGCTGATCACCAAAACTGACTCTTAAGTATAAGAAATAATCAAAAATCTTTTGAATGGTAGATTGCATAGGAGACCCAGGGGATATTTATTCTGTAATTAAATACCCCAGGTCTAGCCCATGTCAGCTGGCTCAGGCTTGCGGCGCTCAGGCTGCGGGCTATAAAATTGCAGTGTAGACGTTCAGGCTTGGGCTGTAGCCCAGGCTTTGTGACTCTGCAAGGGGGGGAGGGTCCCAGGGTCCAGCCTGGACCCAAAACATCTACCCCACAATTTTACAGCCCCACAGCCCGAGCCCTGTGAGCCTGAGTCAGCTGATATAGGCCAACCACAGGTGTTTAATTGCAGTGTAGGCATACCCACCCAGATAAAGAAATGTTTCTATTTACTAAGGTACGTGGCACTTGTGGATGGTTTCCTACTTTTTAAGTAGGACTAACTAAAAAGTGCACATTTACTGCAATCTCCACTGAAGGAACAAACAGACAGTATGCTCCGATCGACCACGGATGGTAGGAAAGACCTGAAGGATGAGCAGGACGGCTCCACCCCTTTATAGCCTCGGCTCGGAGCAAAGGAACATCAGTGAGCAGACATGGCCACCGCTAGAGAAAACTCTGGCACCATTGCATGAGATGCACACATCCAATGCCATCACTCTAATAACTTTGCATACAGAGCATGTGATTGTTCAGTCAAGAATTGGTCAAATCAAAAAAATTTCACTGGAACACTTAAAAGCATTTCTCTTCAGTGAGGGTTATATTCATGCCACTGTACAGAGATGTAAGGCTGAACTACACTTACATATCCAGCTAACTCAGCCACATAGGGAAAGTTTTTAAGACCAGAAAGAATGAACAGAGGGTATGTTTTCAGGTAGGATGAGGACAAATCCCATGGGTACACGTTGGCCAAAATTTTCGAACCTGAATGTTTAAAGGTAGGCAATTCAGTCCATAGCTAGGCAAGGCCACAAATGCTCTGATTTTTGAAGGTGCTGAGCACCCATAATTCATTAACTCTGTGCCATCCACTCCCAGCCTCCTCTCCTCATAGGAGACTTGTCAGGAATGTGTCGAGGAGGCCCTCTGGCAATCTCCAGCCAGCAGAGCAGCCCCCCTGGGGCCACTGCATCCAAAGCGTGTAACAGCAGTTCTGAGGCTGCTCTTATTGATGCCAAAGGAGGACAAAGGTGGCTTTAATCCATATTTGCTTTCCCACATGGTGTCCTGAGCTTGAAGATCTGACTATATATGTCATTTCCATTTCTCCTTCTGAAGACTTGTTACAGATGGAAACCTAAAACCATACTGAAAGACTTGTGAATATTCTTTTAGAATGAGTGCAATTTATGCATCATGCCATTCAATTAAAATGCAAGCAAGAAACCAAGTATGTAGGAGTTACTTCAAAATGAACCCTAGTATCTGCCACAGAAAATCCTAGTTTAAAAGCTGATGAAGTGGCTAGTGTTAAATCTGTATATCATAAGAAAAAATTAGTTGTTTAGATGAAACTACATTTCTCATCTCAATTCCCAGGGTTTGTTTTCCATACCAGGTCCTCCACACGTGCATATACAAACTTGCCACTTGTGTACACAAATGACAGAAGCATCAGCATATATAATCCACGCATTGAATTTCTAACAGTTTTATTTCTTTTCTTCTGTAAATTGCCAATTACTTATATTATTGTTAAAACTCTCAAAGGAAACAGATTTCACAGGAAGCACCAATATGATTTCCGATCTACAGCAACAGGTATGGAAAAAGACTGTGGTTTTGACTCTAGAACAGTTCCTCAGAAGGGCCTGTGGATACTATTACAGACAGCAGAAAGTCAAATGACATAAGTCTACAAGGAAACTTCACAACAACATTTTCTATTTTTGCTTTCCTTCCTCATTTTTTATCAGTAAGAGATTGTTGTTTTTTAAAGGTGATCTACCAAGTATGTGTGTGTGTGTATACGGGCAAGTATCCTTTTTGTGATTATTTCTTTTAATTTATAATGACATGAAAAGGAACCCTCTGCTACTCGGGGCACCTTTCACAAACAAACAACGCATTAGGGTTTTTTGCTTTCTTTTAAATAAAAATTTTCTGTCTGAGACACACGAGGAGTGTCAATTCTTCTCTGTCCTGGGAGGTCTCCTCGGAGGACAGATGCGGATTGTAAACTTTTCTTATCCCTTAACTGAAGGGATCGGGTGTTGGATGTTTAATATATTACCTCCCAAGTGTTTCAGATATTTGAATTAAACAGATGTTACATATAGCCTACTATTTTTCTCGATTGCAAAGTAATTTTTTTTCTTTAGAGATAAACTGAGGGTTTGTCCACACATAGACTTGTTCCTGAATAATCAGGAACAACTCCATGTGGAGACAACCCGTAAGTTTAAAGGCTGCCAGAAATACCACTTCAAATGAAATTCAACTGTAAACCCTAAATACCTATCTAACACTGTACAGCTTTCTATTTTTCTCCAATTTCTCTCTACACAACTCTATTTAGAACCCTTCCCTAGATTATTCTGAATCACAACACAAAATTAGATATTTTGTTTTCCTACCACATGTTCAGACAAATACAAATTATTTTGTCCTTTTCTTGGATCTCATTAGAATACAATTTGCCTTGTGCAAATTGAGAGATTATGTGAAAGATGGGAAACTGCTGTCATTCATTAGACTAGTAAACCTGCAACAGTCAAAAATGGTTTACAAAGCATCTTCAATTGCACTGATTCAGGCTATTTAACAACACAAATTAATATCAAGATAGTTAACCAAGATTACTAAACAGCATTCTTGGCACACACATTATTGTATTTCCAGAGCAGATTTACAGTTACTACATAAACTTAAAAAATTATGGATCTACATCAGCACATTTTAGTTCCTGTACATGACAAGCTAATCTACAATCTAAGATTTCATTTCATGTAAATTAAAATGAAATAAAGCAAAATAAATAAAAACAGAAGTATATTTCAAAGCTTATTTAAAGGATTATCTAAGATTTAGGAGAACAAGAACATTCTAAAATTAGTTTAAAAGTAATGTAAACTGTAGGTAAAAAGTTTCATTTTGAGAGAGCTCACTTGGAGCGGTCTTCATTGCTCTTTCCATTAGCAGGGCTTTTTTTTTTTTTTTTTTAAATGAAAACAAAGTCTTATTCTGCATTTCTAAAGAGCTGTGCTGAGCTATTTTTCACTCCACTGGGTTTCCCAGTTGCTCTTTGTGACATCAGTCTGTCAATAGAGTTATTCTACCATTGAAAATATACTGCATTCTGACTTAGAGGAAGGACTGCTAATAGCGACTTTAAAGTATCTTACTATTACATTGTTTCTGAAACTGACTGCTGTAAATTATGCAAACTGCTGTAAAACAAATTAGCTTCTCTGTACAAAGCAGTAATGAAAGCCAAAGAAGGGACATACAGACAAGTTAAACCTACAGTATAAAAGAACCCCTCAACTTTCTACCCCTGATGAAGTAGCCTATCAGAAGACAGAGATCTTGCCATGGGCCCCAAACCTCACTTTTTTTTTTTTAATATTTATATATATAAAACATGAGTTTTTTGATTAGATGGGAAGTGAATGCCAGAGCCAAGCACCTCACCACCAACCTTGTGATGCTTAACTCTAGGGACTGTAACTCCAATCTTCACAGTGGTACATGAGGAAAACAATGGTTTCTGAGGCCATTACACAAAACTAATCCATCCTGACATTTATGGAACACGACTATTCCCCAGGAAAATAATGCCAGAGAATATGTGCACATTCCAGCAGTAGGAAATCAGGAGAAGAACTACTTCAGTTTTGGTTTCATTCAGAGAATTATTTTTTAAAAATATGTACATACACATGCAGTCAGCGTCAGCTCAGGAGACCGAGGACTTCTCTACACTACAGTGTTAGCTAGAAATATAACTTGAGTGCTCCCCCAAAACAGCCCCCCCCCCCCCATGCACAAAAATCTCCAGCTCAAGCGCTGCCTGGCCCATCAGAGAGTATATGAATTGTTAATCATTCCTATTATGGTAGTGCCAACCAACCATGAACGGGGCCCCATTGTTGTAGGCACTGTACAAAATACAGAGTAGTACATGGCTCCTTTGCCCGAGAGCTTACAAAAAAGCTTGAGTCCTGCTAATGATGCAGCTACTCTGTGCTGCTCATACTACCACTTGGTGCTGCTCAGATGTTGTTTTGCAGTGTTACCATGCTCATTTGAACTAAGGAAACTCGAGAGTAGTTAACTGAAGTGTAGATAACTCAGGCTAACATTGCAGTGAAGACAAACCTTGAAGCAAAAACATTCTTGTGACGAGTAGTAAAGATATGAAACGTGTGTTTATGAAGCCATGTCTGAGATAAATGGGCTGTGGAAATTGCCTCCTGTAGGTGCTAGCAGCCACTACAGAAATGAGCCAGCTCAATTTTGAGTTAATTAAATACTTACTCTATGTGGGAACACTGGATGCAGTCAAATTGGATGGGTCATTAACAGCAAACAGGCAAATACTTACTTGTCTTTTATAAAAAGTGAGGGATGGGGAGAAAACGAAGTTAACCGTCCTTTCTGGTTTAACAGACAACTTTTTAACTGTGCACTCTCACATCCCTGACCATCCTATTACAGCCCCAAAGCACCTTTATAGCCTCATACGGTATCTTTTCTACATTTCTAGTATGAGCTATGTTCCTATATAAAGTACCCTTGATACTATCCCGTACTCTCCATATTGTGGTACTCCACAACATGTGCAACCATTATCCACCCACATCAGAACACACTCTCCTCCAGATTGCTCTCCCTTTGTATCATTATCTCATCTCTTATCCTTCATATATTGGCTAAGAACGATTACTCTCATATCTTACCTTCTCACTAACGAGATCACAACATATCTATCTTACCCTCTATGTACATTCTATAAACACCCACCCTTCCAACCACTATTTCACTGTGAACCACAATACATCCCATCGCCTGAACATTTCGAAGTCTAAAACATTTCGAAGTGACATTTTTCCAGAGGTCATTAAAAAAAATTCTAATGTTTTTCCATGCCTTTACTTGGCCCATTTGCTGCTTCAAGTGAAATGTACTTACTGCTCTTTTTCTGGAACACCCTGTAATCCAAGGCACAGTAAGGTTTCCTGAAATCTGTGGAAGCAAAAAAACCAATTATCAATAATGCACATGCTCAGATTGCTGGTATGGCAAATAATACTATGCATACAGCTTTTGCATGACTTGTGCAAAATAATCCAGCTTCAAGAGAGTGTGTATTCATTGTGATAAGTGTCTATCCAGATCTAAATACGCTTCCTTCCCGCTTAAGAAAAATGCTTGCAAGATTTTCATAGGCAGGGGCGGCTCTATGTTTTTTGCCTCCCCAAGCACGGCTGTCAGGCGGCTTTCGGCAGCACGCCTGCGGGCGGTCCGCTGGTCACATAGATTTGGCAGCATGCCTGCGGGAGGTCCGCCGGTGCCGTGCCTTCAGCGTCCCCGCCGCTGAATTGCCGCAGAAGCTGCAGGACCGGCGGACCTCCTGCAGGCATGCCGCCAAACGCAGCCAGACTGCCGCCCTCACAGCGACCGGCAGGTCGCCCCCCGCGGCTTGCCGCCCCAAGCACGCACTTGCTGCACTGGTGCCTGGAGCCGCCCCTGTTCATAGGGGGCCAAATTCTGTTTGTGTTATTGATGTGAGTAGCCTGATTACTGTGGGACTTCTCTGACGAGCTAGGTGAGCAGAGTTGCTCTTATTGACCTAAAGTTTCAGGACTGACTTTGTACTATAACACCAGTCCTTAAACAATTTTTTTTTACATGTTGTGGAAATCAAAACATTTACAGAGCCCTTACTGAAAGAGTATCAAATTTATTCTGTAGCACTGGCCAAAATACATTTTTTTATTATAGTCTGTGGAACAGAACTACTAAATTAGGGTAATATCCTAAATCAACAGACAGCCAATCTCCCATTAATAAAAACGACCACAATACTGAGTGCTGCTGACTACCTACTACTATCATTGAGTTACAAAGGTTTAGCACCTCTTTGGATCAGGCCCAGTGGGAGATTTGCACAAAGACTATGGGTAGAATATGGTCCTTAGTAATAACTATTGTTTTAGAGCCAATTTGTTTAGTCAGTTGTACGGAGGCAACTTTCATTTATTGTAGTGGAAGATGTACCAGTGTAACTGAAAGCAGAATTTGGCCCTTAATAAAGCTACTGTTGCACTCGGCAGGAAAAAAGGATACAAAGCACTTCTAAAATCAGTGTCACTTCTGCCCTTTGTATATACACGACTAGTGGCACGTGCATTACCCAATTTCAATGCACAATTACAGTAACTGCAAGTTGGGCAAAATTGTACACCCAAATTATTTTAAATTTTCTTGTTTTTAAAGTGTCATTGTTAGGTTTCAGAAGTAACACCTCAACAAGATGAAAGTAAAAGTCAAAATTTGGAAAATAGTTGCTTCAAGCTAGACAAAGTTACACCGACACATTCAGATGGTTGTATCTTCGCAACCATGAAGCCTAGAAATTTGAAATGAAAACTTGAATTCAATATCATTTGAGTTTGTCATAGGCCCATCAAGCAGGCTGGATCTGGCTCATGGGCCAAGTGCAAGAAACCACTCACTGCCAAAACATACCTTCCAATTGTATCTGTTTATGTGTACTGCTTTTCATGTAATGTGCCAGGGACATTAATAAATAAACCAGATTCAAAACAGTTGGTTTTCAGCATCAAACTTTTCTAGATAGCAGAATTTGCATTTTAGAGTAATAAGTGATCATTTTCAGGGGATCTATCTTCTTGATCACCACAGATTCCCACCCTTCCAAAGAGGCATTTGCTTACATAAACCTGAAGTGTACTTCTTTCTCTCTCGGACTCAAACATGCAGGGTATGAAATAACATTCTAGGCTGGTTTTGGATTCTGGTACAAGCATTTTTTATGCACAACAGAAACTGAAGAGACTCTCAAACAGTTTAATAAAAGGAAGAAAAGAAAGCCATCATAGATTTAACTCACCTATTTCAAAATATGGTAAATATAATACTTCCCTCTTTGAATTATATTCATCATTAAAAACATTTACTAATTTCTGAACAAATGCATATCCAAAACTATAATTATATCTTCCACAGCTAAAAGTTTGTCCTTTATACTTGCTACCTAAGACACTTTTGTACAGAAAATACCCTTTAAGAGTTTCCAAACTTCCTGTTTAGCGAGCCATCTTCTAGCTCAGTGGTTCCCAAATTTTAACAACCTGTGAACCCCTTTCACTAAAATGTCAAGTCTCACGAACCCCCTCCTAAAAATGAATATTTCCAGGGATTTTCTCCTTTACCTGAGTATAAATTATAAAAGCAGTGATCTTGGAAGTATAAAATTTGTTTTTATGACATGCTTATTACACACTATTTGTTAATTATTTATCATTACAGTAATTTTATTACGTTATGAAAACGGCAACACTCTTCCAAGATCTCACTTTCGTAGCTTGTATCACTTTGAATAAGCCTGTTATAAGACAAGGCTCCTATGCTTCATCAAGGAGTATCAGATGTGTGACAGTGCGAAGGTATTTAAGAAGCCAACTCAAAGAGTTCTTCCTACACAAGCATTCAGGACTTGAGCAGTCCAGGCAAACAACGCACGTTACAACAAAGCTTAAACTTGTTCTTCATAATAATTTTAAAAAACAATACTAGCTGCCTATTTACTTTTAAAAACAGCAAAAAATATCCACCTCCCTTTCCATTTCTTATAAGGAGTTTTGAAGTTTAAATCTCCTCAGTGTGATAGATGTGCTTGCTTTGATCTGCTTAGCTCTTGGAAGTCCAGGGGCTCCAGGCTGCTGGCCCCATGCTGCCCAGGGGCCCTAGGGACAGCTCTGTCCGCCATTAGGGAATTTTTTCACGGGAACCCCCTGTAACATTTCACGAACCCCCAGTGGTTCACGAACCCCAGTTTGGGAAACACTGTTCTAGCTTGATCAGGATGCCCTCTCACGTTGGACCACAAAGGAATAGGGTTGCCAACTTTGTAATATTTAAAAAATGGACACTCCTGCAGGTCCCACCCCTGTCCCGTCTCTTCCCCCAAGGCCTTGCCCCCATTCACGCTCTTCCCTCCGCAAAGGGACTCACCTGCAGAGCCAGGGCTGGGACCTGCAGCTGCCCAACACAGGTAGGAGGTGGCCCTGGCGGAGTAGGGGCTGGTGCAAGTGATGACCCAATGCCTCCCCATCTGCAGTAACTGGACTTTGGGTGTCTGGTCAGTAGATCTGACTGGACACTGAGGAGGTCCGCTTTTCAACCGGACTTTCCGGTCAAAACCCGGACACCTGGCCACCCAAGGCACTGGTTCTCAAACTTTTGTACTGGTGACCCCTTTCACATAGCAAGCCTCTCAATGCGACCCCCCCCCTTATAAATTAAAAACACTTTTTATATATTTAACACTATTATAAATGCTGGAGGCAAAGTGGGGCTTGGGCTAGAAGCTGACAGCTCATGACCCCCCCTGTAATAACCTTGTGACCCCCTGAGGGGTCCTGACCCCCAGTTTGAGAACCCCTGCTATAAGGGGAGGGAAACAGGAAAGTCAACATCACCAGTGTTTTTGTCAAAATACCATTCTGTGGTTGCTGCAGGCACACATTGTCCTTTTCATAGTTTCATAGATTCTAAGGCCAGAAGGAGTCATTGTGAACATCTAGTCTAACCTCCTGTATAGCACAGGCCAGAGAACTTCCCCAAAATAATTCCCAGAGTGTATCTCTTAAAAAAATAAATCTTGATTTAAAAATTGTCAGTGATGGAGAATCTACCGCAATCCTTGGTAAATTGTATCAAATGATTACTTACTCTCACCATTATGAAAGATAAAGGCAATGTTTGTATTTACATAGTATCTGCAGTTTGTTAGGCAGAGTTTTCAATTACAAAACAAGAAAAAAAAATCAAGAATTTAAAGATACTATGTATATTTTTAACATTTGTCCACCAATTCATTTTAACATACTTTTAAGAAGCTAAACCAAACTGTTACACTGCTTATGTGACTCACATTAATTTTTAGGGGCTGGACTGCAATACTCATACTCAAGAAGAACAGTATCTAGCTCCTTGAGCAATCACACTGGATTTAAATGGGACTATTCAATTTGAGTAAGATATCAGAACCTGGCCCTACATTAACACAGTAATTCAAATACACAAACACACAAAAGCTGATATTTACAAAGAACTGTCTTAATTGACATAAATCACGTTAGACAATAAAAGGCCCCACATCATACTTTTTTTTTTTTTACTTAAGTAAAACAAGCACCATTCTCTACTATAGGTGGTGGTAGCAATTTCTACATCTGTTAGTCTATTATTAATTTCAGATAAATCTAGAATTTCTATCTTGACATTTTCATGTGTTCAACAACTCTTCATAAGAGAAACAAAGTAGGACAAGTTCTTTTCAAAAAGAATGTAGAAAAAACATAACCCATAATTGCCATATCACTAAATAAACTAATGGCTTTATAACTAACATTTTAAAAAGGTATCCCAGCCCTCGTCTGTACCTGGCTGCAATGTTTTACTTTTTCATGTACAAAATAAGGGCAAATTACAGACAGCACAGTACAGTATTAACAATAATGTTTCCAAACAGGGAAAGCTAATGTATTAAACAAAAAAGCACCTCATGTTCATTTAAATTTAACTAAAATGAAATCCTAATATTTTCTACAAAGAAGCTTAAATACATAATTTCACTTTACCTCCCCCCCCACAAAAAAAGAAAAGACAGACATTAATTTAGCCCTGCAAGTCATGCAACTTGGTAAAATTGCCTTGCTCCATGATTAAAAAAGTCTTAAGACACTGATTATTCATTTTTAATAGTTTGAACAGAAAATTGCTGATGAATAAATAACTGGATAAATAATTCCAAAGAACCCCTTTGTGTCATGAAAATTGATTATTAAATTTGTTCTTGTGCTGGATTAACATAAATTTGATTAAATGATTTCAATTGGGGAGGTTATGACTAATTGCTAATGTTTAACAGTAATGAATTCATCAGGACACAAATCATCACTTCTTGCTCTTAATCACTATCTGTTATAATAACTGAGTATTCAAACAATTCAGTAACTCAAGCTTCATAAGTTTCTGAATCCGAAGGATTTCCCAGGAATTTAAGAATAAGGATATTCATTCCCAGGTTGATGAATTAAATTATACTACACTCGAGCAATAATATGAACAATAAATGACTGCATATGCTAGAGTGTCAGACCACTAAAATCTAAAAGCTTTTTCTTTTTTTCCAGGTTCTTTCTAATGCCTCTCCAAAAGAACAATAAAAGCCGACACTGAAAAACCATTACCAAATATTCTTTATGTTCCCACAAGCTCTTAATATGTAAAAGCATAGTATGTCACAAATATTCATGGAAGTAGATTCTCTTAATGGGATACCATCCTGGCTCTTAGCCAGAAAGCCAGCCTATCTTGACAGTTTTCTCATTATGAAATTATTGCCCTCAAGAAACACCCTATGTGGGGAAAGGGTCAGAGATGGAATTGGTTATTGGCTTGTTGGGGTGCTCTACTATATAATAATGCATTTGATTTTGAAGGATGATCAGAGCTTTAGACACGTGTCTTTTTGTTTTAGGTATTAAAAACAAATCAAATTTAAAAGTGGATCCTTGCCACATACAAAAATGTATATAAGAAAATAATCAACACATAAATTACTGTAGTGCATAAGTTAAGTTAAGTGGTAAATGTTCTAGAAGCCCCACTTGAGGAAGTGGTAGGCTGCTTGCGACTCAGGAACCTCTTGGTGCCAAATGGCAGAAAGCATAGGGCTTAATATGGTTTGGGATCCCCTGGGTCTAGTACCTACATACTTATTTCAAAGAGTGTCATTTAAGGTCTCTACCGAAAGCCTCTTTCACAATGATCATCACTGAAAAGTGTATGTACAGTAATATGTATGGAGTTATGTATATATGCTGAAAACTGTTTTTAAGGCACACAAGACAGGTCACCAGAAGGTGATAAACTGGTTCTGTTCAGGCAAGAGATAAGAGACACTTATCTTCGTAGGACACATTTGTGTGTCTTACAATAGAAGTCTGATGGAACATGGTATCACCAGCTAATCAAGATTGCAAAATTTACAAGAGACCACAAAAACTACAGGAAGAAATACACGACAGCAGAGTTTCCAGTTTATGACTAAGATCAAAGAATTAGTTTGGTATATCAGAAGAATGCAAGGAGACATGATAATTTTCACCTAGTGAGTACGCTGACAGTGGGCTTGCTTCATGAACAAAAAACAAAAAAAAACAAACAAAAAAAAAAACACACAACCCTGGCTGTAATACACTGGAAGGATGTTGGGTGAGCTTTTGTTCTTATGACACAATGTCTTATTAGTTAAGTTTAGGCTCTAGTAGGCAATTTTATTTTATATGTAACCCTCTGTTTCCAGTATTTGTGCTTGCTATCATTGGAATCTCTGTTCTTTGTTAAATAAATTACACTTGCTTTCTATTAGCATTGGAGTGAATTAGCCTGCTGCCTTGGACTGAGCTGGCAACCTGCTAGGCAGCATCACAGGAGGAACAGCTGTGGTGTTTTTTGTTTTGTTTTTTTCATGGTGCCTTTGACCCTGCGCCCATTAATTAACCCTAGATCAGACAGATGTATTAGTGTGTAATAGGGATATAAATATCATTTTAAAAGTTAACCAGTTAAACCATTAAAATTATATTGTTTAACTGGTTAACCGATTAAAGGGAGAGGGGCCGGAGGCCCCTGCTCCAGCTGGTTGGTGCAGCTCAGGGCTGCTGCTGGGGCTGGTCCCGCTAGCACGGGGCTCAGGCTCCTCCATCAGACCAGGCACTGGGGTTGGCAGGCTGGTGCAGCTGGGGCTGCGCCAGCCCGCCCAGGGCTGGGGGTTAATGGTTGGGCTGCGTTATCCGTTAAGACTAATGCTTACCAGTTAACTGTTTAGTATTTTACATCCCTAGCGTGTAGATGAGAATTTATTTAATGTGTGAAACTGCATGAAAACTAATGAAGGATTGTTTCTGGCTATCACATTGTTCATGAAAACTAATGAAAGATTGTCTGGATTGCTGTAACTGAATGCATTGTGCATGCATGTGCAACTGAATTGCCCATCAAACGGGATTGAACTGTAAATGAAGAAGCACATTAACTTCAAAGTATAGGTCGTTAAGTTCAACAATGGAAAATCCTTTGTTGACTAAACACAGAAAGTTTGTGGGAGGGCTCATGCTATGATGGGAAGTTGCCAGATTGCCTTCCGGGGAAAGCAGCTATAAGAAGAAACCCTAGGAGTGATCCAGTATCTCTGGACTGATGGATTCTGACAGGGGGAATCCTGAGTGATTGGACAGAGATCACCAAAGCCATTTTGGGTAACCCTGAGAGACTTATGGAGGAGAACTAGCATACTACAGCTCTGCCATCATTTGGCATTCAAACTCTAACTCACCTGTAATGTATTTTACCTGCTTTAACGTCTCAATAACTCTCATTTCTTCTTCTTAGCTAATACATCTTTAGTTAGTTTACTAGAGAAATTGGGTACGGCTTTGACTTTGGTGTGAGATCAAGAACATCCAATGACATGGGGTAAGTGACTGGCCCTTTGGGGTCAGGAGTGATCTAATGTGCAGTGACTTTTGGTTTTAATAACCTTTTATCACAAATTCCAATTTGTCTTGGTGGTAAAGTAGGGGTTGGAGAGCCTAAGGAGGACTGTCTGTGGCTCCATGCTAAGATTAATACAGTGATCCAGGAGTTCACACTTGTTACTGGCTTGGTGAAATATAATAATAAAATATACCACCAGTTTGGGGTGTCTGCCTTGTTTTCTGACAGTCTGACCTGAGACTGGCACACACATCTATGAGCCATACTAGTCACAGTGACACCCCAATTCCTGGCCTTGCCAAAAACTGCACGTTGCAAAACATTCATGAGGGACATACACAAAAGTCAGAGGAAATACAGAGGCAAAACTGGTCCCTTTCTAAGGCCCACTGACTAGGATACACCTTGTTTTCATCCCACTAGCCATAGAAACAAAGGGAATGAAAAGGAATGCCTAATGAGGAGCCAGGTTTGATCGTAATAGTTCAATTGCATTTGTTAGTTTTTCTGACACAACTGTAATAAATCTGTACAAGTTATAATGATTAGGATGTTCTGATCTGTATTATACTGTATCTTACCATACTGCAGGCACCATGAACTAGCATGAGGAGTCTCAACATCTTCCAAAAGGGGAAACAAAACAGACCAGGTGGGTGAGGTAATATCTTTTATTGGACTTCTGTTGGTGAGCGAGACAAACTTTTGAGCCACACAGAGTTCTTTTCAGGTCTGGGAAAGGTACTCCCAGCTTCACAGTAACATGCAAGGTGGAACAGATTGTTTAGCATAAGTTGTTAGCTACTATGATCTCTTACATGTTCTAACTACTTACGCTAAAGAAAGATGTTCTAACTACTTACGCTAAACAATCTGTTCCACCTTGCTTGTTGCTGTGAAGCTGGGAGTACCTTTCCTAGACCTGAAGAAGAGCTCTGTGTGGCTCAAAAGCTTGTCTCGCTCACTAACAGAAGGTTGGTCCAATAAAAGATATTACCTCACCCTCCATGTCTCTCTAATATCCTGGGACCGATATGGCTACAACTACACTGCACACAAAGGGCAAGTCAGTTTTCATTCAAAAGGGATGCATTCCTAGGGGATATACTCTGGAAAAGAATATACTGAACCACTGGTAACTAGTACAAAGCCATACTATTAAGACTAAACAGAAAGACTCCCTTTCCCAGGAACAAAAGAATCCTTTGAAATAGGCTGATACTGTCTGAAGTCTTCTTACAGCAATATGAGGAAGAACTGGTCTATTTGTGCAGAAGAAAAAAAACTGATTCAAGCTTCCTGATTATAAAATAATAATGGAGATTCATTTTATGGGAAGGCTGGTTACAGGTTTGCTAATTTCTCAAGTGAACAGCTGGCCTAATGCTTAACAAGTTAATGAGGACTTTTGATATCTAGTTTCCTAAGACCAATGATGAGGAGACACCAAAAAGAATCTCCCAGTGCCACCATGTCATGAACTAAACCAAGAATGTCATTTGTTTGCAACAACAGTGAAGAAAAACAAGAAAATACATTTAGATATGTGAAGTTTCAAGTTACCAATTCTTAAGCTGTACAGCCTGCACTTTTGCAGCTTTTAACAGCTCACGGCTAGACAAAAATATGTTTACAGGCTTTTCTTCATTTTCACAAAATCTGTTTTTTCTTAAGTAAAGGCACTTTGTTTAAATAACATTCTGATCCAAATTTGCACTTTAACAGCAAGTGCTAATTGACCATCTCTCGAGAGGAGAAAAGCTCTATCCATTAAGGGAGAGAAAGGATAAATAAGCATAGCACATGCACCCAAAATGGCAAGGAGATTGCTTGGGAGGATTTGCAATTCCTATTCATAAAGGTCACAAAAACTATGGACAGGGTCTATGCTAGCACATAATGGGCCTTCAAAACTTGCGACTGCCACAGAACTGTGACATTTCTGGTAGTATCTTATGATGAAAAGTGTCATTTATTTGAAGAGTTAAACTACAGTAGTGAGAAAAGTATTTAGAAGGTGTTGAACTTCTGGGATGCCTCAGCTTTACCATTAGGAGACTACAGTTCCTCTGAAAGAGGAACAGCAACCAATGTCATGTCAGGAGACAATACTCAAAGCTATCTCCTCATCATGATCATCAAGAGCACCTTAACTCAGGCTCCAGGCTCTGTGCTATGCTGGAAAGCACAGCAGTTCTGCCACTTTCAAACCAACTCTGATGCTTTCTGCAGTTTCTCTTCCTCCAACAAATGGATCCACAATGGTTTGCAATGCTCCAGCCACTGTTGGACACAGGTCTTTCTTCTGCCCCCCAGTAACCTGCACTCACATTTCTCTTCTCTCTTTACCTCTGTAAGCATATTTTATGGACATGAGATGCAACCCAGGTCCTGGAGATGCCCTCATTACATCTCCTGTAACACAAATGGTGCAAACTGAACTGCAAGGGTGAAGGACTCACACCTTTGCAACTGGTGTCTGCCAACACCCTGACTAGTTGGAAGGAGATCCCAATCCCAATCCCCATCAAAAAAACAGGAAGCAAAAGAGTAGATGGTAGCTTGGTGAGGGGGGAGAGGAGGAGGAACTGATGCTTACCATTTCTAACAATGAATCCAAAACTTTAATTTCAAGGAGAGGGGATGGGTGCACTCAAAAAGGAGGGAGTGACTGATATGATTTGCCCTACATGCCAAACTCAGCTCATAGCATGTAGGAGAAAACCTGAAACAGTGCCAAGGAACAGGGTAAACTTTCATCAATGGATCAGGATATATTAGTCTACATTCTCAGCTTTCACAGAAGAAGACTGTCTTGAAAATCTGAAAGGCAAAAATAAATTTACAGATTACCTGGTAGTTGTTTTGGTTTTGCGACAGCCTCAGTTGATTTGAAGATGTAAAATGAGGAGAAAAGTTACTTCTTGATGGATTAGCACTACTATACAGTGTACTGGATGGTGTATGTAATGAGGTCCGTGGAGGCAAGCGGTAGTCTCTGTTATGATATAATACATTGTCAGGCAAGTCCCTGGCATTCACCATCTGTGAACTGCAGCTCACATTTCTGCCTGGTCCAGACAAAGCTGTGCTTTGGTTCTCCACTCGAAGGGAACTGCTATTTTCACAAAATCTTGAATAACTTTGTATTTGTGCTCCCATAGATGCAAGCTCTTCCTCTCTAGCATATTCATCATCAGCATCTCCTGTTTCCATTGCAATGGACAGGCAACTGCCTTCGACCGAACAAGGCTTCTGTGTTGTATTTCCTCCCATAATTCTTTGAGGTTGATCAGTAACTGCCAAGGAAAAAACTTCACGAATTTCCAAGTTTTGTGTGCTACAAGAAGGGTCTCGAACATTAGCTCTCTGTCCAGATGGGATGTGTGATGCAAGGGCTGTGTGTTCTGGTTTGTGTAACCTCTGACACCCCACTGGTTCAGCTTTACATGGCCTGTGGCATATTATTGGCTTTTGAGGTAACACTAACTCTGCAGTCTGGACTGATGAACCACCATAATTTTTCTTAGTATGATTGTATATGGAGTTTGCAGAATTCAACACACTTGTTTGTCTTGACAAAATAATAGTTTTTTCCCCCAGGAGCAGCGAAGCACCTTTACAATGTGGTGCTTGTCGTCCTATAGGGATATGCTGCTGCTGAAATTCTGTATCACTTTTTCCAGGTGGCCTCTGAATAGAGTTTTTATGTATCTCAGTCATTGAAGCATTAGTCTGTTTCGTGGATCCCTGCCTGCTGGATGAACTAGCTGGGCTATATATACCAGTTACTATTACATCATTGTTAGATGATGTCCAAGAAGACTGCTGGCTTTGGGATCGAGCAATGTTTACCACATTTCTGACTGCTACTTCTGGAGGCACTGTAGGGGTGCTAGGAACAGTTCTGGGTGGGGTGCCTCCAGATTCTGCAACATTCTTGCTGCTCATCTTTCTTCTTTTATTGCCAACCCAAGTCTGCAAATACAAAATATTAATATATAAGAATGTTAGCCACAGTCAGTTTTTTTAATATTCAAAGCCTCAATATGGCAAAGACTTCAGCATGTATATAAGTCTTTACAATTAAGATTTAAATTACTAATATATTAGAAATGGGTAGCAATCAAAATTCATTGTAGGGGGGAGGGGAAAGAGACATGTCTTGATTATGCAAAAATCAAAACCACAAATGATGGGGATCCAAGTCCCATTTTATCCAAATGCCTTCAGTTCAGTAGAGTGAAGATTTCCAATTCTGGCCCACCTCAGAAAAGAATATACAACTTGTTGCATCTCCCCTCTTGTCCCAAAATTATCTTTGCATAAATATGGCAGAAGCTTGTGGTTTTCTCCTCCACATACTTGGACTTGGTTTTACCTTTCATTTATTATTGTGAAGAAAAAACAAACAAGGTACGTCTACACTTACCGGAGGGTCCGGCGGCAGGCAATCGATGTTCTGGGATCGATCCCGGAAGTGCTCGCCGTCGACGCCGGTACTCCAGCTCGCTGAGAGGAGTACGCGGCATCGACGGGGGAGCCTTCCTGCCGCATCTGGACCCGCGGTAAGTTTGGACTAATGTACTTCGAATTCAGCTACGTTATTAACGTAGCTGAATTTGCGTACCTTAGTCTGAAGTGGGGGGGTAGTGTGGACCAGGCCTAGGTGTTTAATTCCTTCCTCTTCCCAATTTCAACTTTTACATCTAGTGAAAATAAGGTACTCCTGAAACCAGTAACTATACTGAGAGATTCAGTATAATCAGTATCTTTACTATCCAATAGCTGAGGAGATATTTTCAAAATTGCCATACTACAGACACTTCTATCTTCTCTTATTTTTTAATTTAATAAAAAAAAAAATACAAGTGTAGTACTCAAAGTACCAATGAATCCCAAGACAGGGGAAACGTTTTCCAATAGAAAGGGACTGAACTGAAGATTGGTCAAAAAAGAATTGTAAAAATGTTTGTCTTTTTAATTTAACTTTTTAAATCATATACCTCAAGAGCTGCTTTTAGTGAGAAATTGATTTGATTTCACAAATATAAGGGGATTAGGTTCAACAGACAGAATAATTTCCCATTACAGATATTTCTGTAACTAACAGTGAAAATATATGGAATTATATACAAGATATTTAAAACAGTGGAGGCTGTTTTATGCAAAAGTCTCTTTTGAAGAGAACAAGCTAGAGCTCTTTAGTGATTTTGTACTTAAGTTCCAAAAAACCCATTACTGGTTTCAAACAAAATACATCAAGTAGGAAAACTTGCTCTGAAGCTAATGAATAAAAATATATTTAAGAAAGGTAGTGGGGAACACTAACTTCAGCATTTCAACAGAGTGTTGCTAAAAGAACAGGAGTACTTGTGGCACCTTAGAGACTAACAAATTTATTTGAGCATAAGCTTTCGTGGGCTACAGCCCACTTCATCGGATGCATAGAATGGAACATATAGTGAGGAGATATATATACACATACAGAGAACATGAAAAGGTGGGAGTTCCCCTACCAACTCTAAGAAGCTAATTAATTAAGATGAGCAGGAGAAAAAACACTTTTGTAGTGATAATCAAGATAGCCCATTTAAGACAGTTTGACAAGAAGGTGAGGATACTTAACATGGGGAAATAGATTCAATGTGTGTAATGGCTCAGCCATTCCCAGTCTCTATTTAAGCCTTAGTATCTAGTTTGCATATTAATTCAAGTTCAGCAGCTTCTTGTTGGAGTATGTTTTTGAAGCTTTTCTGTTGCAAAATTACCACCTTTAAATCTGTTACTGAGTGGCCAGAGAGGTTGAAGTGTTCTCCTACTGATTTTTGAATGTTATGATTCCTGATGTCAGATTTGTGTCCATTTATTCTTTTGCGTAGAGACTGTCCGGTTTGGCCAATGTACATGGCAGAGGGGCATTGCTTATTAGAAGCAGCAGGTGTAGGTGCTGGTTCTGTGAGTACTCCAGGGCTGAAGCACCCACGGGAAAAAAAAATGGTGGGGGCAGTCCCTCTATCAGAGCCTCCTCCTCCCCCCAGTGCCTCCCGTCAATCAGCACCTCCTGCCCGCTATGGAACAGCTGATCCGCGGCGTGCAGGAGACACTGTGAGGGAGGGAGGAGGAGCGGGGAAGGGACAGGAAGAGGCAAGGTGGCGGTGGGGCCTTGTGGGAAGGGGTGGAGTATGGGCGAGGTGGGAGGGGAACACCCCTCCAACACATTAGAAAATTGGCGTCTATGACAGCATGTATGATGTTACAATATCAGTACTACACAAACAACCTTTACCATGAAAGAGGTGGGATTAATTTATACACTCATAAGAGTTTCGTATTAAGTTGTCTGCAGTGTTGTTGTAGCCATGTTGGTGTCAGAATGGGTGAGAGAATATCTTTTATTGAATCAACTTCTGTGCTACACTGGCAATTTACAGCGCTGCAACTTTCTCGCTCAGGGATGTGAAAAAACACACCCTTGAGAGCAGCAAGTTTCAGCACTGTAAAGCGCCAGCGTAGACAGCGCACCAGCGCTGCGAGCTGCGCCCTTCGTGGAGGTGGTTTTTTAGAGTACTGGGAGCATTGCCAGGGTAGACTAACCCAGAGCTCTTCAGGTCTGGGAAAGGTATTCAGAGTCACAGCTAAACAGAAGGTGAAACGGATTGTTTAACGTAAGTAGTTATCATGTATTGTAAGAGACCATTTAAGGTGAAGTGGTCACTTAACACCTATGCAGTCATAGAACCAAAAAAAAAAATAATAATAATAATAATAATAAGGTGTTTAATAGGTTACAGATTGTAGTAATAAGCCATAAATCCAGTATCTTTATTAAGACCATGATTTTTACTGTCTAGCAAAGTTATGAATTCAAACTCCCAGGCTTAAATTAAAATGTAGACAAAGGTGCTGAACATGCCTATCACAACATGTGCCCCAATAACAAGTATGTGGGTGAAACCAGACAATCACTGTGCTCTTGAATGAACTCACACAGAAAAAATTATAAAAGACAAAGACACAATATCACACTTTTCAGACCACTCCATATCTGACCTCTCAGGCCTCATCCTCAAAGGAAACCTGCACAACACATTTAAAAGATGCTTAAATTTATAACTTTGCTAGACCCTAAAAATAGCAGTTTTAATAAAGACACTGGATTATGCCTTATTACAACAGTCTGTAACCCACTAATCCTCCTTTTTTTGTCCTATGACTGCAGCGGTGTTAACTGTCCACTCCACATTGAATGGTCTCTTACAATATGTTAACTACTTATGCAAAACAACCTGTTCCACCTTCTCTTTAGCTGTTTCAGAGTAGAAGAAGTGGGCTGTAGCCCACGAAAGCTTATGCTCTAATAAATTTGTTAGTCTCTAAGGTGCCACAAGTACTCCTGTTCTTTAGCTGTGACATTTTTGTACCTTTCCCAGACCTGAAGAAGAGCTCTGTGTAGCTCAAAAGCTTGTCTCTCTCACCAAAAGAAGTTGATCCAATCAAAGATACTACCTCACTCATCCTGTCTCCTGCCTATTGATGCCTAGTCTACACTAGAAAAATCAGGTTGGCTTAACTATGTTGGTCAGGCTAAAAAAAATCCACACCCCTGAGCAGCGGCGTTAAGCCACCCTAAGTCCCCATGTAGACAGCGGTAGGCTGACAGAAGAATTCTTCCATTGACCGAGCCAATGGGAGAACCCCTCCCATTATGTAAGTCGCATCAAGACTGAAGCACTACAGTGGCACAGCTGCAGTGGTCCAGCTGTAGCACTAGGGTAACCAGATGTCCCGATTTTATCGGGACAGTCCCGATTTTGGGGGCTTTTTCTTATATTGGCACCTATCACTCCCCACCTCCTGTCCCGATTTTTCACACTTGCTGTCTGGTCATCCTATGTACCACTAGCATTTTAAGTGTACACAAGCTCTAAGTTGGACTTCAGATTTGTAACTGTCGATTTCTGCTAATTTATATGCTCCAGTATAAAGAGGAGAGTTATGGATATAAGGAATCACCAGAAAATAAGGGCTTCCTTCTGCTCACATTCAAGTTAGTGACAAAACTCCTTAGACATCTATGGATGCAGGATCAGACTGTAAATGTGTACATAGAGCATATAGTGCAATTTTTTTTGCTGTGCCACTTCACTGATCTTTGGTGTGAAGCAAAATGGTGACCAGTTAACTCAAACAAGAGATGAAAATTTAACAAAACCAAGTGATCAGTTTTACACAGAACAAAAGGGAGGTTTTATTCTGTACTTTGGATTTTATACAAGTATTTAAAAATAAAAATAAAAAGGCAGCCAACCGCACCTTACATTCTGATACACCCACATAGTTGTTTATGGTTTTTTAATATTTGAACCTCGTATCTATGGAAATTCACTGGAAATCTCACCCCAATACAAAAGTAGTCTGACGCTCATGTTAACAGAAGAGAGCAGTTTTCTGCATTACCATCCATCTACTAGCATATATCATGCAAAATACAGAATGATACCAATGATGACGTCTCATTTTACAAGTTCTAAGGATCAGTATAAAAACATAAATTTAACAATTGTAATGATATGTAGCCCCCGATCCAGCAAAGCACTTAAGTTAAGCACATGATTAAGCATGCAAATCATCTCATTGACTTCAATAGTTACATATATAAGTGCTTGGATTAGCAAGGGCTTATATTCCTCGCATAATGTTTTTAGTTCTGCTCTCTTCTTAAGAGGAAAAAACAGAAACAAGCAGCCTACAACCCAAACATGACTAGCCACAAGTTTCAGGAAAAAGCAAATTAATCTCTCTCCCAACTGGCTCACAATCACAGACATTAATTTGAAATGGATATCTGAAAACTTATTGCATCCTGTGGTACTATTTGTTTTACTACTACTCAGATAATATCCTTCTCAAATTGAAATTATATCAAAAGAAAAACTGTAAAATATATTAAAAAACCCAGCTTGGAACTAATAGAAAAATCACCTCATCATTCAGCAAAATTAATACTCAATTGTCAAATCAAACAGTTATTTTAAAACATATACAAGAAATTGAAGTAAAACTGCTTTGGTAAAATACTTTACAGCTACAGTTATGTTAACTATTAAAGAAATAGCTTATTTCTGAACTTTCTATGTTGGGAATGTCCAAATCCATTTTGGTTTGAATGCTTAAATATCTCAACAAAGAAAAAAATTCTCTTTCTTTCCAGGACCGGCTGTACAGGTCCTAATTTGGAAAGAAACAATATATTGCATCATCTACTTTCGTGATAAAGCTTGTGCTTGTTTTTAAAATGGTATTATGACGCAAAAGAAGTCATTAAAGAGAATCTCAGAATAAGTCTTTACCTTATCCCCAAGCCAATTCAAGAATTTGTCAAGATGGCAATATACTAACACATAAAACTAATCAAGACTCAGTACAGAGATTAACATCAGAGACACAATTGTATTTTCTGTATGACTTTTACATTATTTTTTTTTTCCTAGTACTGTGTTAGCATCTATGCATCCCAACTGAGATCTAGGTCCCAGTGTGCTAGGCACTGTACACAGTAAGAGATAGTCTTTGCTTCTACAATCTAAACAGACAAGTTAGACAAGGAGGGGTGGGGATTACAAAATGCCAGCAGAGCAAGAGGCATGTTGGTCTGCAAATGGCATGTTACTGCCACAATTTTGGTGGAAATGCTTTTGTCAGGAAGGCGATGGCTAAACAGACAGAAAACTGAAGGAAGAATGGACCTGCAGGGAACAGAGTAAAGGATATTGGAGAAGAAAGGAGAGGGATGGAAGGCAGGGAGTAAGTACTACAGGTAGAGTGAGGCAAAGAGACTGTGAGGGACCTGAAGCAAACAGCCAGTCAGCACAGGGGAGGGAATGTCCAGAACAAAAACTATTGAAAGCATCTAAAGTTCCCTACTGCAGCTATTTGTCTGCTCCTGCCAATCTGAGTTTCTGGTGGGCTTCCTAGGGTTTTTTTTTTCCTTTCCTGAGCTCAGGTTTCTCCAGAGAGGCAAGGATACTTAGAAGCTGGTGCCCCTGGAAGGGGGGATGGGGCGCGATGGGAGGGAAGGAGCACTCCCCTACATGGTTCTGGGTCCACGTGGTTGGGAATAACTAAATGGGTCTTATCTCCTTCCTCCCTCCCACACAGTGTTGTAGATGTACCCACTGCAGCTGCTTGTATCTGCTCCTGCCTGCTTGATTATTGTATCAACTCTCAATTATTGCTTCATGATTTCTACTTCCTTGTGAAACATTATATAACAAAATGGCTCTTCTTTCATAGGGGGAGCATTATCCCGCTCCCTTGGAATTCAGTGTCTTCAGAAGAGACCCCAGAAGCACTAAGCTACTCAATGATATTATTGTTTAGTGATAACTGTGATACCAATAAGCAGCAATGCCATCTATTTATGACAAGGAACACAAACCTGGGAAGACAGCCGTTTTATAGATCTCTTTCAATGTCATTTTTAAAGGATACAAAATTTCTATTCTATTTCAAAGTGGTTTCCTGATATAAACAACATTCACTTTATGTGATATATAATCTAGGTTTTCAGCAGGAAAACCCTATTTGGAATTTAACTTTCTTGAAGGGATCCCTGCTGCTTGCACAGCATGAAAGTCCCTACTAATACTTCAATAACGTAAAAGTGTTCATAGGAACACAGACTACAAGCAGCCCTCTCTCAGGAAAAAATGAGCATATATTACAGCTGAGGATGGAAGCCTTTTTTAAAAAAAAGAAAGTTAATGATTCCATCCTCTACAGATATTTTATGTAAACAAATGTACTTGTTAAATAATTATGTAAATTCAAGTGTGGAAGGCCTCAGTACTTACCCTGACTACACTGAAGTCCAGCTTAGTTTCTTGTGCACACTGTAATATGAGCTGAAAGCAATTTTTACTTTGATTTGTCATTCCATTTTCATAATAACGCTGTAATATCCTTTGTTGTTCTACAGTAAATACAGAACGCAGATTCATCTAAAAATAAAAGAAGATACTCTGAAAGTTGGAATAAATATTTTAATACTTGTAGAAATTACTCATATATCCAAACAATCATAAAACTAGTGTACACATCTCACTTTTTTCCTAAAAAAAAAAAATTCATCCATACTGATATTTTTATTTACTTTTCAGAACTTCTGATACGAACTATGATAGTGGTTTTCCTTTATGAGATGGATTTAACCTGAGCTGTTAAACTATATAACCAAAAAAGGCTGTCACCTTGTTATAGCAATACTAAGTAAAAACCTCTTCTAACTAATTTCAGTTAAAAAGGCTTCTTCCTGAAGATGCCAATGTGGCTTGTAACAACCAGTAAATTCTCTACGGAGCAGCACAAACTATGAGATGAAATCAAACTGTCACCTTGGGGGCAGTGAAAACTCATCAAACATTTAACCAAGACTGTAAAGGTCTGGTCTACACTTAAATGCTATGTCACTCAGAGCTGTGAAAAACTTCACATCCTGAATGCAACAGTTAGATCCACCTAACCCCTGATATAGAAGCTGTTAGGTCAATGGAAGAATTCTTCTGTCAACCTATCTTCTGCTTCTCAGAGAGATAGATGAACTACACTGATGGAAAAAACCTTAGTCGACGTAGGAAGTGTCTACACTGTGGCACTGCAGCGTCATAGTGTGCTGCTGTAGTGTAGACATGCCCTAAGGCAACTTTGCTAAATCTCCATAAAAACATACTAGCCCAGGCATAAAGTCTCCATGTTCACCTTTTCCATAAAATTAAGAATATACACTCCACATAAACCTAATGCTATTTTACATTATCATCCAAAAAACCATCACTCCTGGCAAGATGAAGTTGTTATCTCAAAGGATATTTTCACTTTATCACCATTTAACATTTTATGGCCTGATCCTACTATCCTTATGCACCCAAAACATTAGTGGGAATTTTGAGTGCACATGCAATTCAGGACTGGGCCCTTTATTTGGTTTTAAACAAAAGGTGGCAGCGGGAGAAGAGCAAGATAGCATATGATGGCAGTTTTGGAAGTAGCTGATATAGTGCCTCAGGAAGCAAAGAACACCTGACCATACAAATTCTTGTTAAATTTTAAGTAAATGCAAAACACAGTAAAAAGAAAAACAAAAAGTCCATCTTGTGGGAAAAGAGAAAAAAAAATCAATCCCAGCTAGTGGGATATTTTAGGGAGAAAGTTGTTACAATAATTTTTGTACATGAATTACAAAATAAAATTTAAAACACCTAAACATTTAAATTGTTTGTAGATATTAGACAGAATCTTCACTATGACCACAATCAATCATTAGTTTCCTATAAAGTAAAAAAACTTCATGTAGAAACAACAAATTCAGCTTGTTTTATACAAAACAGAACATTAGACTCTGACATTCCTGAACAAGAGAACAAACTGGACCCTCAGCAAAATAAGTCTTTAAAATAAAATAATAAAAAAAAAATAATCATGTTACATTTAACTGAAAACACTGTGCCTTTTACAAACTAGCAGGCTGAAAAACTATAGATTTATTTTCTTTAAATGTATGTGTCAAAACAATATGATTGGAATTTTTTTTAATACTGTGATCTGAAATCTGTCCAACTTCAGCAGGGTGCTTCACCACCAATATTATCAGTCATTAATGTTTAGGACTCGTGGTAAAATTCCACTATTTCCCTAGGCCAGAGTATATTTTCCTCCAAATGCTAATAATGGGAAAAAGAGGCAATTTCACAAAGATTTTGTATGTGGCTTTCAAAAATTAGGTGATTAATTCCTTTCCTTCCAACAGTGCATGCTGAAGATGATTTGTCCATATTTCACCTCCCCTCCCATCCCTTACCTCAGACTGTCAGTCTAACAGAAGTTATGTTGTTTACAGCACTAACAGACCTGCCAGTGTCATGCATTTTTGCACTGAGGTCTATCATGCACCAGGCAGAAAGAGTAAAATGTCACACACTGAGGGGGAGGGATAGACCATCCCTCCCAATACTCTGTAGCCTAGAGGAATGTACAACAAACTATAAGGCAAGAGATATGAGAGCCATCTCTTCCGCTAATAATGAGCAAGACTTCACACCCTTTTCATAAGAGAGGCAACTATCATTCATCCATTTTACAAATAAGGTAACAGAGTTTTCATAAGGCCACCACAAGTAGAGCTAGAAATAGAACCCAGTTCTCTGATATGACAGACCTAAATTTCATCCACTGATTCACACTGCCTTTCTGAAAAAGTATTTGTAACCCTGGGTCTCTTTGTCCCTATCTGGAGGCTAGATCATGTGTACAAGTTTATGAGTCTTTTGCTGCCTCGATATGAATGGAACTCAAGTGATAGAGATCCCAGGTTCAGTTCCTACAGATGACCAAATTGATCTGTTAGACTTGGTGATGCTGGCTCTCACAACTAGAACCGACTCTCATCACAGAGCCAGAAGCCAAATCCTTATAACTCAACATGCCACTGTATGTCGTACTCCTGAGGGCATTCTGTGCAAAAAAATTAAATTCTGCAAGTTTTATTTGTCAATAAATAAATGCAGAGGCTCCAGCATGGCAGTGGGGAGCACAGGCCACTGGCTGCACGAAGGTGGAAGATCAACCTGCAGGTCCCCCCACCCCACCCCTGGGACACAGACTCAACGGCGAGGCTGCACAAAACCCTGACACAGCACAAGGCTTGGACCTGCCCCAGAAACACCCTGGGGCCCTGCCCCTCTGCGCCAGGTGTGGGGAAGGCAGGCTCAACCAGGCAGGATCCAAGTGTGAAGGAGCTCAGTGTGGAGGATACACGTGTGGGGTGAGGGGATTCTGTGTGGGACAATCTGGGTGCAGGCAGCTCAGTGGGGGGTCTAGGTATGGAGAGGATCTGGATGCACAGAGGCTCGTTGTGGGGGTTCCAGGTGCAGGGGTTGAGGTTCAGTGGGGTGGGGTTTGGGTATGGAAGCTTAGGGAGGTTCTGGTTGTACAGGGTAAGGCTTGAAAGGGGTGTCTGGGTATGGGAGATCCAGATGCACAGGGGCTGGGTGGATGGGGGAGCAGCTCCCCATACAATGACCCCTCCTCCCCACAGCTGATGAGTGATGGGGGCAGGAAGCAGGGGAGGATACTGAGCTTCCTGCAGCTTGGGGAGGTTTCTGCGGGTGGGTCTGACACAGCTCCAGCCACTCCTTGCAGGGGAAGAGGAAGGCCTGTGCTCTCCTGCCTCCAGCCCAGCCAGGACTAGCAGCTGATCCCGGCTCAGGATAGGAGCCACTGGCTTGGGTGTCCCCAACCTCTCTGCTGGCTGCTCCAGGTGCCTGAAATGATGTACCTGCACTGCTAGGGAGTGGTGCATGACTGCTCTTGTAGCTTCCCTGTCACAAAGTCATTTTTCTGCAGGGAAGCAAAGAAATCTGTAGCGGACATGAATTCTGCGCACGCGCAGAGGTGCAGAATTCCCCCAGGAGTAATGTCACAAACAGTTGTATAACTGGAAAAGCATGTTATGTCTCCTTCTATGGGCTGCTTCACTTAAGTGATAAGAGCATGCTTGCCCTAGCAGTTCCTCTTATAAAGCATGTAGAAGAGGTCTCTCTGTGGATCTGAATATTGTGGGGTCAAGTCCTGATGATCACCTATTTGGGAAGGGGGAGGGAGAAATATAAGTTTGTGTGAGGACCCTAAAATAGTTTTTGAAGTAATTTTATATTGCAAAATGTAGCATTTAGAAGTGAATTAAGATCTATGCTAGTATTTGTTTTATTCTTTTTTTTAGTACCTGTATATTTTAGATAATGGTAGATATCTCTAAGGAACAGGATGGAGCATTTAATTATAGTTTATTCTTGCTGTTCTCCAAACAATGTGGGAGATTTTGCCTGTGAGTGCAGAGTTGGTGACCCTGCCTATGTAATCCCCCAAAGGGTAAAAATGTACTAAAAGAAACATACTTTCAGGAATTCTACCTCAGTCTCAAAATGGCCATGGAGTTGGAACTACCTGTTACTCTTAAAAGAATTCTCCCCCTCCCAACATATCTGTGCTGGGATATGCTGGCAGCCGGTGTGTGTAAGAAGCTTGCCCCTGCTTCTGCTGCAGTTGCTCTACTGAGAGAGAACTTCATCCATCAGGGTTCTCAAGCACATGCCTCTCACCTGCACTGAACTTGTACAATTTTTATGGTGTTTAATAGTTATATGTGAATTTCCGTACACATAAGTTAGCCTATTTAAATAATTTGCACAAAATATCATACATGGTGCTGCACAAATGTGGCAACTGTACACTATGCCCTAATCCTGCCAGGACAAGCAGTACGCAGACCCTTGCACAGAACCCCACAAAAAGTCACTAAATGATCAAATGAACCCCCTCTGCAACGGTTCTTGATAATCAACAGACATAACAAACAGAGTAAGTCAGGAGGCTTTCCAAGGTGGGTAGGATTCTTACTCCTGATATTACTTTCAACAGTAGCTTTGCAGGATTACTATCTGAACAGATTCACAGAACATACTTCCTGGCAGGAAGTCTATTAGATAACCCTAGAGATATTTCAGAATCAAACTATATAGCAGGGTTATGTTTTGAATCATTAACTTACTTGGAGGTTTTGGTTGCCCAAGGAATGCAGGATCCAGCCCTAAGAGAACAGATGAGCATTAGTTCACTTGAGCAATTTGCACCTAAGGTTTATTGAATAAACCCGCTAAGAGCAAGAACCAACAAATGGGTCTGCATTGATTTCTCCCCCTTAATTTTAGTATCTTTTCATTTACTAAATTTCTATGGATGACAAATCCATTCATTCAAAGACCTATCCAATGATACTCCTAGTCAATGGAGAGAGAAATAAAGACAGAATATCCACTTTATCCACACCACTCTGCCAATTAATCTGTCCTAACTTTTAAATACTGTCCTTTTCCAGAGGCAGAACAAATTTAGGCTTAATCTCATTTAGTATAAGGTTTTTTAGAGAGCAGAGTATTATCTAAATTAAAAATTGTGACATTACAATACAGATTTCAGCTGAGACCAAACTTATTTAAATTTCAGAAATTATATTAAATTGAACGGAAATCTTAGAAACGAAAGAGCAGTGATTTTATCCCTTTAGTTTTTATATATATATACATACACACACACACACACACACACACACACACACATTTAAGTTTATATATAATGTTTTAAACTAATAGTGCAACAACTTAAATTATGCATTATCTGGATATTTCCCCCATGTCCATTTTCTTGTCCAACATATATCTAATGTGGTTAGTGAATGACAGCTGCAGATGTGAAAACTTTTCTCTAGGTTATCCTGCAACTTAGTTTGTTGCACAAGCAGTGTTCCACTTGACTCTGAGCTGAAATTTTCAGTGATAAAATTCTGAAAGAAAACCGGATCAATGAAAACACAAAAAAGTCTCTCAAAATTATTTAAACCCAAAGGAAATTAACAGGATGGCGACAGGACTGCTGCTTTGTTGAGCCATTCTGATATTAGTGCTTGAATATTGCATTGTAGTTACTGCTAAGTCATACTAGCAAGTGGATTTTTTTTAGTTTCAGCCATGATACAAGAAGAGTTGTAGCATCTCACTGAGAAAAATGAACCAAGGTCTGGGATGGAGGTCTTAGGAAAAACCTAGAAATGACCAAACAGGAGAGAAAGCTTAAACTGAAGTTCATAATTGGTTGTTATTTGAGTTAAAAATAAAGCAAAACTCAGGAATGAGGAAAGTTTGGAGTCTATGTTCATAGCAAGATAGAAAATACACTGTCTCACAAGACAGTAGAAGAGAATTTAAAAAAAAGTTGCATCCATCTTGCTAGTCTCAATTTAGGAACTGAATAGTAAGCAAAAATAAAGTTTTCCATTTGGAGATCCTTTTGGCCATGAGCATAATGACAAAAAGCGACACTATTTGTGACATTAACAGGAGGAAGCCCTGAACATTCAGTCATACAAGCTATGCCAGTTGTCATTCTGTTTTAAAAAGTATCCAAGGTGCAATCAGCAATATTTCTTTTCCAGTTATTAAAATAAGTGTAGTTGGAAGTCAGTTTACACCTAGTGCTTTTCACACTGGATTTTTGCCAGTAATTCACACTTCAGAAATATAGCAATGTAACTCATAGCTAGAGACTCAAGTACCTATTTAAAATGTTAAACTTTATAAAAGTTATCAGATTTGAGGGAACTATATTAACTTTCAAGAGCTGCACTGAGAAAAATGAGAAGCAATTTCTTTTAAATACCTTAGTTAAGTTAAATAGACCAAGTGAAAGTCATCCTGCAAAATACAAGAGCTGCAGTGAGTCAAATTTCACATATTTGGACTAATGAGGGTTTCAAAGTACTGACATGGAGAGGGAAAAAAACCCTAAATCCCACAAAAATAAGTATGTACAGAATGTCTATGTTAAATTAATAAATGCTGAGTAAACAAACACCATATATGTACAAGCCTAGCAGCTATTGTAAAATAAGCCAACATTGGTTACTTAACAATATAAAAATCCATAGGTTCTTGTACACAGTGACAGCTCATTAGAAGTGCAATTTTACTGCCTTGGATTTTTTCATAAACAAACATCCAGTTTTATTTGGAAGTCAATAACTGCCCTTAAAAACTGAGCACTAAAATAAAGAGGCTCCCAAGTACTGTCAGAAAACAAAACTGAAAAATCAATATCAAATATATTTGCTGATACCAAAACCTCACAAAATTTAACTGTTTCCTGTCTCCAATACATGTTCTAAAATGCATCATTTAGATTGGGCACTACCTCACTATTTCACAATGAAGAAAACTTCAATACACTGTAATAGAGTTCTCCAGCAGAAAACTTTAAAATTTCAGAATACCCTAAACCATAACTCCCACAACTATGTTTATGAAGAATAACCCATTAAATGAAAACAATTTCTCTAAGATCTTTATGGTTTCTCAAAGGTCTGTATTTCACTTATTTCCTTTTGAGAAACATAATCAGCTTGTATTAACTAGATAATTGCTACAGATACATAAAAGTCTGAGGTGTTATTATTTAGCCTCTAACCTTATTCGGGAAGTCCACTGATAAGCAGGGGGAAATGTGTATACAAATCCATGTACAAGACATCTCTAACTTACAGTTAAGTTTGCTTTAGTGCATTTCCTATCACTGCAATCATTTAAAAAAAAAAAAAAGAGTCAGCAGTTAAGACAACATTAACACCCAGATCAGCCTCAAATACAGACTCCTCAGTTTAAACCCACTCCATTTCCAATTACAGCCACCCACAAAGCACATATCCAATTCCTCACAATTTCACCGTAACTTGGATCTCAGACTTTCAAGTTAGAAACATGGGCTTTTGACTTCAGCAAGATTAAAATAACAATGTTACTGTGAAGTGTGCATCTCATAGACTCATAGACTTTAAGGTCAGAAGGGACCAATATGGTCATCTAGTCTGACCTCCCGCATGATGCAGGCCACAAAAGCTGACCCCCCCACTTTCCCTTAACTCTGCTGTTGAAGTCTCCAGATCGTGATCTAAAGACTTCAAGTTGCAGAGAATCTTCCAGCTTGCGACCCCTGCCCTATGCTGCGGAGGAAGGCGAAAAACCTCCAGGGCCACTGCCAATCTACCCTGGAGGAAAATTCCTTCCCGACCCCAAATATGGCGATCAGCAGAACCCCGAGCATACAGGCAAGATTCTCTAGCCAGACCCTCATTTTACCAGCGATGGCCGTTATTGCCTAATTGACTAAAATCACGTTATCCCATCAAACCATTCCCTCCATAAACTTATCTAGTCTAATCTTGAAGCCAGAGAGGTCTTTCGCCCCCACCGTTTCCCTCGGAAGGCTGTTCCAAAATTTCACCCCTCTAACGTTAGAAACCTTCGTCTAATTTCAAGCCTAAATTTCCCCACGGCCAGTTTATATCCATTCGTTCTCGTGTCCACATTAGTACTGAGCTGAAATAATTCCTCTCCCTCCCTGGTATTTATCCCTTTGATATATTTAAAGAGAGCAATCATATCCCCCCTCAGCCTTCTTTTGGTTAGGCTAAACAAACCAAGCTCCTCGAGTCTCCTTTCATAGGAAAGGTTTTCCATTCCTCGGATCATCCTAGTGGCCCTTCTCTGTACCCGTTCCAGTTTGAGTTCATCCTTTTTAAACATAGGAGACCAGAACTGCACACAGTACTCCAAGTGAGGTCTCACCAGCGCCTTGTATAACGGAAGCAGCACCTCCCTGTCCCTACTAGAAATACCTCGCCTTATGCATCCCAAGATCGCATTAGCTTTTTTCACAGCCACGTCGCATTGCCGACTCATAGTCATCCTGCGATCAACCAGGACTCCGAGGTCCTTCTCCTCCTCTGTCACTTCTAACCTATGCGTCCCTAGCTTATAACTGAAATTCTTGTTAGTCATCCCTAAATGCATCACCTTACACTTCTCACTATTAAATCTCATCCTATTATTATTACTCCAATTAACAAGGTCATCCAAGTCTCCCTGCAGAATATCCCGATCCTTCTCCGAGTTGGCAATACCTCCCAACTTTGTGTCATCCGCAAACTTTATCAGACAACTTCTACATTCGGTTCCGAGGTCAGTAATGAATAGATTAAATAAAATCGGACCCAAAACCGAACCTTGAGGAACCCCACTGGTGACCGCCCTCCAATCTGACAGTTCGCCTTTCAGTACTACCCGCTGCAGTCTCCCCTTTAACCAGTTCCTTATCCACCTCTGGATTTTCCTATCGATTCCCATCTTTTCCAATTTAACCAATAATTCCTCATGCAGTACCGTATCAAACGCTTTACTAAAATCGAGGTATATTAGATCCATCGCATTTCCTTTATCTAGAAGGTCTGTTACTTTCTCAAAGAAGGAGATCAGGTTGGTTTGGCAAGACCTGCCTTTCGTAAACCCATGTTGTAATTTGTCCCAATTGCCATTCACCTCAAGGTCCTTAACTACTTTCTCCTTCAAAATTTTTTCCAAGACCTTGCATACTACAGAAGTTAAACTAACAGGCCTGTAGTTACCCGGGTCACTTTTTTTCCCCTTCTTGAAAATAGGGACCACATTAGCTATTCTCCAGTCCAACGGTACCACCCCTGAGTTTACAGATTCATTAAAAATTATCGCCAAGGGGCTTGCAATTTCTCGCGCCAGTTCCTTCAATATTCTAGGATGAAGATCATCCGGTCCGCCCGATTTAGTCCCGTTTAGCTGGTCAAGTTTGGCTTCCACCTCTGATACTGTAATGTCAATCCCCCCTCCTTTATTCCCCTCTGTCCTACTCCCTCTATTCCTAAACCCTTCATTAGCCTTATTAAAGACCGATGCAAAATATTCATTTAGATATTGTGCCATGCCTAGATTATTCTTAATTTCCACTCCATCTACATTCTTCAGCGGTCCCACTTCCTCTTTTTTTGTTTTCTTCCTATTTATATGGCTATAAAACCTCTTAGTATTGGATTTAATTCCCCTCGCGAGGTCCACCTCTACACGGCTTTTGGCCTTTCTCACCGCATCCCTACATGCTCTAACCTCAATAAGGTAGGTTTCCTTGCTGATCCCTCCCTTCTTCCATTCTCTGTACGCTTTCTGTTTTTTCTTAATCGCCCCATTGAGACACCCGCTCATCCAGCTAGGTCTAAATCTCCTGCCCACTAACCGTTTTCCCTTTCTCTGAAGAATTGGATGTCTGTATTGTTGGTAGTTGGAATTGAAAGGGAGTTTCTTCAGAGCAGAAGAGTCTGTGAATTTGGATATTATGTTTAGGTGACAAGGCGTGAGAGTTGAGGTTGCATTGGCTATTTTTTCTTGAAGCAGGATAACGATAATGAGGAAATAATTAGAACAGTTGCACCATTTGCCTATCTTGCTAGTAAGATAAGACAGTTTTCACCAAGTGTGATGTTTGCTAAATGTTATGGTGTTGAAGCACAATTGATAAATACCGTAATTATATTTCACACCATTTATAATCTGTTTTAACATTGTATTATAAGTGTGGAATTTAGAACTCAGTTTTATGTCTAACATGTCAGTGCTGACATACTTGTTTGTATCTGTATTTGCTTTCCCCATGTTTGACAAAAGGTGATTGACCTAAACAGTCAATATAAGCTAGGTAGTGGGTCTCCCTACTGGTTCTGTAGCCCCTGCTGCTCACTTATCCTGAGCCTGGATGACCAGCCCCACTATTCCCCTTGCTTCATTTAGAGAGGCTTTTTCTAAATGTAATAAACACAAAAAAAAACAGTCTACAGAGAGAGGTTAAGTGAGGGGATCTAAGTGAAACCAAAGAACCAGTGAGCCAGGCACTGGGGCCAATGAACTGACCTAGGCAAAAAGGACGGTGAGTATCAGGGGCCAGAAAGTCAAGCTCCATCCTCTTGCAGTTTCTCGGAAGCTATGTTTAGTATGAACATTAAGAGACAAATCTAAATGTTTTTGTGAGGTCTGCCCAAGCAGTACACAACCTTTCATGAACCACAGTAGGTTCTCTACATGCAGAAGCTTCCTCTGCAGCAGTACTGAAACTTCATTTCTCAAGCATCTTTGGCTACAACTCCCCCCCTTTCTCCAACTGTCAATGTGCCCTATTTGCAGCAGGAGCTAGGACAGGTGGGAGTGGGGGAAAAAGAGATGCAGGTAAACTGGCCTGAGAAACAAAGCACATAGCTACATGGAAGGTAAGTTCCTAATAGAGTGAATCTCCTATGGCTTGCCTGAGCGGACCACCACTGCCTCCACTTTTAGGCTACGTCTATACTATGGACCTTACAGTGGCACAGCTCTACCGCTACAACTGTCCTGCTGTAAGGTCTAAGGCCTTGGCTACACTTGCGAGTTACAGCGCTGTAAAGCCGCCCCCAGCGCTGTAACTCACTCCCCGTCCACACTGGCAAGGCATTTGCAGCGCTGTATCTCCACAGTTGCAGTGCTGCATGTACTCCACCTCTCCGAGAGGAATAGCAAGTATTGCGCTGCCGCTGCAGCGCTGCGGTGCCAGTGTGGCCACCCAATGCGCTGTGAATGGCCTCCAGAATTATTCGGCAGTATCCCACAATGCCTGTTCTAGCCACTCTGGTCATCAGTTCAAACTCTACTGCCCTGGCCTCAGGTAACTAACCATGTGACACACCCTTTACATTCCCCGGGAATTTTAAAAATCCCCTTCCTGTTTGCTCAGCCCCGCGTGGTGTGGAGTGCTATCAGCGAATCTTTCCAGGTGATCATGCCTCCACACGCCAAGCGAGCCCCAGCATGGAGCAATGGCGAGTTGCTGGACCTCATCAGTGTTTGGGGGGAGGAAGCTGTACAGTCCCAGCTGCGCTCCAGCCGTAGGAATTACGATACCTTTGGGAAGGTATCAAAGGACATGATGGAAAGGGGCCATGACCGGGACGCCCTGCAGTGCAGGATTAAAGTGAAGGAGCTGCGGAGTGTCTACCACAAAGCCCGCGACGCAAACGGCCGCTCGGGTGCTCCCCCCGCGACCTGCCGATTCTACAAAGAGCTGGATGCAATACTTGGGGTTAACCCCACCTCCACTCCGAGCACCACCATAGACACTTCAGAGCCAGTGTGGGGGGGGGGAGGAGGAGGAGGAAAACAGGAGTGATGGTGGTGGGCCAGATGGAGACACCCCAGAATCCCTGGAGCCATGCAGCAAGGAGCTCTTCTCGAGCCAGGAGGAAGGTAGCCAGTCGCAGCGACCGGTACTTGGTGGAGGACAAACAGAAGAGCAGGTTCCCGGTAAGCGGTTTTTTGTTTTTTTTCGGGAAGGAATTTTTTCGGTGCGGGCTCTTTGGGAGAGGAGAGTTAGGCATGTATGCCTAGATGCGGAATAGTGCATTGATGTGGCTTATCACATCGCGGTAATCGGCCTCAGTAATCTCCTCAAATGTCTCATCCAGAACGTGTGCAATGCGCTTGCGCAGGTTTATCGGGAGAGCCACCATGGTCCTTGTCCCAGCCAGGCTAACGTGTCCGCGCCACTGTGCCGTAAGGGGCGGGGGGACCATTGCTGCACACAGGCAAGCTGCATATGGGCCAGGGCGGAAGCCGCATTGCAGTACAAGACCCTCCCTTGCTTCCCAGATCACCCTCAGCAGCGAGATATCGTCCAGGATGAACTCCTGTGGAAAATGTTGGGACAGTGTTCAGTGTAGGTGCCCCCTGAAGCTGTTGGCTCTCCCCAAGGCACAGAAACCCAGAGGACAGTGCAGCCCTGAAATAATCAGTCCCCCTTACTCACCATTTTGAGGCTCCCGTGGGCTGTGTGAGCTCTGTTTCGGACGGGAAAATTATGCTATTGTGTAGACCCTGTGTGTTTTCTACTCCTTAAGTGTGGGGGGAATCATTACTCTGTCTGGTATAAACAATGCTGCCTCTGTTAAATGTTGCATTTTGCCTATACAGCTGCATCAACCTTGAGACCTCAGCCGTCCCTCTTACCGCCAGCTCAGAGACTGCAAAGACTCAGGAAGAGATCGCGAAAAAGCAAAGAAGACATGCTGCAAGAAGTGATGCGGCAATCTATTCAAGAGAATGAGAAAGCACAGAACTGGAGGGAGAGAGAAAGCAGGATCCGCCAGGAAAATGCAGCGCACCGGCGGCAAAGCACCGCGCACCGGCAGCAAAGCACTGATAGGCTCATAAGCATCCTGGAGCGCCAAGCAGACGCTATCCAGGAGCTGGTAGCCATGCAGAAAGAGTACCGCAAACGCCACCCCCCTACAGCCCTTGTCCCAAAACTCTTTCCGTTGTGCCCCACTGTCACCTCCAACCCACTTTCCCCAACTTCCGTGTTCTTCACGCCACCCGCTGCCTCCAACACCAGTATCTTCACCACCCAGCCCTGAAAACCACGACCCTTACCCTCTGCACTCAACCCCCATCACCATGCAGTATAGCTATCCTGAAGTGCAGCACTCACTGCACAGCACACCAGACAGGACATACGCGAATCTGTGATTGCACTGTTCCCCACTCCACCCCCTTGTTTCTTTTCAATAAATGGATTTTTTGACTTTGAAAACAGTCTTTATTATTGCATAAAGTAAAAGTCTCCTTCGCCCAGGAAATAAACAAGCACTGCAAGTCTGCTTAGCAAACACTGATTCCTAAAGATTGGAACTACTGCACTTCACTCCCGTGCAGGGCACCAGATATCACTGCTGGTTTTCAGCCTCAAATTGCTCCCTCAAGGCATCCCTAATCCTCGCAGCCCCGCGCTGGGCCCCTGTAATAGCCCTGCTCTCTGGCTGTGCAAATGCAGCCTCCAGGTGTTGAACCTCGGAGGTCCATGCCTGAGTGAAGCTTTCACCCTTCCCTTCACAAATATTATGGAGGGCACAGCACGCGGATATAACCGCGGGGATGCTGTTTTTGGCCAAGTCCAGCTTCCCATACAGAGATCGCCAGCGGGCCTTTAAACGGCCAAAGGCACACTCCACAGTCATTCGGCACCGGCTCAGCCTGTAGTTGAACCGTTCCTTGCTGCTGTCAAGGCTCCCTGTGTAGGGTTTCATGAGCCACGGCATTAACGGGTAAGCAGGATCTCCAAGGATCACAATGGGCATTTCAACTTCCCCTACCGTGATCTTCCGCTCTGGGAAAAAAGTCCCGGCCTGCATCTTCCTGAACAGCCAAGTGTTCCGAAAGATGCGTGCGTCATGCACCTTTCCAGGCCAGCCTGTGTTAATGTCAATGAAGCGCCCACGGTGATCCACAAGCACCTGGAGAACCATAAATACCCCTTCCGATTAACGTACTCGGATCCTAGGTGGGGTGATGCCAGAATAGGAATGTGCGTCTCATCTATCGCCCCTCCATAGTTAGGGAACCCCATTTGTGCAAAGCCATCCACTATTTCCTGCACGTTACCCAGAGTCACGGTTTTTCTGAGTAGGATGTGATTAATGGCCTTGCAAACTTGCATCAACACGATTCCAACGGTCGACTTTCCCACTCCAAACTGGTTTGCGACCGACCGGTAGCTGTCTGGAGTTGCCAGCTTCCAGATTGCAATAGCCACCCGCTTCTCTACTGGCAGGGCAGCTCTCAATCTCGTGTCCTTGCCCCGCAGGGTGGGGGCAAGCTCCTCACAGTCCCATGAAAGTGGCTTTTCTCATCCGAAAGTTCTGCAGCCACTGCTCGTCATCCCAGACTTCCATGACGATGTTATCCCACCACTCGGTGCTTGTTTCCAGAGCCCAAAAGCGGCGTTCCACGGTGCTGAGCATGTCCATGAATGCCACAAGCAATTTCGTGTCGTACGCGTTACGCGGCTCGATAGCATCGTTGGACTCCTCACCCTCACTCTCACTGTCACTTTGGATCTTAAGGAACAGTTTGACAGCCAAACGTGACGTGCTGGCGAGACTTGTCAGCATACGCCTCAGCAGTTCAGACTCCATTTCCCGCAGACAGATCGCGCTGCACAGAAACCATTGAAAGATGGCGCCAAAGGTGAATGGAAACAAAGGGATTTCTGGGATGCGAAGCGATGCATCACGGGGCATTGGGACAGGACCCAGAATCCCCCCCACCCACGCCCCCTTCCCATAACCCACGGCGCCAGAATGGGAAAAGGTGCTCTGTGGGATAGCTGCCCATAATGCACCGCTCCCAATAGCGCTGCAATTGCCGCAAATGTGGCCACGACAGTGCGCTGGGCAGACTGCAGCGCTTTCCCTACTCAGCTGCACGAAGTCAGGTTTAACTCACAGCGCTGTACATCTGCAAGTGTAGCCAAGGCCTAAGATGTAGCCACTCTTTGACAGCAGGAGAGAGCTCTCCTGCCAGCATAATGAAACCACCCCCAACAAGTGGTGTTAGCTTTGTCAGCACGAGAGCCTCTTCTGCTGACATAGTGCTGTCCACAGCAGCACTTTTGCCAGTGACACTTATGTCGGTCAAGGGTGTGGCTTTTTCACACCCCGACCAACAACAGTTTTACTGACAAAAGTGGTAGTGTAGACAAAGCCTTAGATAATCTTATTTGGTATATAGGACTAGGGCTCCCTTTGTGGAAGGTTCTTGTATTTTGTATAAGGGAGACTGGGTGGAACCTAGAGACATATAATTAGGAACAAAGGTGTGTATCTTGGTGTGATTCTATAGAGGTTTTTAAGGTCAGGCTTGACAAAGCCCTGGCTGGGATGATTTAGTTCGGAATTGGTCCTGCTTTGAGCTGGGGGTTGGACTAGATGACCTCCTGAGGTCCCTTCCAACCCTGATATTCTATGATTCTATAAAACCACAGCAGGAGGGCCATCGAAAAGACAATAGAAAATGGGAGTCCTCCATGAAGATTCACTCAATGGCAAAAGATATATCAGTTACTACAAAGCAGTCAAATGACTGTTTGTATTTTAAGGTGGTTGTTTTTTGTTTTTTTTTTTCCCCAGAATTTAAATGGAATTCAGTTTTTCAACTATGAAGCCTTGTGCGTAATTTCAAGTTTCTGACTTTTGAGATTGGGATGTTATAGGAGCCCTAAGCATTAAGATCTCTAGATGGTTTTAAAAATGTTAAGCCTTTTAGGATAAACACACTGAAAGCTCAGAGTTTGAAAAAAATGTCTAGAAAATTAAAGTTTGTCCTTCTTCAAATAGTCCATCGATCAGACTGATTTCTCATAATTATATTTAAAAGGATATACACTTCAGTGCAAAACTCAACACAACCTTAACTATGGAGCTGCTAGGAGCCTCTATAGTCTTAAACAAAGAATTTAATAATTTAAAAGGAAAACACAGGTTAAGTTAGTGTGTTGATAGTCAAGAAAAGAGAGTGTTACCATTAATGGACATAATGGAAGCATCAGGGCTTGAAGTACAGTACTCATTCCCTGCCATTACTCCATACATTTTAACAGGTTAACCTTAACCCCACAGAATTCTTCTTTCATTACAATTTATCTTTTCACATGCCATATTGGCCTGTAAATATTCCCTCATATTTATTATAGTCTGGATACACAAAGCAGATACAGTAGATACAATGTCACTCTTTATGCTCTACTTTTGACAATGCAGATTTCCAGAAGTGATACTAATCTCCAAAGAGTCTGATATAAAAAACCTAAAAATGAGACAATTGCAATCAGTAAAATGTATTTAAAGATACATACATAGACAAAATAAATTGCCAGTACAGATGCTTAGTATCAGCCATAGAATTAGAGCCCTGCATTTTAAAATTATATTCATTCGCTTCCCTTTCAATTCCCAGTCAACAGTTCAAAAGTTTTCTGTTCTACGTTTGCCATAAAATCAGTTAAAAAAAAAACCACAGGACACACAGTCTGTATGCAAGCATACAAGGGACCAAACTTACAATAACGTTCAATAGAACCTGAATATTATGTATTCTGTGAGTTACATAAAGGAGGGGCAGCAGTTATCTATAATAATCAGAACTCCAAATAACTAGAAACTAACATGTGGTATTCTAATTGATTTGATACTGTTGCTTTTAACTACAGTAAAAGCTATTTTATCTGGCACTTCACCAACTGGAAAGCTCTATAAATTGGCATTTCTGATCTTCATTGAAATTCCGATTTATAGTCCGGTTGGCCAGCAGGAAGTTGGGGCGGAGGAGGGTGTGCGGGGCATGGGTTCTGGGAGGGAGTTTGGGTGCGGGAGGGGGCTTGGGGCAGCAGGTTCAGGTGCAGGAGGGAGTGAGGGGTGCCAGATAAGGGGGATGCTCACCTCAGGTGGCTCCCCACAAGTGGCGACCTGTCCTGGCTGCTCCTAAGCCAGGGGTGGGCAAACTATGGCCTGCAGGCCACATCCGGCCCGTCCGACCTTTTAATATGGCCCTCGAGCTCCTGCTGAGGAGCAGGGTTGGGAGCTTTCCCCGCTCCGGTGCTCCAGCCAGGGAGCGGGGCCGGGGACTTGCCTTGCTCCGCTCATGCAGCAGCTCCATGCGGCTCCCGGAAGCAGGGGCAGCCAGGGGACTCCTCATGTTGCCCCTGCCCCAGGCGCCAGTTCTGCAGCTTCCATTGGCATGGGAGCCAGAAACGGGACGCTGTTTCCAGGAACCACTTCAGATAAGGGCCAACCGGATCCTGCACCCCTGAGCCACGCCCCAACTGCCTGCCCCAGCCCTGATCGCCCTCCAAACCCTTTGATCCCAGACCGGAGCACCCTCCTGCACCCCAAACCCCTCATCCCCAGTCCCACCCCAGAGTCTGCACCCCCAGCCGGAACCCTCATCCTCCCTGTGTGCCACAACCCCTGCCCCAGCCGGCCCTCCATACAACTTCCATACCGAGATGTGGCCCTCAGGCCAAAAAGTTTGCCCAGCCCTGTCCTAGGCGGAGGCGGCTCTGTGCGCTGTCCCCACCCCAGGCACTAGCTCTGCAGCTCCCATTGGCTGGGAACCGCAGAGAATGGGAGCTGTGGGGGTGGCACCTACAGGCGGAGACAGCGCACGCCTGCGCCTAGGAGCAGCCAAGACAGGTCGCTGCTTGCGGGAAGCCGCCCGAAGTGAGCACCTCCCAGATCCGGCACTCAGCTCCCCTTCCTGCGCCCCAACCTGCTGTCCCGAGCCCCCTCCTGCACCCAAACTCCCTCCCAGAGCCCTCATCTCGCACACCCTCCTGTGCTGCAACCCCCAGCTCCACACCCAAACTCCCTCTCTCTTAGTTAACCAGCATTTTTCACTTACCGGCACCCGCCATTTCCCCAACAAACTGGATAAAACAGCTTTTACTGTATATTGACTAGGAGTATAGAAACATCCTTTTTCCTCTACCTAAAGTACTCACTGTGTAATAGGCTACAGTCACTGAACTACCAGCATTTTAGCTTTTAGAACTCAATCCTTTATCGAAGCTGAGCATGTGTGGATCCAACTAGAGTTGGCCCCAATCCTGCTAACACTTATGCATGTACTTAACTTTACTCATGAAAGTTCTAATGACATCAACTGGATTAGTCACCTGCTTAAAGTTAAGCTTGTGCATAAGTTTGCACCATCGTTGCCTACTTCATAAAACTACGATACTCCAAACAAGCAAGGAATAATTAACTACAATTGCTCCAAAGGTGTAGGTTATTTTAAAAGATCACCATCAGAAAAGGTCTGCCTAAAATTTCGGTTTTATAAAAAGTTTAAGAGACAATTTACTAAATGTAGATACCAACAGAATTTTTTCCATGAAAACTGTTTTGAATAATACTACCAGAAGTCAGAAAGTTCTCATGGTAGACTAGCCTGTTTTCATTTCCAATCTGAGAGAAATGCAAAAAACCATACTGTAGTAAGAAGTATCCTGCAGACACATAGGCAAATGCTTAAGTTTAAGCATGAGTAGTCCCATTACGTCCACTAGGCGTATCCAAGCTATGTACATGCTTAAATCTTAGCAGGATCAGGGCCTACATGATAAATCCAAGTCAATCATGAATGGTGTGGAGAAAGTGAATAAGTGTTATTTACTCCTTCATATAACACAAGAATCAGGGTCACCCAGTGAAATTAATAGGCAGCCAGTCTAAAACAAACAAAAGGAAGTATTTCTTCCCACAACCCCGCATTGGCCCGCTAAACCCAGGGTTGTGAGTTCAATCCTTGAGGGGGCCACTTAGGGATCTGGGGCAAAAATCAGTACGTGGTCCTGCTAAGTGAAGGCAGGGGGCTGGACTCGATGACCTTTCGGGGTCCCTTCCAGTTCTATGAGCTAGGTATATCTAACCCAGAGTCAACCATGGCACTCGTTGCCAGGGTATGTTGTAAAGGCCAAAACTATAATAGGGTTCACAAAAGAATTAGATAAGGTCATGGAGGATAGGTTCCTCAATAGCTATTAGCCAAGATGGTTAGAGATGCAACCCCATACTCTGAGTGTCCCTAGCCTCTGATGCCAGAAGCTGGGACTGGATAATAGGGGATGGATCACTTGATGATTGCCTGTTCTGTTCATGCTCTCGGAAGCACCAACAGTGGCCAATACCAGGAAGACCGGATACTGAACTAGATGGATCATTGGTCTGATCCAATATGGCCGTTCTTACTTTACTCATTACTCAAAATAGTGGTTGTACTCATGTGCAAAGCAAAAAGTAATTGGTTCTTAGTTTACTCTATCTGCATGATTAACACTATTTGTAAATAATTTAAAGGAGCATATGGGAAGATAGTGCTATAAACCTTTTAAGAGTCTGAGTGTGCTAACTGCTAAGAGCCACAAAACAGGATCTTCATTTAGAAACACTAATAAATATAAAGATTGACATTCAGCTTCTGCAACAAAGTGTTGGTAAAAAAATAGGTAATTAATTGCAAATCTGATCAAAACATTTTAAAGTAAACAAGGCTTGACAAAACAGGTATTTCTTTAGGCCTGCATCTTGCAACAATTTGAACATATCCATGACACACGAGTACTCCTTCTGAAGCAAATACAGTACTCAGACATTTCACAGCTCATCTGCACAGGGAATGTTACAAGCATAGTTATACAGTAATAACTCCCCATGTGGTCACTCGATTCCTTATGTAGATTGTGCATATTCTTAATACATTAGAGTATCAAGGGCCTTATTAAACAGGGTGACATATCTCAGGCTTCTAGGATGCAGCATGAAGCAGTTTTCTTTATCCACTGCATATTGACGCTCCTAAACCAAGGGTCACACCATCAGCACCTCAAAACACAGGCTAGAAAACCTGCATGCCACCCACCATCTCCCTTCACCAGCAAACACCCAAGGGCTAAAATGTCACAACAGCAGCAATTGGAGCAATGTTATTTGCCCAATCTCTCCACCACCATCACCCCGCCTTCTGCAGGTGCTCTCTTACACCTCAAAGAGAGCACATAGCACCCTCCACAACCCTCCCGCCCCAAGACAAGGGAGAATGAGCTTCAAATTATTCTCTTGCCACCCCCATAATCCCCACTGTATGGCCCCAGGGGGCTTGTACACAGCTGCACCCCACTGCCTAGGCTGCCATGCTACCAGCAGTAACTATTTATACAGCCAAGCCAGAAAAGGGGATCCAGGCAGGATGGACACCCCCAATCCCAGCCCACGCACCCTGCCCTGACACTAGACGATTACAGCTAGAAAACAGCGTCAGTGAGTCCTAACAGCCCACTACAAGGCAACGCAAGTAGCCCTCATTGCGCATGCGCAAAATTTTCCAACGGCTTAAAGACGCCTTCACTGTGCAAACGCCCACGGCCCAGCTCCTAGGACGCAGTAACGTGCGCGGAGTTGCAATCAGTGCCTCGCACTCCGACCGGTTAAAGTGAGAAATCACTCAAGCGAACGTGAACACGCATGCGCAGTCAGACCAGCAGCGCTCAACAACCTCAGAGCATGCGCAACTGTCAGCCCATACGAGAATACATCGGTCGTACGCATGCGTACTTCCTTCGCAACGGCGAATGGGGCTAGCCAGCGTCTGCCGCAGCAGAACCGAGCCGTAGTGCGCATGCGTGCCTGAGTTTGCTCTACGAGCACCAGCCCAAGCGGCCGCCCTCCCCCACATCCAGGCCCCCAGCCAAGGGGCATCTTCCCCAGCTCCAGCCAGGGCTGGCTGCCCTGCCTGCCCAGGCTGAGCGCTTCGGCGCTTCCCCTCCCTCCGTGGGGGCTCACACACATACCCCGCCCCCCGCGCACAGTGCCGGGCTTACCGTGCTCTGTGGGGCGGGCGGAGTTGGTCCGGGGGGCTCCGGATTCAGCCGGTTTCGGCTGGGTCGGTCCCGGCGTCACACAATGAAATCAGCGCCTCCGATCATTAATTCTCATCATGATCGTGACGTCAGCGCAGACAGCGGCCAATGGAAGCCTAAGATCAGCGCCGGCCGGGACAGTCCTTGCCCCCGCCCCTCCCGCCAGGGGGAGCGCCTGGTTCAGGGAACAGCCCGCCTGAAGCGGGAGGGGAGGGGAGGCTAGTACAGGGAACAGCCGCGCTGCTGCGGGGGGTGGGGGGGGGGTCTCCTGCCTCAGGAAACAGCCCCGCCCAGCTCCGGATCGGAGCGCGAGGCACAGCGAAGAGGCGGGGCACAGATGAACGGAAGGCAGCGGGAGCAGTCTGCCTCCTCCCCAGCCTACGGGGGCCGGGCTGCGCCCCTCGCCTCCTTGGGGGAACGCCCCTGTCCCACAGCACCCCCAGCGGTCCCGCTGCGCAGCTGCGGGGGACTCTTCCTCCTGCCTGCCTGGGCCGCGGGCGCTTCCGCCGCGCAACCTGTGCCCAGCCGCGCTCATCACCGCGTGTGAGTGGCAGTTTGGCCGGCGCGCTGCTGCCGCCTTCGCCACGCGTGTGCGAGGCCGGCCGGCGTTGCCCTCGCCCCCTCCCCTCCGAGAGAGCAGCCCCGCTTCCGCCGCGTGGCGCTGTCATGGGTGGGGGAGGAATTAAGTGTTTCAGGCGCAGAGGTTAGCCGGGGATGGACAGGACTGGCAGCCTTGCAGAGTTCTCAGCCCTGCTTGGCTTGGGAGAGGAGCCTTGCACGGGGGCAGTGGTGGATATTCCTCCCTTGCTATTTCCCCCCTCCGCGCCTTGGGGCAGTAAGTTCTCCTGAACAGTTGGGAGGCCTGGCTCAATCATGGAGTCTGAAATACCTGGGCTTTCCTAACGACTTCTAGTAGGGGCAACTGACCCCTTCCTCCACCTGTGAGAGAGAAGTCAGGTATAACGTTTTGTGTGTATCTTTCAGATGAGACTCAACGTCAAAGCCCTGCCTGCTTTATGTGGGCATCAAAAGTCTTGTGGTACTTCTCATACAAGTGAAGTGTTTTGTCTCACTATTTTCAGCCACCCCACCGCTTAAGGTTTCCACTGTTGTTAAGGTGATGTTTCACCATCCCTGGGGTGGCTGTATTCCAGTGCTGTATTCATATAAACCCTGAACCTGCGAAGACCCACACTGATGCAGACCCTCACCTTCACCTGAAGACGCATTGAAATGACAGGAACACACTGCAGTCAATGAGACCACGCACAAGCATGAGGCACCTTACCAGCTCATCTGTTTGCAGGATTGGGGCTAGAGAAAAACCTTTAGAATCATTGAAGGTCATGTAAAATTATTATTTGCGGCTTATATCGCAGCAGCACCCCAGAAGTCCCAATTAAGATTAGGAGCCTATTGTGCAAATTCAGACAGATACAGGCTCCCTGCCTCAAGAGCTTACATTCTAATAAGACCCTGATCCTAAAAAGATTTATGCAGGGGCTTAACTTTATGCACATGATTAGTACCAATAACTTTAATTGGAGTACTTGGGCATAAAACTTTGCAGTAATGGGGCCAAAGAAAGCATGTGTTATATGTAGGGTCAGTGTCAGGTTTGCATCTAGATTACAAATTTAGAGATCATACACATTCAGAATTTATTTTTAGTGCATGTTAGTGAAAGAAAGTTTTAAGTACTCAGATATGATGTATAAAACAATAATCATATAAAGAGAAAAATATTTCCAGATTTGTGGAAGCTGTAATAGACTAAATGTCTTATTGGAACACACATTGAAAAACCTTAAGATATATTTTAAAAACTGTCTTGCAATGTATTCAAAATAAGGGAGCCTCTGATAAAGGGACAAAGCTGCATCTCAGAGTGGGTTCAATGCTGAACTTGTTATGCAGGCAAAACTCATTTAATTTAATGGAAGTTTTGCCTCCGAGGGCTGCAGGACTGAGTTCATATTGATTTTTCTGTGGGGACTCAAATGAACAACTATTATATAGCTCCTAAAATAACTCTAATTTTAATGAACCTTTCAACATCTAGCAAAATTTTAAAAGGGGTGAATCCATACAGAATTCTTTTATATGGAATGGAGAGTCTGTATGATTTTTTTTGTTTGTTTTTTGAATGTATGATTGAGTCCCTTTAGCTAATAAAATATTTTGCTGTTTTAATGTACATTTCTAGAAGATGTAATAGCCCATACATCAGTATGCAACATTTCTGATGGCCCAAACTGGGACCTAGGATGACAATTAATCATCTCTATATATACCCTTTTCTTAGGGTTAAATGGAGTTTTCTGCTTGTGTAAGCAGAGGGAACTGTTATCCAGTAGATAGCTTTTCTCCCACAGGAGAGAGAGATTTGTAGATTTTATTTTGTGAACAGCTGGAAGGTTTTTCAGTTGCTGTAAGATTGTTCTGTGCTTCAACATTTCAGAGACCTTTACACAAAATCAATCATTTTAAACCTGTTAAACACAGATGCAAAAAATACTGACAGTATACTTAAATATAACTTTTATAAATATAATCACGTTTGAGACAGTTGAGAGAGACAAAATTTCATTTTAATGAGATTATAAAACATAAAAATATAAAAAATAAAAATCATATAACAGGCAGTACAAGGCTATGTGTAAAGTAAGCATTTTTATGTGTGGGAAATTCAAATTATTTTCTGCTAGTTTTTCTATTGTGAGGATAATGAGAATATTTCCTACTGTGATATAATAAGATAATATGCCATCTGCTGGCAAACCATGTAATATCTTAGCTGCATAAATTTAAACACTGATTTTGAGATTTTGCAACTATATTTTCATGCTACCTGAAGTTTTTCGAAGAATAATTTTACTGTTCCTAATCATAAGTTTTTGGCATATGTATGCCAAAGTATCCAGTACACTTGCTTGAGCACAAAATATCTTTCTAGAGGTATTAAAATATGTCTCTTTCAATTTTTCAGCAAAAACAAGCACTCCCCTACAAGTTAAGCTTCTGTAAAAAGCTCCATCATATCTTCCTTCAAATCCTTCCTCCAGACACCCCTCTTCTGCAACACCTATAGAGAATTAGCCAATTAATAAAGCCTAGTTGAGGAGCAGATGGGAATAGCTGAATTCACTTTATTTTATTTATTTATAATTTCAAGAGCCAGATTCTCCAGTCCCCCAGTATCATTCTGTGCTACATACACTTATACAGCATAAAGAGAACCTAAAGCACCTGGAGATTCCCTTTGGGTGCATTACTGCTGGGATAAAACTGTTGATGATTCTGCTGCCTCCTACATCTCCCATCTCCCAGAACCATCTCCCAGTGTAAGGGAACAGAGCAGGCATAGTAGGAGAGGAAATGAGAGGGGGCATGATAAGCAAAAGCTCCACTATGGCTAATTCTCCTCTGGCTTAAGGTACCTGAAGAACCTCATGGCGTCTGCAGCTGAGAATCAGAGAGCTGGGAATGGCTCCCTGAAAGCCTTCCTTCTCCATTGAGACCAGGCAGAGAATCAAGCCCCAAATGTATATAATTGTATATGTTTGATAATCTCCTCCCCCACTTTTTGTATGTCACTTGTTTTCTTAGGTCCAGATCCTGTACTACTCTGGGCTGGCACTCGATGCATCAGGGATCAATTTAGCGGGTGTAGTGAACACCCACTAAATTGATGGCAGAGCACTTTCCCGGTACTCCAGCTCTCCAAGAAAAGTAAGGGAAGTCGACCAGAGAGCGTCTATTTATACGTCTATTCACGTAGCTGGAGTAGCATAACTTAGGTCAATTTACCTCCGTAGTGAAGACAAGCCTTAAGTGTAGACTTTGCAGCCAAAGATTCTGATCCTGCAAACAATTATTTATGTACTTAATTTTACATGTCCCCTTTGGGAGAAAAATTAAAATTAAGGACATCTGTGTTTGCAGGTGGAGGGTCTAGATTACAAATGCTTTGAGGCAGGGACCATGTCTTTGTATGTGGTGATAGTGTCAAACACAAAAGGACCCCAATTTGATTGGGGCTCTTGGTACTATGCAGTATAATTATTAAATCATAATAATATTCCCCTTTCTTTCTAGAGGTTTGGATCTGAGTTGTAGAAATTCACTACACGTTTGGCATACCAATCTATGTCCAAAGTTTGAAGTCTTTTCATTCAAAAGTCGTTTGCTTAGTCTTTGTTGTGAGAAGGACATCTTCTATTATTTTAAAATCTCTATAAGATGTTTGACAATATACATTTAATTCACTCCTCCTTTAATAGTTAAAATATTTGTTTGAATATCTTTTGCAAAAGCACAATAGCACCTCTTCCCCTCCTCGCCTTCTCTTAATGTGTAGTGAGAACACTTTTCATGTAATTTTCACAAACTGTGGTCAAGTGTTATACCTGGATCTTGACCCTATGCTAGCCAAAGGAACTACCTGATTGCTGAAGAAAGGAAGGTACTAGCTAGGAAAAGGACACCAAGATGCTTCCATATTCTTCAGCTACCACAATTCTATTAAGGAAACATTTACCCCTTTAAATATAATGGAGGGCTGGAGTTCAGATCTATGCCCCCTCCAATTTCATGTACTCTGGATAGAATAAGGTACTGCTGCCTTTTCTTTTCCTGACAATTTGATAATCACTCCCAAATTCTACGGGCCCTAGAAAATCTTGATTTGGTTGGCAGGATGGCACACAAGCATATGTTATTCAGCTATCTGAATGGAAAGAGGATATAGTTAGAGAAAACATCCAGTAGGGGGACAATATAATTATTTACTTCTGTAGTGCTTTCCATCTGAGGATATCAAAGTGGTTTACAAATTTTAATTAAGACTTATAACAAGCTTGTCACCTTATTTATTGTCTATACATTTTGTATGTAATAATCCTTAATCTTTTATTATGCTGCTGTTTTCCCTTTATATATTCCCCTTCCTTCTCCAATGAGCTTTTAACACTTGCTATGAAAAAAATAAATAAAACAGCCCCCATAAAAACCTCTACACTTGAGGACATCACAGAAAACTTTGTTTGGGAATTCCTTGTAGTGCTGAGCCAGAGAGCCAAGAATCCAAATTTTGACACATTTTGTCTCTTATTACCTGGGGACAGGGGAACCACAATGGTTTTAAAATGTATCATATTGTATAAACATCTGTGATGTTCCCCTCTGGTGTTGTCTGGATCAGTGTTCTGCTAGGCGACTCCAATCCTTGACTCTGGGAGCCAGCCATACCCTGCTCTGCTGTGAGAACCCCCACTCCTGGGCTGTTCACACACAGCCTCTGGCATGTAAGCTGCTCCCAGCTACTTGCAAGTGAATGACACTAGCCAATATTTCTGGTCCCAGACGCAACCCTAGAAACTTCCATCTTGCAGTGTCCAGTTATGCCCACTGGATGCTGCAAGGTTATATGAGTTTGTCAATTTAACAAAGAAATTGATATGTAGCAGGCTTGTTATTCCAAGGGGAGCCTCTGACACACTGAAAACCAAACGCACTGCTTCAGGTAGAATAAACAAACAGATTTATTAGCTATAAAGATAGATTTTAAGTGATTATAAGTCAAAGCACAAGAAGTCAGATTTGGTCAAATGAAATAAAAGCAAAATGCATTCTAAGCTAATCTTAACACTTTCAGTGTCCTTAAAAACTTAGATGCTTCTCACCACGGGCTGGCTGGTTACTTTTCAGTCAGGTTCTCCCCTTTGATCAGCGTTTCAGTCACTTGGTGGTGGTGGTGGTTTCTGTAGATGTAGGTGGAAGAGAGAGCATGGCAAAATGTATCTCCTTTTTATCATGTCCTTTCTTTCCTCTTGGCTTTGCCCCCCCCCCCCTTCAGAGTCAGGTGAGCATTACCTCATCGCAGTCCCAAACTGATCAAAGGAAGGGGGTGACTCCCTGGAGGGTCTAACAGATTCTTTTGTTGCTGCCTAAGCCAGGGTCCATTGTTCCTGTGAGGCTGGGCTGGGTTTGTCCCATCCATGCCCTGACGAGGTGTGAACTGCCTCTCTGTTCTTGGAGAGTTTTTGCATGGGCTTGCTTTAAGCCATGAGGATACATTTTCAGCCTCATAACTATATACATGAAATTATAACCTATAACCTTACTATAACATTACTGTAACAATTACTATAATATCACTATAACAACCATGCTCAGTGCATTATGAGCCTTTCGAAGACACCCAACATGAAAAACTTGCATTGGATACCACACAATCATTTTATAAAGATGAACATGGTAGGGTGTTCCCCCGAGGTACAGGGCATCACATCATCACCGTGGTTTTCTGCTCTGGAATGATACAATATCTCTTAAATTCCCTGAAGAAGAAGAAGAAGAAGATACAATGTTCTTTGATAAAATACTCTTCCTTAATACAGAATGAAACATGTCAAAGGTCCTTTCCTGTTCTGGACTGAGAATAGGTTCACAGCTGCTATTTCTATACTTTGTATCAAACAACCAGAAATATATATATATATATATATATATAAAATCTAATATGCACACTTGTGGCCACATAAAAAAACTATACTTCACAGTAGTAGAAGTTTGCCTAGGTATACAAGTTCATGATGGAGCTGAAGCTTAAGAGGTCTGTAGTCAATAAGTGGAATAGAAAAGTGTAAAGGGGGGGAAAGGCAAAGAAGAAAAAAGGATCAGTGAATTTTTAAAATTAACTAATTGTGGTAATTTTTTTCTTTCACTATAGACAGTCCCTGGGCTTTGTTTTACAGTGTAAAAAAGCAAATTGAGAAGCATAGACTCTGGGGGAGGGAAGGCAGGAGAAGGGGAATTAAGCGTAAAAGCTACCTATCACGAAAGCCTTGAGACATCCTTGAAGCTAGCAGCTATAGATCATGATTTTTGTTTTGAACTTCAACTTGATGCTTTGGACAAAAATGCATATGTAAATACACCTCTACCTCGATATAATGCTGTCCTCGGGAGCCAAAAAAATCTTACTGCATTATAGGCGAAACCGCGTTATATTGAACTTGCTTTGATCCACCAGAGTGCGCAGCCCCGCCCCTCGGAGCACTGCTTTACCGCGTTATATCCGAATTCGTGTTATATCGGGTAGCATTATATCGAGGTAGCAGTGTATATACAGTGCGCTTGGTTGCTTAAGACAGGAGCTGAGTGACTTACTCCAAAGGACCGTTTATGCTATTTACTCACATCCCTGGTACTGCCTCTCATGGGAACATAAGCCCTCTGTGACTAACTGTATTAATTATTGTGACACAGACATGCTCTGGCAGGTATATTACGTCTGTGTCTGACCATTTTCTTGATATTACACTGAAGGGGGTAATACCGTGTGTTCTCTGCTGAGAGCTAAGAACTAGCTGGTTGTCACACTTACTGCGAGATGTTTGTATGTGAAACAATTTTAGTTACATAATATGTAGAATATTATTTTCCAAAACTGGAAGTGAAACTTACCACCTGAGGCAGAGGAGTCCCAGAGTTAACCCAGTCAGCACTGAGAAGGAGGGATGTCCTTTGCTTGCTGTTTGGACCAGGTGGAGACTTGAGCATTTACAAAAACACACCCCAGGAGAGCTCTCTGAAGAGGAGCCCCCCACCTTGGCTAAAAGACAATGCCAATGTATAAGAGCAGAAGCAATGGGCCAAGTTGTGATCCTTTATAGGTGGAGATTCTCTGCCAGTGAGGGTAGCTCATGAAAGAGGGATCCCAGCTCTCTGGGCTGGACAAGTGCTGCAAGGACTAACCTTTGGGTGAGAAATACCTTATTAGACTAGGAAATAACTTGTTTATAAGTATAGGCTATAGATTGTCTTACATTTTTGTTTTACTTGCAACCTTATGTTTCAAAACCCTTATATTTGCCTTAATTTGAATCTCTAACTCAAGCTTTGTTAAATAATCTTCAGTTTGGTTTTACTATAGGCACATCTAAATGCCTTATGCTAAGGAGAGTGCTGAACAGGCATGCACCAGGGCACAGGCATGTACTGCTTCCACAGAGGCTGCAGATCAGTACATTGCAGGTGTCCAGAAGAAGGGTGTATGCATTGCTAACCTGCATAGGGAAAGAGTGGGGGTTGTGGATCTCAGAGCTGCATACCTGAATTTCTAGTTGTCAGAGGCTGGAGCACAGATAGGACTCCCTCCTGCTGTAAGCAGGTGGTAGTGATTGCCCTTGGCACCTCAGATAACGCCAGAATATGTCTCACTTATTACATGAGATGAGGTGAAATATCTGTTCTTCTACTCCATCCAAACCATACACTTGCCAATTTATTATAGCACAGCTAGGTGAGAAGTTAGAAAAAGGAAGGGTTGTCCAGTGATTAATGGCACTAGTCTAGGAAGTGGGTTCAGTTCCCTGTTCTGCCATAGACTTCCTGTGTAATCTTGGGCAAGTCATTTAGCCCCTCGGTGCCTCAGTTTGCCATATGTAAAATGGGGATAATAGCCCTTCCCTTCCTCACAGAGGTGTTAGGAGGATAAATACATAAAAGATTGAGATGCTCAGGTACTGTTTCTACCTACTTGTGTCTCAGACATAAATAGATACAGTAGCGATTCGGAAGATACGTATTAGGTCACTGAGCCCATTGCCTTGTAAGGGTATGGTCCTTAAAGAGAGAATTTTAAAGCAATGGCAAAAAACTACATCTCTTTTTCCAAATGTTGGCACTTGCCCACCTGTTCTCAAAGTAATTAGTTGTGCTGGGCTTCTGCTAGATGCCTCTTTTCTCTGAACTTTCAGATAGCCCAAGTATCAAGAAAATTCCCTTTTCATCTCTGTTTGGCCAAGATAGTATGCCAATTCTTTCTAGATGGAGGCCTAGCCACCATCATCAATGCCTTTGTTATCTTAAAGTGATGCCCACTCCAACTTACTCTATCTGGGACTAACTTTGATGCACTTAAAAGCTTCAGGTAGTGTAGAATGTAGCTGTCTGCCTTTCAGGTAGGACAGATCAAAAGGATCATGTTGCTTCTTTGCTCTATATTCTACACTGCCTGCCAATTCACTTCTGGATGAAATTCAAGTAACTTTCTACTGTCTGTAAGCCTTAACGGGCTTAGGGTCCCAGTTACTTCACAGATGAGCTCTTTTCCCGAATGCCACCATGACAAGGGTACTCAGAAAGAATTGTTTTAGCTGACTATTCTAAGTAAGGTTGAAACACATAGCAGGCAACATTGGATACATTTGCCTCCGGAGCTTGACCTCTCTGAAAAAACGTGATGCTGAACCTGGATACATTTACAGTAAAAGGCTAAACACATCACCTCGTTCAGAGTTTTGCACTTCAAATGCCTATATGGGTCTTTGAATCTCCAGGCACTTATTGTTCAAATTGCCATTTGCCATCTATAGTGATTGCTGGGGAGCTGGACCAGCTACTGTGGAAGTTTAGGAAGTTATATTAAAGATCTTTATGGAACCACTTTAGTATTGTGAAATGCACCCATATCACGATACTGGGCATCCTTGAACTTAAAAATAAAATAAATAAATAAATAATATCACTTATCAGTGTAATGCCTAACTTTGATCTTTTTGTAGAGTTTAAGGACAGAAGGAGCCATTAGACCATCTAATATGACCTCCTATACAAAATACCCCTATACTAAGCCCAAAGACTTTAGACTAAAACATTTCAATCCTCAAGGAACTAAACTATGTGTCACAAGTAGAAAACAGGAGAGACCAAGCTGCCATGGCAGGGAGTTGATTAGATGAGGTATGCTCAGAGGATCCCAGCAGATGAACCATATCCCAAGCTACAAAGAAAGGCCAAAAAAAAAAAACCACCCCCCCCCAAAAAAAAAAACAAGGGTCCCTGCCAATTTGTCCTGGAGAAAATTCTGTCTCAACCCCAAATCCAGTAATCAGTATGAGCATTAAAGCAAGACACACCAACCAGGTATCTAGAAAGAAGATTCTCTGTAGCACCTTAGCAAACTGTTCCACCTGGTCTGGTGTCACATCTCTAGTTGTGGCCAATCACTTATGCTTCAGAGGAAAGTTAAAAAAAATCCCAGAACACATCTAGTCAATTGTGCATCAGGGGAAAAAAATTCCTTCCTGACCCCTGTAGGTAACCTGCTCAAGCCCTGAAGCATAAAGATTTAATTATTCTCATGATCTTAAATGCATAGCTGCAAATGTTATGAGCATGTTGAGGGTAATGCAGACAACTACAATATTTTCCAAATATTCTAATTACAAAAATCCCAGCTATTATAAAATATTACTTAATAACAATAATACTTCATACTTATGTAGCTACTTGGATATAAGAACACAATTTGTCCCAATATTCCCCTGTCCCCAGAATCTTTTGCCTAGTGTAAAACAACCCTTCATCAATTATTCTTATCCCACCTGACTTATACTGTCCTTTCAGATTTACCCTTGCCCTCTAAAATTTGTAAGATAAGTACATGCAAAGGTCAAAATAACATTACTAGAAGGTTTTAAAATCCAGTTTCTTATTCAAGGGTTCAGTTTTCAATAAGCTCATAAGCATTTGTTATTTTGACCTTTGCATATAATTTTGCAAAAGTATTGGGGAGTGACTCTGGGCAAACAGAACAGCTGTTAGGCAGTTGTGACTCAGGGTCCCTTGGTGACAACTGGCAGAGGGCACATGGGTGTATAGGGTTTTACAGGGGTCCCCAAGGTTGGATATCTGCATAACAGTTCACCAAAGGGTGGCATGTGAATTCTCTAGCAGGAGCCAGTTGCCCACTGATTATCATAATCATTTGCAAAATGTACGTACAGATAACATTAAGGAGTTATGTATGTATACTGAATGTTGTGTTCTTAAGGTCTTGGTGTTAAGGCAGGTCACCAAGAAGTGACATACCTTGGAAATGTTCCTTTCAGGGAGGAGGTAACCACCTAATCCCTTGCTTGGCCATTTGTGTATTGTATGCCTATTTGCATATTGAGCCAAGTGAGAATTGACAGGTTGCAAAATCTACAAAAGAGGAAATCTACAGGAAGAAACAAAACAGCAGGGGGTGTCCTGTTTATGAGCAAAGATAAGGAATTGATCTGGTATATCTTGCAGAGTAATGAGACAAACTGAATCCTTCATCTAGGAGGCAAACCGACAGCATCCATGTCTCATGAAAGAAGGATCACAGCCCATCTAGCTGTAAAGCACTGCAAGCATTTTGGGTGAGCAATACTTTATTAGACATGAGAATAGCTTGTTACGTAAGTCAAGACTCTAGAATGAACGTTATAATTTGATTTTCTATATAATCATTTGTTTCCAATACTTCCACTTGCTACTACTTGAACCTCTATGCTTTGTTAAACAAACATATTTGTTTTCACTATAAACAAATCAGGGTGCTGTGAGTTAAGCGGAGCAGTGATCTGAGGTGTACTGCTTCTTTGGAAGCAGTGGATTTGTGAAAACTGAGAGTGTGCAGTTGAACTAGGGGTTAAATGTTCCAGGGAGATGCTCAGGAGGCTCAAGAGTTGGAGTGTGCCTATTGCTAACCTATAGAGTCACAGCAATCCTATGAGGCCTAGAAGGGAGTACTTGTATTGCCTGAGGCTGATGGAGTTGGGGAGCTGACCCACAGCAGGAACAGACAAGGCTTCCTCACGCTAAGGGCAGGTGGTAATCAGGTGGTAAAGGGCAGGTGGTAATGTCCCAGCATTCAATAATGTCTCTGAAATAGCTTTGGATATTAAAATAAGTTTTACTGAGACAGGAAGTATTAGCCAGGATATGGGGTTTATTCCCTGTTTTCTTAGTGAAGCATTCAATCCAATATTTAGATCCAAATGTCTAGCTCCCTAAAGTTTGGGACAAGTTTTAGACACTGAGTTTTGGCTTTTCCCCATATAAAGACCAGAGACATTTGCAAAATGTGGATCTAACTCTCTGTTTGGTTTTCAAACATCTCAAAAATATAGGGGGGTATGGATCCAGGGGCTTACTTCAGGGGCTCCTCCATTATACGGCTCACCAAGGGATCTTTAACTTCCACCTAGACAGCTATCAGAGGTAGACAGAAAGGAACTCAGTTTAGTATCTTACCTGAAAGTCTGAACAACCAACAGTGCACTCCATTGCACCACAGAAGAGCTTTGCATGTTTTCCATATAATTTATAATTGAGGCCAAATTTTCCAAAATTGTAAGCGCATATACCATATTTGAACATGCAAACAGACATTTGCATGTACAGAATGGATTGTCAACTGCTTGAGTGCATATTGAATATTGGTATTGACAATCACACGTGTAATCGTTCAAATGCAGAATTCAGAGACATCAGGTCTGGAGAATTTTACTCGCTGCTTGAGTAAATTGTCTGTGTACATTCAATTATAATAATTAATTTGGACCAAGTTAAGATCCACATTGCCAGGATTTAGGAATACAGTACAGACCTTCTGATTGGTTTCATTTAATAATTTTTGATAGAAAGCCCACACAAATCCACTAATCACCCAAAAGCTTTCTTAGGGCACAGTAGTAATACATAAATTCATTATGGGAATGCTTGGTAAAGGTGTCTCAGCTCACCTTGGACGACTTCAACAATTACTGAAGTAAACA